>NC_090444.1:1557880803-1558237303 GCF_031143425.1 Pleurodeles waltl
CTTTGAAGCTCATAACGAGTGTGGCCTCCAGAAGAGCCAACAACCAAACTGCCGGGCATTAGGTGGCTTTCAACCCAGCTGCCTCACCCAACGCCATATTGCGATGTTCCCACCAGGCCGACTAGCAGGAACATCATATTATGATACTCCCACCGATCAGCCCAGCAGGAACTCCAGCACCCTCGAAATGCACCATGTCTGCAAAGCAGACCGTACTCATTCTGAGGGTGCTAGGAGGAGGGCCCCTTCACTGCCCATGCCATGTGCAGTGCAGGGGCCCCCCTGTAGCCCTCAAGGGCCCCTAGGAGGGGTGCAGGTGCCATGATGTCATTTCCTGTGCTAATGGGTGATGGAAAATGAAGTCCTCTTGC
Organism: Pleurodeles waltl; assembly: GCF_031143425.1. NCBI lineage: Eukaryota > Metazoa > Chordata > Amphibia > Caudata > Salamandridae > Pleurodeles > Pleurodeles waltl. Next base: position 1,557,881,175 of record NC_090444.1, read on the forward strand.
TTGGGTTCTTCTTTTACAAATGATCTGGGCAGGAAAACCAGTAATATCACTTCCTGTCCAGATGTATGATGGGAAATTATGATGTCACTTCCTATGCAGGTGAATGATGGGAGATCCAGTGATGTCACTTCCTGATCTGAGGGGTGATGGGAAATTAAGTCATCTAGCTTGATTTCTTCTTTTAAAGACAGTTTTGGTGGGAACCCAGTCACTTCCTGTCCATATGTATGATGGGAAGTCCAGTGATGCCACTTCCTATGTAGATGGACAGTGGAAGATCAAATGAATTCACTTCCTGTGCTGAGGGCAGATGGGAAAATAAGTCCTCTTGCTTGGCTTCTTTTAAAGACAGTTTTGGAGGGAAAACCAGTAATGTCACTTCCTCTCCAGATGTATGATGGGAAATTTGATGATGTGATTTCCTGTGTAGGTGGATGATGGGAGATCCAACGATGTCACTTCCTATTGTGACAGCTAGTGGGAAAAGAAGTCCTCTTGCTTGGTGTTTTGCTTTCCTTCTCTCATCTTATGACCGAGCTGACAAAACTTCTCTGGAATGCACTTCTTAGTTTAAAGAAGACATTTATTATTACTTCACCACGAGGTTCCTGAAACACGAGATTAGTAGATTGGAAGAACACGTTTAAAAGTAGTCACAGCAATGAAAGCTAAATATATCAAAGTACTTCTCAATTGCAATGTACACAGCAAATACATGTGATTATATTATAGCATAACTTCAAAGCAAAGAATAAAAGTCAAAATTGCATCACCGTAGGGCCTATCACTGCTTGTCACCTTTCTCCTATTTTCAAGTTGATGATTCCGGTTCAACTGTGAGAAAGAGACTTTCCACTCAAACGGGAGCCAGGCAGCTGGCGTCAGCTCCTAACTGAAGTCCTGGAAGATCTCCCCTTGCTGCTGCCCCGGGCCACAGTTAAAATCAAAATGCTGGCTCAGTGTGGGTACCGAATACGTTTGGAGAGTGGCCAAGTCTCCAAACTTCACTCGTTCCCAGGCTGGATTGAGAGGTAAAAACTAAATCTACGCTCTCTTATCAGCTAGGGTTTGGTGTGAATTCACATGTGGAAAAACACAGCTTGGAAAACCACAGCTCATCTGCAATGTCTCAACTGCAATGTCTAACTCACGTTAAAGCCAATAGGCAGCTAACCTAAACACCAAATGTAATGTCTAATGCCATGTTAAAACCAATAGGCAGCTAAACTAAATACAGAATGTAATGGCTAATGCCATGTTAAGGCCAATAGGCAGCTAACCTAAATACCAAATGTAATGTCTAATGCCATGTTAAAGCCAATAGGAAGCTAACCTAAATACCAAATGTAATGTCTAATGCCACATTAAAGCCGATAGGCAGCTAAACTGAATACAACATGTAATGTGCTACTGGTGAACATTGAGCAACTAATATGCGCAGTGGTGAAACACAAAGTCATTGGTCAAACACAATTAATGGCATAACAATTGGCTTCTTCTTTTAAAGATAGTTTTGGTGGGTAAACCAGTTATGTCACTTCCTCTCCAGGCAGTTTAGAATGCCATAGTCTTCTTTTTTGTGAAAAAAAACTTATAATGCATTTTGAAGCAGTAACAACACAGACATGAGTGTTGCATGTTAAACTGAAGTGTAAATGTCAATAGCTTTTTCAGGAAAATGAACTATAAAATAAAGCATCACTTTTCATTACAACAGTTTCTGGAACATATTTGATGAAAGGCTTGTACTTTGAAAAGAATGTCTGGCCAGAATATTGCCAATGTTACACCCTAAAAGCATTGAAGGTAATGAGGGCATTATTATTTGTTCTTGAAACACCTCTGCTGCAGAGAAATCACTAAGGCACAAACAGTAAATGCAACACAGGGCAGCAAGCATAGTTGCTGTGCTGTGTTGTGTTTACTTGAAAGAGTAGAACTGATTCAGACCTACTTAGAAGTGGTACAGTTCTGCTCTCTCCCTGCAGTAATGCAGTTTCAGCCATCACGCACCAAACCAGGCACCTTTGCACCACGGTGCAAGGGTAACTTTGTTGTGGTCAGCACATTTATGTGTAGGAAAGGATACCTTTACAGCAATTTTCTCTTTGTGTATGTGCTGCAGAATGCAGAACACACAGAACAAGGAAAAAACAAGGAGAAATAAAAATATGTTTCCTCCTTAAACCAGGCTCAGAGAGGTGCAGGGTTTTGGTGCAAATCCATGTCTACAATACTTTTTAGATATGGATCGTGCCAAAGCACATGGGTGGATGCCCGGAAAGTCACTGCACAACCCATGGAACAATGCCCCTCCCACCATGCAAAGTAAAGCAAGACGGAGCGTTGTGCTGCATTTGGGTTATTTTTGGTTACAAACCTCAATTTGGCATCAGGTGTGCATTAAAAGGTAATGCAAACTCAACACAAAATCTTTGTAAATTTGGGTACAAATCTGTAGCATTTATCCCTCTAGAGGTACTTGCAAGTTACAAATGTTACAATGTATTGCAATGATAATCCCAGCTGCAGTTCATAACGAACTTACATGCAAGATTCAGCACATAATATTATCCTTATTTCATATAGTTAATAACATCCCATTATCTTCTTTCAATGTTCAAATTCAAAGCTCTCCAATAATCCAATTATTTTTCAATATTTTCTTTTTAATTCTTTATTGTTTATCTTAATCATTCTTCCCATTTAAGACAGCCATTAGCCGACGCGTTTCATCCTCATGGACTTCATCAGGGCATTTCCCTTGAGGCCGTTCTCGATGTTCACAGACACATGGAATCCCAAGGCACAATGGAAGTCCTTGTTTTTCCAGGCTGTTTTAGTCTTCCCACGTATAGTACACGTGCAATGATTGGTATCGTGTTTCCCTGTGACTGTCACAAGGACGTCGCAGGATGTTATTAATGATATGAAATAAGGATAATATTAAATATATGAAATAAGGAGAATATTAAATATATGAAATAAGGATAATATTATGTGCTGAATCTTGCATGCAAGTTGTATCGGATTCCTGATAATAAGAGGCTAAGGAGTTGGCCGCTTAGATTCGTGCACATGGTTTTGACTTTATGTATAGTTTGAATGTACATGTGCGGCTGCATTCACCTCAACTCCTATTCGTCAGTGTGCTAATTCATAACTTAGTTATGATAAACCTTGGAAAAAAAATATTGAGTGACCATCATGAGACAGACAGGCACAAAAGTATCCCTTGAGAGTTAGTTGTGTGTGAGAGCCTTTCGTGTAAACCTTTTGATTGGATGGCTATCGGTTTGTGTTTTCCAAAATCACACATTACCTATATAGTAGCCCCTGTGTTTATCAGAAAGAATCCTTACACGCAGTACTTCAATGTCTAGTACTTGCTCTTTGATCATCTTCAGGTTGAACACTGCTTCAGATGGAGAATACTTTCCTTTTGGGCAGCTCAGTGCTCTCCCTGGGGACTCCAAAGAACCCCACTGAATTGTTACCTTGCTTGTCTGATGTCTGACCTTGGTGACCTGTGGTATTGATTCGGAGTTACGAGTGAGGAGTTAACTTCGGCAGCTCGTCTGACAGTGTCTTCTTCATGGATTTGCATGTAATCTGGAAGTGGTCCGGTCAATTATACCCAAAACACATGCTGCTTAGTGCAGCACTAGAACCAGCATATGGAAAATAGTAGCCGCATCAAAATCATTTCTTAATAGATGCAGGGCCAGAGAGATATCTGTCCATGACACACCACATGCACCACTCACTCTTAACACACCTGGAATGCTTTTTCACCTCATCCTAGACACCAGAGGATGGGTAGCTTTTAACCCCATCCTGCTTCTGAAGTATCTGCAGCTCACTCTTCCCAAAATATAAAACCGCACATCAGCAATAATTTGTTACTTAAACTCCTCCTCATACCTGTACCTGTCAAACTCAAAATTATCCATGTTTGTTGTCATATCGGTAAGGAACAAGTTAATGGTTTAGTCTGGTTCTAGAAACATGTAGTGAGGGATATACTGTTCATAGTTCAAATTTTTCAGAAGTTGGAAGTATAGTTAACAGATAATATCTTTATATCTGGTTCTACACAGTGCATAAGGAGCCATTTATTGTGCTCCTCACCTATGCAGTGCATAAGGAATCCTTTTATGCGCTCCTCATCCCTGATGTCCTCGGCAATTACAAATGTATGCACTCAGCTACAGAGTGGCTTTTGGTGTTGCAACAGACACATATTGAATGACCAAGACACTCCCAGAGAGTGGCCTTCATGTGTGCAACTGCACCAGAGCTTGGCAATCTCAGGGACATCTTCTTCAACTTGGGCTTCTGTCCGACTGAGTTGTCATCTGCCAGGGACCTCTGGTCCAATTTCCTGGGCATATGACTCTGAGGTGACTTACAATAACCTTAGAATAGAAGGCAGAGGATATTCTTTTCTTTGTGGTACACCATCACCCATTCCATAAACTACTTAAATCTTTGGTGTCTTACTCTTTCACATGAGAGAGATATTATGATAGCAGACATGAATAATAAAAGCAAAACTGAAACACATCAAAAAAGTAGTTAGTAATTTGTTGCAAAAAGATATTAGGATCAGTTTAATATGTCAGCTTAAAACAGCGAGGCTCACAATTTGTGATAAATGTGATATTCTACTTCTCTATTGATCTTCAGGTGCAAAAAATAAACATGTTGCCATAAATATCTCTTTTCTCCTCATCACTGTTCCTTTTAGAAAAATAGACCAGAAGAAAAACAGGCCAGTTATCGTTTTGTTTAAACATCTTAATGATGTTTCTTGACATGCCTTTCACCTTGGCTACTGGCTCTCGGGGCAGATATTATGATGTGACAACTCAACTGTAATAATTTATCGCAGTTGTGTAGCTACGTCATTTCATTACTACGGGTTACTAGAAACGTTACAGTAACCCAGTAATAAGGCAATTAGAGTCAGGCTTTTATACAGGAATTGCAGACTCACATGTATTATACTGTTCTATGAACAGCGTCTATTGTTTAAAATATACCTAAAAATATTGTCTGTAAGAGTTTCAATGTAATTTGAAGTTTGGTATACCTTATATTAAATGCGCTAAATCCTCTAACGAGTACCCAAAACTTCTGAACTATTAAGCATCTATCGCTGTACCCCCTTGGTGAAGCTGACCTATCACCCATCTGCCCTGTAATGGGCCAGATTTGTAAGGCTTGTGATCACCTTTTTCAATGTAGCATCCCAAAGTAAGTCTGCTCTACACTTAATTTAATATCACAATAAAACATCTGCATAATTTGATTAGATTATGTAAATTCTTTATTTTGTTATGAACCTTCTAAAATCATAATTTCATGGTCTAAATTATGCAAATATTGCAATGCTCTTCACAGCGGTGGTAAAAAAGCACAGGCTGCATAAATATGTACCATGTGGTATCCCGCTGTTCTCTCATGGCGCTTGGTTTACAAATGTGCTGCAGAACGAAAGAAATGCTAATGTTTATATTTCAAGTACTAAATGCCAGTAATTGCTGTTACTAATTTTAATGATATATTTTACATTTTTAAGTTACAATCCTGAAACAGTTTTATCATATCATAAGTGTAATAAAACAGACAAAAGATAAAATAGAAACGAAATAACATATGATATTGAACCAAACAAACCCACATGGAAATACATTCGCCCCTAGTGGGATGCATGCAATGTAGCTGGTAAGTACATTGAAGTTATCGATTCCAATTCAACACAATAGACCAGATATTTAACCCCTTCCCTGCCAGGCCTTTTCCCCCTCCTGTACCGAGCCTTTTTTTGGCTATGTGGGGCAGTTCGCGCTTAGGCCCTCATAACTTTTTGTTCCCATAAGCTAGCCAAGCCAAATTTGCGTCCTTTTCTTCCAACATCCTAGGGATTCTAGAGGTACCCAGACTTTGTGGGTTCCCTTGAAGGAGGCCAAGAAATTAGCCAAAATACAGTGAAAATGTCATTTTTTTTAAATAAATGGGAAAAAGTGGCTGCAGAAGAATACTTGTGGTTTTTCCCTGAAAATGGCATCAACAAAGGGTTTGTGGTGCTAAAATCAGCAGCTTCCCAGCTTTCAGGAATAGGCAGACTTGAATCAGAAAACCCAATTTTTCAAAACAAATTTGGCATTTTACTGGGACATACCCCATTTTTACAATTTTTGTGCGTTCAGCCTCCTTCCAGTCAGTGACAGACATGGGCATGGAACCAATGCTGGATACCAGAAACCTAAACATTTCTGAAAAGTAGACAAAATTCTGAATTTAGCAAGGGGTCATTTGTGTAGATCCTACAAGGGTTTCCTACAGAAAATAACAACTGAAAAAGAAAATATTGAAATTGAGGTGAAAAAAAAATCACTTTTTCTCTACGTTTTACTCTGTAACTTTTTCCTGCAATGTCAGATTTTCAAAAGCAATATACTGTTACGTCTGCTGGACTCCTCTGGTTGCGGGCATATATAGGGCTTGTAGGTTCATCAAGAACCCTAGGTACCCAGAGCCAATAAATGAGCTGCACCCTGCAGTGCGTCTTCACTCTATACCGGGTATAGAGCAATTCATTTGCAGAAATATAAAGAGTGAAAAATAGCTATCAAGAAAACCTTTGTATTTCCAAAAAGGGCACGAGATAAGGTGTTGAGGAGCAGTGGTTATTTGCATATCTCTGAATTCCGAGGTGACCATACTAGCATGTGAATTACAGGGCATTTCTCAAATAAATGTCTTTTTTACACACTCTCTTACATTTGGAAGGAAAAAATGTAGAGAAAGAAAAGGGGCAATAACACTTGTTTTGTTAATCTATGTTCCCCCAAGTCTCCCGATAAAAATGATACCTCACTTGTGTGGGTAGGCCTAGCGCCCGCGACAGGAAACGCCCCAAAACGCAACGTGGACACATCACATTTTTTGAAAGAAAACAGAGGTGTTTTTTTGCAAAGTGCCTACCTGTAGATTTTGGCCTCTAACTCAGCCGGCACCTAGGGAAACCTACCAACCCTGTGCATTTCTGAAAAATAGAGACCTAGGGGAATCCAAGACGGGGTGACTTGTGGGGCTCTGAATAGGTTCTGTTACCCAGAATCCTTTGCAAACCTCAAACTTTGGCTAAAAAAACACATTTTCCTCAAATTTTGGTCACAGAAAGTTCTGGAATCAGAGAGGAGCCACAAATTTCCTTCCACGCAGCGTTCCCCCAAGTTTCCCGATAAAAATGATACCTCACTTGTGTGGGTAGGCCTAGCGCCCGCGACAGGGAATGCCCCAAAACGCAACGTGGACACATCACATTTTTTTAAAAAAAACAGAGGTGTTTTTTGCAAAGTGCCTACCTGTAGATTTTGGCCTCTAGCTCAGCCGGCACCTAGGGAAACCTACCAAACCTGTGCATTTTTGAAAACTAGAGACCTAGGGGAATCCAAGATGGGGTGACTTGTGGGGCTCTGACCAGGTTCTGTTACCCAGAATCCTTTGCAAACCTCAAAATTTGGCTACAAAAACACATTTTCCTCACATTTCGGTGACAGAAAGTTCTGGAATCTAAAAGGAGCCACAAATTTCCTTCCACCCAGCGTTCCCCCAAGTCTCCCGATAAAAATGATACCTCACTTGTGTGGGTAGGCCTAGCGCCCGCCACAGGAAGTGGCCCAAAACACAACGTGGACACATCACATTTTTTCATAGAAAACAGTACCTACCTGTGGATTTTGGCCTCTAGCTCAGCCGGCACCTGGTGAAACCTAGCAAACCAGCACATTTTTGAAAACAATAAAGCCAGGGGAATCCAAGATGGGATGACTTGTGGGGCTCTGACCAGGTTCTGTTACCCAGAATCCTTTGCAAACCTCAAAATTTGGCTACAAAAACACAATTTCCTCACATTTCGGTGACAGAAAGTTCTGGAATCTGAAAGGAGCCAAAAATTTCCTTCCACCCAGCGTTCCCCCAAGTCTCCAGATAAAAATGATACCTCACTTGTGTGGGTAGGCCTAGCGCCCGCAACAGGAAATGGCCCAAAACACAACATTGACACATCAAATTTTTTCATAGGAAACAGTGCCTACCTGTGGATTTTGGCCTCTAGCTCAGCCGGCCCCAGGGGGGGTAGAAATGGCCTAAAATAATTTTGCCCCCCCAACCCATCCCGGGAGCGACCCTTGCCTACGGGGTCGCTCCCCCTGCGTGGCATTGGCGCCAAAAAAAAAATCCCCGGTGCCTAGTGGTTTCTGCCCCCTTGGGGGCAGATTGACCTAAAAACAGCCAATCTGCCCCCAAGGGGGCAGAAATGGTCTAAATGCAATTTGCCCTCCAGGGGAGCGACCCTTGCCTAATGGGTCACTCCCCATCTCTGAAAAAACAAACAAACAAAAAAAAAACACAAAAAAAAAATCCCTGGCGCCTAGAGGTTTCTGCCCCCCCTGGGGGCAGATCAGCCTAATCAAAATAGGCTGATCTACCCCCCAGGGGGGCAGAAATGACCCAAAAAATTCCCACCCCAGGGAGCGACCCTTGCCTAAGGGGTCGCTCCCCTTGCGTGAAATTCACGTTAAAAAAAAACTCCCTGGTGTCTAGTAGTTTCTGTCCCCCTTGGGAGCAGATTGGCCTCATAAAAATAGGCTAATCTGCCCCCAAGGGGGGCAGAAATGGTCGAAATATAATTTGCCCCCTAGGGGAGTAACCCTTGCCTAAGGGGTCACTCCCTACACCTAAATCAAAAACATAAACAAAAACAAAAGAAAAAAAATAAACCCTGGGGCCCCTCTGGGGGCCCCCTTCCTGCCGAGGGGCCCAGGGGGGGCAGAAAAGGCCTTCCCAAAAAATGTTCCCTCCTGGGAGCAACCCTTGCCCAAGGGGTCGCTCCCTTATGTCCATTTAAAAAAAAAAAAATCCCTGGTGTCTAGTGGGCGTTTCAAAAGCCGGATTGCAAGCAATCCGGCTTTTGAAAAGCTTGGAGAGACTTCAAAGGGAAGGACATACATTTCCTTCCCTTTGAAGCCTCTCCTTGCCTCCCCCACGTGATCGAAAGAGTAATGCTTCACCTTCCATCCCTGCCTTTGGGGGGGTGGGGGGAAGCACACAGAGGGAGCGAGAGCGCTCCCTCTGGGCTGTGTGCCGAGGACATAGTGGTTACGTCCTCGGCACAGCAGCACTGTGCCGAAGGACGTAACCACTACGTCCTCGGCACAGAACCGGTTAAACAGTTATTTGCACTGCTTGTTGAAGTGGTGCCTAGGCAAGCCAAAATGACAACTATGGGTCTATTACATAGCAACAGTTTGTTTAGAAGGCAGTGGCCATGTGCCCTCTATTTGAATTGTTCCCGGTAACCCCCGTAATAACTTCAAGTGCACACATATAGCTCTTTAGGTTCCGCCTGTCTCAGCAGAGTTGATGACATCCAAGACAGAAATCATTCGCCCTATCACTATAAACTATATTATAAAATAGGTAGCAGAATGACATTCCTTTTTTTCTGCAAAAACTGAGAAATGCAGTTCTGTGTTATACTGATTGAAATGCATTAACAGAGTCTTTTCATTTAAAGTTAATGTAACATGAATACAAAAGAAGCATTATTAATGTTGAATTCATAAGTCTGCAAATTAAAATGTATTTGTTGAAATGTGTTGCTTTAATTCACTTGTTTTAACATAAGCGAAGCCTGTTAGGTCAGTATTTCTTGACTGTGCGGGAAATGCTGGATCATTTTCATATCCTGAACTTTCTTTCAGACTTCGTTCCCGTGAGAAGAATAGCTTTGGTAATAGACCCCTATTGTTTTAGACATAGATACAAGTTAAAGAATGTCCTTGAACATGAAACATCCTGAATTATGGACTGACAAAATATACAATTGTATCAATTCTGTGTGGAGCACCTGGGTGGATTATATTCCCAATTCATTCATGAGAATATGTACTGATGTTTCAACCTGGAGTCGTGTGATCGATTGCTATTGGATGATGCCCCTTCAACTTAACGTGGACTGTCTCCCAAAGCAAATCAGAATGCTGTATGAACTTTAAAGTGTCTTTGACCAGTTGGACTTTGGTCAGGTCTCCAGATGCCCTTCAACCAGAATCATTGGTGATGAAGAATCCTGAATGCTGAGCCCTTTGGAGAGGTATTTTCCTCTCTGCTTTGCCCTTTTGAGATGCCCTGCTGACACTTAGAGATTTTCTTCTTAACTCTAGCAGAAGACTCTTGATCGAGCTTCTGATGTGTTGATGCTTTCCCTTTTTACCTATCTTTTGTCCACCTTAGTTAGTTCTGTGTTGCGCGAGATTACCATGTTCCAAATTCTTTTTGCCCTTTTTTGTCTTCTACTCACATGTGTTGTGCCCAGAACATGTTAATCCTTAATTTGGCATTAGTAGGGTTTCCCCGTGCTCAGCTAAATTATAACTTTTTTGTTTTGAAATTGACTGATGCTTATCAAGCCTGCGCAATGCTTGATTTCTATACCTCAAATAATCCTTATTAATGTTTTGTCCTCTTTTTTATTGAATGCTTATTTTTATTAATGTTAGTTCGCCTGAACTTATTTTGTCACCTTGGGCAACCTCTATAATTGTGTCTTGATATTTGTCTACATGGCTTTGAGCTTGAGTTTGTAATGAACCCCTTAACATTATTCCCTACAGGAGTTTACCTTGTATGGCCAAATGGGTCATACTGTGCAATTAATTGGTTTGTATTGAAATTGTGTTGCTGGTTCTACCACACCCTGTTGCAGGGCCCAAAGATCAGTTGACCTCAATGAGCATTGATTCCTGCGAAGGATAAAAATGCTCCAGCAGATCTGGTTGCAGAGGTACGATTTGTTCCACAAGAGGGGGGAACCATTCAAGTGTAGTGTTAGCGAAAACGGATTGGCCCTATGCGATTGACCGGTCCAAATATTTCCCATCCTGAATTTTGTCCCATTGTCTGTTCCAAAGAATGATGATGTTTCAGCGTCTTACCTACAAGTGAATGATGTGGTAGTATAAATAGGGTTTTGCACTTGCATTACTTTTGGACTGAAGATTCCAGTGAAGTGTGATATTGTGAAGTGTTTTGCAGAGTTGTTGTACTCATTTGATTGTCGCGCTTATTGCTGAAAACTGTCAGCAGTTGTTCTTGTAGGGTCCGTCATTGCCTAGGATCTTGGAATAACGCACAAGTGTAGAAGCCACTTGGCTAATTTATTGTCTGAAGTGAGGTAATTGTCATGAGGTGTTTTTGGCAATGCTAATAGTTTTCCTTGAGTGAGTGTGTGTTGTGGTTGGTATTAAATGAATCTTGAGGGCCTATGGAGGATCTGTCTCAACCGGAGTGGAAATTGCTTGTCAAGTTTCACTTGTGTAATTGTGAAAGCTACAGCTGGAAAGTGTATTTCCATACAGTTTTGAAGTATTTGAGTTCCTACCCTGTAATGCAGACACTTTGTTGGTTTTTGCTTGTGATATTTTTTATTTGAGGTGTGTGTGAATGATTGTATGAGAGACAATTGTGAAGCAACTGCAGTTGCTGAAAAAAGTGAGTGTGACATGATTTTGTGCAGTGCTAGTATAGGTTGTTTGGTGTGAAGCAGTGCTGGTATTAGTGAACAGTGCAGCATTGCTATTGGTTGAGAACATCATGAGAAAAGGATTGAGAAATTGAAATACTTCCTGATTCAATCAAAAGTTATTGTAATTATTTTTATTTGATTACAAATTAAGGGGGGCCATTACAACCCTGGCAGTCTTTGACCGCCAGGGTTGTTTCGTCGGATTTCACCACCAACAGGCTGGCGGTGAAATCCAGGGAATTACGACCGCCGCGACCGGCGGTTTCCTGTCACTTTTGTCCCGGAGGGAGTAATCCGCCAGGGCAGCGCTGCCCAGGGGATTACAAGTCCCCTTCCCGCCAGCCTTTTCATGGCGGTTTGAACCGCCATGAAAAGGCTGGCGGAAAGGGGAGTCGCTGGGCCCCCTGCCACGGCACTGTGCAGCTTTTCACTGTCTGCTCTGCAGACAGTGAAAAGCATGACGGGTGCAACTGCGTCCATTTGGAGCCGGCTCCTGTGTTGCAGCCGAGATCTCTGATCCCCTGATGGCCACACCAGGAGTGCGGCCGCATTGGCGTGTGGCTTCAGCTGCCCGCCAAGGTTGTAATGACCCCCTAGGTTCTTTAAAGTTTTAAAGAGTGCGTTAAGAGGAGATGTGATTATTCCAGTGAGAGAGGGTATAGAAGCCTCACTCAAAGGAATTCCTGGTTAATATGTGTCATCTGTAAAAGGATTTCATGCATGTTCTTTGCTTGAACAGTGGAGCAAAATCATGGAAGAATAATGTGCTTTTGCATTTTCCCATTATGGAAGCTTTCATCTGAGATTATTAAACAATTTGAGGCGAATACTGTATTAAATGAAACCACCTCAAAAAGGGGCACAGTTTGAACCCCTTAGCATTTAGGAACTTATAGTACAAGAGAAAATGTCAAATAAGTAAGAAAAAAGGATGCAGAAAGCAATTAAGACACTTGCAGAGGCTAGAGGGGATGCATAGCAGAAAATGTGTAGATAAGACATAGTTGAGGGAGTCACGATGTTTCCAGCTATTTCAAAGAAGAAGTTGAAAGCTCTAAACATGAGACTAGGAAAAAGACTGGAAAGGCAGAATAGACAACAGAATTTGAAGATAAAAAGACAGTGACATATAAGAGTGATTCAGATGATGAGTTTATAAATCAGATTCTGATGAGTTGTCTGCCTCTATATCATTCAGCTGAGACAGGAGCAACAAGTGGAGCAGCACAAAATGCAACCCTAAATGTGCCAACTGCCCCAGTTGCACAGGCCCGAGTCAAATAGTGCCAAGTATGGCAGCAAATCCAGTGACACAGACTTCTGATGTGAACCAATCAGTTCAGAGTATTAATACAGTTCAGCCTGCACCAGGTCCAGTTGTGAACCAGGTTGTGCCAAATTCTAATGTGAATCAGACAGTGCAGTCACCCTATGTAAATCTACCTGTGCACAATTGTATCCCAAATCCCAAATCAACCTGTGCCAATGTGTAGTCCAGTTCCGTCAATGCAAATGTTACCCCAAGTCAAATAGGATAACATTTCAGTACTGCCCTAACAAGACAATGTAGAAAAAAACAATTCATGGAATAAGACAAATCATACGGGTCCTGATGTATTAACAGTCCCTGTGACTATAGGTCCCCTTGTTCCTTTGTATGCTTCAGGTACGTCTGAACTCAATGCCAACTCAATAAATGTACAGAAAGTCCCTGATTCACCAGTTATTTCAGCTGGGATATCACCTTGTCAGACCTTTAACTCCTACACGAAATGCAGATCCAAACCCAATGACAAGTCAGACAGCATTTACTTCTGATGCAAGGGTTCCTCAGGGAACGCCACCCTATTTTATGGCTAGACCTGATCAGATGCTGAATGCACACTGCAGCACTCTGCAAAGAGAAGTACCTTTTAATACACCAGGGAATAAGTCCTAGTTTAATGCCCTGAGTCAGCAGAATATGAGACAGCTAAGAGCTGAAGTACCAAAGAATACTAATATCAGTTTGAAAGGTTTCACAGCACAACACTTGACAGATTGGTTAAATAATTTGAGCCTTGACGGTGCAAGAGGTGTAGCAAATTGTAATGCAAGAACAGACGAATCCCCAGAGAGAAATAGATCAGTGAATGTGCCAAGATTAAAATTAGAATTGAATTAAATGATTTTAGTAACTTAGGTACACATTTTCCCATAGACACACAATGGGTAAAACCCTTTGCTACATCTGGCCCTTAGACACAGCCCGATTGGAAACTTACACAAAAGACAAACTGCAGTTTGTATGCAAAGATGTTACTCAATGTGCAGAACAGGTGTATGAGAGACTAGCTGACATAGCATAGAAGTATGATTTGAATTTGGAGAAATCAAAACCCCTGAAGAGAAGTTACAGATTAGAGTTCAGCACAAAGGACATCATTAACATGAGATCTCCTGGAATAAAGATGCACATTAAAGAATACATTCAGAAATGGGGATAAGTAGGAAGGCAGATGGGCGAAGAAACAAGATCAAAAGAAAGCCAAGTAAAATGTGCCAAATCAAGTTTAGGACAATGTAGAAATGTTACCCATGAGAGAAATACCAGGTGAAGGTTAGGTTCATGTGCCCTGGAGTAGGTATGATATTTTGTCATTCACAAACGATTACCTGAAATTCAGAGAGAAACCAGTGGAGTAGTACAAACAGACAGAGAGATTAGTGAAACTTTCAAAATTCCTGTGGGAGGACATGTTGTTTGACATTGTGGTTCCAACTGATTTGTGGAATGAATGCAAAGTGAATGTTGATTGGCTTGATTGTGAACCTCAAAGAGATCCACTTACAGGTGCACCATCTGAAGAGGTGATGAAAAAGTATAAGAGAATTGACTTTTTGAAAAACAAAGTGTTTCAGAAGATATTGATTGGCAGAAAATTGACAGGACATCTCAGGAGTCCAAGGAGTCAATCCATGCTTACTATGAAAGATTAGCATAGAAGCATAGTGGGACAGAAACAATAGAAGTTAAGGATATGGGTCTTTTTGTGTTCAGATTTGTGCAAGGATTGAAGCCAGACATTAGTGAGATGTTTCAGCAGCACTTGATTTGTTGGCAGAATAAACCAATTGATGAGATCCAGCGATACGCTCAGTATCCTAGTGATAAATTGGAATTGAAGCAAAAAAGGGTAAAGGAGAAGGTAATGGGGGTGCAATTGAAGGTTTCACAGAAGGTTAGTCAGATCCCTTAGATGATGGTCAATACTCGTGGAATGCAAGGCGTGCCACTGCAGGTGACAAATATTGTTCAGCCTAGACATGGTATTCATGTAGATCAGAGTGGAGGTGTGGTTGATGTTCAGGCTTTGAAGAGAACTAATCTGTGTTATTTGTGCATACATTTAGGTAATTGGTGATGGGAGTGTCCCTTTAATAATGTGAATAACCAAGTGCAGAATTTGGGAGTTGCTAATGCACAAGTCAGTAATGAAGTTCAAATTCGGAGTATTCAAAGACCCAAATACAAAATGTGAATGTGTCCAAAGGGCAGCAGATACAGGTACCACAAGCCCAATGGCTCAAAAGCAAATGGTTGTTCTCCAATCGAATCTGAACCCGATCACAAATGCAAATGTGAATCAGATAGCATCACAGTTTCCCCTGATGGACCTGAGTGATGAAGAATTTTCAGGACTTCTTCAAGCAGACAGCTCAGATGATGAGGACTGCATGTGAGCTGCATCCTTAGAAGTAGATCAATGTGGTCTCTCTGTAAATGCCAATGTTATGGAACATGATGTGTCATTCTTGGTTGACACAGGAGCTACACTTTCCACTGTCAGAGGAGTAGAAGTGCCAAACATGCCCCTGTCAGGTTGTAGGAGTTGCAAATAAGCAGTTAGCGAATCCTGTAACAGAATCTGTCCCTGTAAAAATAGGCTCATTTGAAAATGAGCACCAATTTGTGGTTTGTGATTCAAGTCCTGTAAGTTTACTTGGATGTGACCTGCTGTGTGGGATAAACTGTTCTAATAACTGCACACCCCAATGAATTAAAATACAGACAAATGAAGATGTACCCTGTAAAATTGTGAAGCAGTACCCAAGTATCACATTTTACAGAATGCTCACATGTAATAATTTGCCCTAAGACTTAAAAGTCACAGTGATACCTGAGGTTTGGAATTTATATTAAAGGAGTTGAGCCTATTAAAATAACAGTGAATCCAAACGCAGTGCATATAGCATGACATCCAAGACAATTGCTACAATAAATCCCATGATTATAGTTTAATTGAACAAGGTGTCTTGATGGAGCTTTTGGGAAGTCCAAGTAACTCTCCCTTTCTAGGACAATGGAAAGTGCTGCATAGTTTAAGACCTGAGAAAAGTAAATGAGATTGTCATTCCATGTTGTGCCATGGTACCGAATCGTGTAGTGATTTTATACCGAATTTCCTGTGAAGCAGAATGGTTTACTGTAATTGATATTTGTCAGGCCCTCTTCTCCATACCCCTGCATGAAAAAAAACAATTCCTCTTCGTGTTCAAATTCTGCAGTTGTGTTTTGGCAAGGTGCTGAATTCCTCAAGGGTATATGGAGTTACCATCCATTTTCAACCAAATCTTTGAAAAGAATCTGCAGTCCCTTTGGATGTACTATAACCCAGTCTTAGTCCAGTGCATATATGATCTCCTTGTAGCATCAAACACTCGAGAAAGCATGCAGGAGAGATACAATAGCTCTCTTAAATCATTTAGAAGAAAATGGAAATAAGATTGCCCCAGCAAAATTACAGTGCTGCAAGAAAGAAGTCCTGTACTTTGGTCACCACATTTAAAGTGTGCAGAAGATGTCACAAGAAAGAATCTCAGCAATCATGCAAATGAATCTCCCTGTCACACAGAAAGAAGTCTGAATGTTTCTGGAAATGGTTGGCTACTGTCCCTAGTTGATTAAAAACATTTTTCTTTTTGCCAAGCCTTTACAAAGGCTGACACACAAAGAAGTGTTTGATCTGGTACCATTGGATGAAAACTGAATGCATGCCTTCACAGAGCTGAGAGAAAGCCTCTGCCGAGCCCCAGCTCTGGGAATGCCTGATTATAACAAATGTTTTTCTTTGTTTTGGTGTGAGAGGGATGGATGTGCTCTCTCAGTTTTGGCACAGCTGCATGGAAGAGCAAACAAGCCTGTTATTTATTTTTCTGTCACCCTTGATGCTGTGGCTTCAGCGCTGCCTGGTTGTTTAAAGGCCGTCGCCACTTTGAGTGTCAGCATAGAACATTGAGAAGGCATTGTTATGGGTTATACCCTGAACCTATTTCCCTGCACTTAGTGGAAATTTTGTTAACCCATACAAGGACCCACTACTTAACAAGTGCACATTTGACTAGCTACAAGCAAGTAATACTTGCATCTCCAAACGTTAATCTCAAATGTTGTACTGTTTTAAATCCTGCCAGATTTTTGCCTGTTGAAAATGTTGATGACCGCAAGGATAAGGTTGAGCATGACTGTCTCCCTGTGACCAAAATGTGCACCAAACCAAGACCTGACATTCAAGATGTCCTTTTAAATGAAAATGACTATGTCATGTTTGTTGATGGCTCCTGTTTAGGAGATAAAGATGGCATCCTGAGATCTGGTTATGTAGATTTCACAGTTGCAGGTGTGATACAAGCCTCCTGGCTTCAAGGAGTCTTTTCTGCCAAATAAGCAGAATTGGTCGCTCTAACCAGAGATTGCTGTTTTTCTGAACAGCTTAAAGTGACCACCTTCACTGATAGTCAGCATGGTTTTGGTGTTGTTCATGATTTCGCTCAGTTGTGGTACAAGAGAGGGTTTTTGATCTCCTCTGGATCCCCTATCTGGAACGGTGATAATATTTACAATGTGTTGACTGCATTACAGCTGCCTGCAAAAATTTCCATTGTGAAGTGTACATCACATAGAAAATCTACTGACTATGTAATCTTACTCAATACATATGCTGACAAAGTGGCAAGATATTGCGCCCTTAGTTACACTTCCTTTAATGGGGAATCAAGCAACAAAACAAATGAGACAAAGTTTCCTGTTAATTGCTATTGATACTTAGGAAGAATTGAAGAGATTGCAAGTAGAGGTGACAGAGGAAGAACAAAAGAGTTGGATCAGAGCAGGATGTGTCAAAAGAAATAAAGATGATGTTTGGGTTTCAAGTGATAGGAGAGCAGTGATGCAAAATAGTTTGCTATGCCCTATTGCTAGATATCATAATGGACTGTCTCACATAAGTAGGGATGCAATGATCAAAACGTTCAGACAGACATGGTTTGTCCCCAAATTTAGAGTTATTGCAGAAGCTGTGCACCACAGATGTCACCTGCCAGCAGATGAATTTAGGGAAACACAACATTGTTACACTGAATCGCATAGGTAGATCAGTAGGAGTTCAACAGAATGCAGCTGGATTTTATAGAGCTACCTGTGTGCAATGAACTAATAGGTTGAAGCTTACCCGACCAGGAGTAATGATAGTCTCACAGTAGCAAAGCTGTTACTTAGGGAGTTGATACGGTTTTATGACTTCTCTAGAATCAGACTGAGGAACTCATTTCAACAGTGAGATACTTAAATTGTTGTGTGCGGCATTGCAAGTTGAGCAAAGATCGCATTGCAGATACACACCTGAGGCTTCAGGACTTGTAGAACAGATTGATAGAACCCTGAAGTCCAGACTGGTGAAAGTAAGTGCACCCACCACTTTGAAATGGCCAGATGCATTGCCGCTTGTCTTGATGAGTGTGTACAGTACACCTGTCAGAAAGACTGGGTTGCCCCTCATGAGAATATAATAGGGAGAGCAATAAGATTGCCAGCATTTGTGAACATTATAGATGCATTGGTGCTAGATTATTGTAAAGGACTGACTGACGTGGTTCATTCTTTGTCTCATCAGGTTGCGGAAGCCACAGCACCGCCTCAGCAGGGGCTTTGCCGTGACCTATGTCATGATACATGACTGGGTCATGATCAAGAAGCATGTACAGAAAATGTGCTTGGAACTCCGTTGGAAAGGTCCTCACTAGGTGGGTTTTATTAACAACTACAGCTTTGAAGTGTGCTCGTCTCCCGAACTGGGTGCACAAAAGCCACATTTGCAAAGTTCCAGGTCCCCTTGATGATGCAGCACCTGTTCCAGAAGGGTCAGTTACAGTGAGTGAGATGGATCAGGTTTGCCAAGCTGTTGGGACTGGATAAGTAGCTGCTATAGTGCAAACTCAGTGTGATGGGGTTCTGAGCGAGTCAACAGCAGTGGTTGGTACAGAAGAGACGAGACAGAATCAGGTGATTCATGCTATCTCAAATGCTGACAAAGGACCAGTTGCTGTAGATAAAAGAGCTGTACCAAAAGACAACTGGCCTAAGAAGCACTCAGTGCCAGCTGTACAAGTGCCTCAGACTATTGCTGAGGAGACTGAGGAGTCGAGTCAGAGTGACAGTGATAATGAGGGTCGGGTGAGCAGAAGACCAAAAGAAAGAGAATACCAAGTCGAAGATACTCAGCGTCTGAATGGACATATTTTGCAGCTAATGACTGGGAGAAGGAAGTTGCAACCTTTTGCTTTAACAATGTGAATCCAGTTCAACATTCTTGAGTCTGAAGTTGCAGTGGAGCTGAATTTTGAGATCTCATTGCCCCTTGATGAACAAAGATATAGGGGGTGATTATGACCTTGGTGGTAAAAAACGCCTACCACCACGGCGACAGCTGGCAAAAGACCGTCGCTGCAGCTACCAGCCATCTGCCAAATTATGACCACAGCCGGATTTACGTCAGAAGGATGGCAGAAATCCAGCTGTGGCCATGCCGGCAGATGGCAGTAAGGTGCAGCGCCACGCCAGTAGTCCGCCGGCCGTATTGTGAGAAGTAATATGGCCTGGCGGTGTTCTGCTGACGGACGCTGCTGCTGGCAGCAGCACCCCATCCCGTCTCCTGCCGGAGGACCCCCTGGACACAGGTAAGTGGGTGCTCCTACAGGGGAGGGGGGTGTTGTGCGTGTGCGTGTGAGGGTGTGTGTGTGTGTGTCTGTGCGTGCGTATATGCAGGGGTGTTGTATGTGTGTGCATGTTTAGGGGTGTGAGTGCGTGGATGTTGAGTAGTGTGAATGCGTGTATGTATGTAAGTGTGTGTGGATGTTTGTGTGAATGGATGCATGCATGCGTGGATGAATGTGGGAATGGGGGTGTCTATGCATGTTTGAAGGGAGGGGTGTGTATGAAGGGGGTCTGGAGAGGAAGGGGGTGGGGGAAACCTGTGGAGGGGGAGAGGGTGGCGGAGACCCCTATCAGTGACAGGGAAGGTATTCCCTGTCACTGATAGTGCCTACCTCCATGGGTTTCGTGGCGTAAGGGAGCCACGAAAACCATGACGGTAGGCAGGGTCGTAAGTGACGGTAGCCGGGTTGGAGATTGTCATAATATGGAGGAGAGTACTGCCAGCCTGTTAGCAGTACTTTCCTCCATATTACTTCCGACCACCAGGGTCATAATGACCCCCCATAATGTTTTGGAGGTGATTATTAGTGAGTACGAGCTGTGCCTTTATTAGAGACATTTGAACTTTTAGTGGAAGCCTTTTTGAACATTTGCAAGTAGAGAAACTCTTGATGAACTTTCTAGAAGATCAAGGAACTTTGTAAAAAATGTGCATTTTTAAAGAGACTATTTTTGATTATTGCTTTGCTCACAAAAAAAAGGACTGAAAAGAGACAGTGATATTTTAAAGCCACTTTGTATTTTTGCTTTTGTTTTTGATTTTTGAATACGTTTTTGTAGTCTGAAATTAGAGAACTCATGGAGTTGAATTTGCTAAAGAGGTATTAAATGCAAATATAAATATGGATAGGCTTAGTAATAGTGACAGTAATTATTATTATATTAATGCTCATTGGATTGAGTTTGCCCACAGCAAATGATTCAGAGAGTGTCCGGAACTTACCAAATTCCATTGCAAATCAGGATCTCTGTAAAAAGATGAGAAGTATTTACACACTGATCGTTGATTTATCAGCAAATGTGTATTATAGACTTCTTTGTGAGTATGTAGACACCATGGAAACTAGAGACTGTTATGTGTGCACACAGTTGCCTTCATCAGTAAGTGAAGGAATCACATATCATAGTTTACCTCTAAACTGTGGAATTACCAGTAGTTTGTTATTAACCTTTTTGTGTTAGCAGGAGTTTTAGCAATACTTCTATTCAAACTAGGACCTAGTGTTTTCAATTTTCCCCATCATTAAACATTTGAGCAACATTGCAAAGACAAAAAACATTGATACAGTGGGAGGTTTCTTTGAGCCTAAATTGACATCTGGTACACTTTAAGCCCACAAGAATACTTTGACTTGCATTCTCAGCCCAGTAGAGAAGGAGTTCATTGGGCAAGTTGAAGAGAGGAGAAGAGCTATGAAGGCTAAAATAGAAAAGGGAATAGTTTTACACAATTGGGAAAACACATTCAGTGGCTGGAAAACAAGGATTCCTGGCCTTAAATTGGCAACATGTATGGAAAGTATGTGTATATAGACCTAGATCAAAGACTGACACACTTTTTGCAGGTAATAACGATTGTAGACGTGTTTTTGTTTAGAAGTGTTTGAACTTTTATGTTATTCATGTGGGAAAAATGCCTTTTACAGGCTTCTGAAAGGCTGGTATGGTACGTGTTGCCTGGGAGTAGTTTTTGCAAAGATATATCATGTAGACCATTTTAATGATCCAGTCTGCAACTAGAAATCAAATCCAGAGTTAGGAGAGGAGCTAGTGCTCCAGATATTGTGGGAGATAGTTTTGGTGCTATAATTCCATCATTAGGTGGGATCTTGAATTATATCAAGATTAGAGAGTTGCCAACAATAGTAGATAAGTTATCTACAGAGACTGCAGGTGCCATATTGTTGATGGACACGGAAGTGATTGCTGTGGGTTCAATGGGTTTGCAAAATTGCCTCACACTAGACAAACTCCTTGCAAAGGAAGACGGAGTTCTCAAAACATTACATATGCAACAATTTTGCACTTACATACCTAATAATGAATAAGAAAATACATTGCAAACATGACCTACGAGAAAAAGGACCTGAAAGAGTTAACAGCGAAAAGTGCATGGGAAGCAATAGGTGGTGTTTTCCTGCCACTGGAAAGTAGTTTGGAAACCTAGAGAGAGAAATTGTGTGAACCATCTTAAGGCCCAGATTGATAATGGCTTTGTGTGCCCTAGTTGCAGTTGGTCTTTACAAATTTATCAAGAAGCTGAAAGAGAAGAAAGCAAAGATCAGACAGAGCAAGGATGAGATTGAAATAGTGACTAGGAGAAGGATATGCTATAATAACCTTAAGTGATTACAGAACTACAGAAGTCTGAATAACCCGCAGAAACCTTGACCTGTCTCATTAAATGAGAGTTAGAGTATTTTGTGAAGGCTTGATTCACCATCAAAGGATGGACTCATGTAGTCAATAATTTAGTGTTGTCCCTCACGTCATAGAAGTCATCAATGCATGGCAATATATGCATTATGTTAACCAAAGTACTAATAGTTTGAATGTAGAAAGATGCACTGAGAAGTCATTTTTAACTGTGCATTTGTTTAAACTAATATTGAAACCCTTGTGGTATCACTTATAAATCGTATGTGTGAAAGATTTAATTGATATTATGTTTTAATGTAGACTTTAGATTAACAGAATGTATTGAAACAATATTGAATTATTTATAATGATTACTGATTTAAATACATGTACAAAAAAAAAGAAATGCAGTTCTGTGTTATACTGTTTGAAATGCATTAACAGAGTCTTTTTATGTAAAAGTAGGCGTAACATGAATATGTGTGAGACATTATTATTATTATTTTTTTAATGTTTTATTGGTTTTACATATCAGATACATATTACAGGCTTTTCTCATGTCTTCAACAGGATCACATTTATCTGAATAGGTTACATACGAACAACTAAACCCCCCAACCTGCACACCCTTCAAATCGGCTTGTGACGTTCAATATTGTTGCCTGCTGTAATGGCTAGGTTCTTAAGCGTGTAATATGGCGCTGAGGAGCCCCTCATGCATTTACTAGAATGATCCATCTTCTGCTGAGTCTAACCTTTGTATTGGCTAGTGGTACCCTTCTGTGGGTTCAGTCATAGGAAGCGGTGGCGATACTTGTGTGTTTACACTGTATGTTGTCTAGTGCACTTGAACTAGTGAGCGAGCAAGCAGCTATCGCGAGGAGTGTTTGAGCTTACTCAGTGTCAGTGAGTTACACGTCAGGAAACTGCTCTGTCGTGGGATGTGTGGGCAGGTGTCTACTGAGTGTGTTTATTTAATGTATTCCCCACTTCATGGGGGCTTATCATCATTTTTGGCCTAAAGTTTGGTTACCAATGTTTCCCAAGCGTCACACCCTGTATGTTGGTGACCATCTCGTGCCAGTTTTTTTAGCACCTGATATTCTGTGCGGGCCCAACGCAATGTGAGGGTATGCCAGGATTTCTGATCGGGTGCTTTGGGCGCTTTCCAGTGCATTGCTATCAGTCTTTTATACATCACGCAGGCTAGGTCTACAAAGTTGTGTAAATGCCTTTTTTTATTTGCTCTTGTCCTCAGCCCCAATAGGCAGGACTTAGGATCTACTGCCAGCACAAGTCCTGTCAGTTCCGAGATCTCTTGTACCACCTCGTTCCACACCATACTTTTTGTATTCGCGGGCACTCCCAGACCATATGGTAGAAGTGTTCCAGTGGTGCTTTACATCTAGGGCATGCCGGCTCCATTTCAGGGAACATTCGCTTTATCCTGGCTGGGGATAGATACGTTTGATGTGTGAAATTAAACTGAGTGTAGCGAAATCTGGGGTTCCTTTACACTCCTCGAGCATGATACAGAGCTTTCGGCCAGTCTTCTTGGGGGATAGGGCCAGGAAGGACAGTGTTCGACCTCTCCCTGGCCCTCTCCAAGTGAGGCTCAAAGGGCTTGTTAAGGATCTTGTATAGGCTCGATATTACCTTTGTTTGTGCATCGTATTGTAGTATGTGGTGCATTATGGGAGAGGTCTCTGGTTCTAGGGCTCCTGCCCCCCACGTTTTTTTGATTGTGTGACATATGGCATGGTATGCCAAGAATTGTCCGGGGTTCACTGCAGTGAGAGCCTGTATGGCTTCAAATGACATTAGCTTACCGTCTTCAAAGCAGTCGCCCACTGACTGTATGCCTGCCTCTGCCCACACAGACGGTGGGTGCAACGCAGCCGCAGTCCCCCCGGGAGACGGTCCAGTGGGATATACGGGGAGTAGGGGAGCATCTTGTGCCCCTTTTGAACAAATTTCCCCCAGAAAGCATGTGCCACTGCCAGCAGTGGGTTAACAGATTCGCTTTTGTGGTGTTTATTTGTCAGCCATGTTAAAAGTGGGGTCCCTTGTAGCTGGGTCTCCAGCCATACGGACTCAGCTAACACCGGTCTGTGAATCCAGTTCTGTAGCCACTGCAGCTGTGCAGCTGCATAATAAAGTTCAAAATTGGGAGCTCCCAGACTGCCCGCATCCACTGGGCGCTGCAGTGTAGTTAGTGCCACACGCGCTCTGCCCCCACCCCATATGAGTTGTAGCAACGTTGCGTTCAGATTACTGAAAAAACTTTTGGGAATGTTAATTGGCAAGGCCGCAAAATAATATAACAGCCTAGGCAATATCAGCATATTCGCGACCGCCACCCTACCTGGTGGCGATAGCGGAAGTTTATTCCAGAATCGCAACGAGCCCTTCATGGAGGCCAGGGATCTCCCCAAGTTACCGTCTCTTAGGTCAACTGTATTGTGGTATATGTTTACCTCGAGGTATTTGAATGTTTCAAAACACCATTTCAGATGCCCCGGTGGAGCAGTCTCCCGTCTTTTCGATGACCACCTGACCAACGGGAACACACACGACTTTTCCCAATTTACCACTAGGCCGGATATACCTCCATACTCAGCCAGTAATGATATTACTGAGGGTATCACCTCTTTACCTTTCCGGATGTATATTAAAGCATCATCAGCATATAGCGAGATGACATGATGTATCCCATTCCTGACTATTCCCCATCTATTTTCCATGGAGCGTACCCTTGACGTTAATGGTTCCATTGCTATAGCGAACAGTAATGGGGAGAGGGGGCATACCTGTCTCGTGCCCCTGGAGATTGGGAAACTGTTGGATATGACTCCGCCCGTTTTCACTCTGGCTTGTGGATTGGAGTATAGTGTCCGGACCCAGCGTGTGTAATTGGGGCCTATTCCCATTCGCCGCATTGTGGCCAAGAGGGAGTCCCACTCTAGCGTATCAAATGCCTTTTCAATGTCCAATGATATCACCATTTCGTCATGTGCATCCGGGAGAGTATCTCCCATTATGCTCAGTAGTCTGCGGATATTTAAGAAGGTGTTACGCTTCAGGATGAATTAGTTTTGGTCGTCATGTATTAGGGTGTGTATGATGGGAGCTAGTCTATTTGCCAGTATTTTACCCAATATTTTACAGTTTAAGTTTAAGAGCGAGAGTGGTCTATAAGATTTGACATCTGTGGGGTCCCGGCCCTGTTTGGGGAGAACCACTATCATAGCTTTTCTCTGGGATGAGGGCAGTAGTTCATTAGCCCACGCCTCTTCAAACACCTTCAACAGTTGGGGCTTCAGGCGAGATGGGTAGGTAGTGTAATACTCTATCGGGAGGCCATCTATGCCCAGTGCTTTGTTCCTGGGCATCTGCGCTAAGGCTAAGTCTATTTCCCCCGTTGTCACAGGAGCTTCAAGTGTATCCCTGTCTGCTTGAGATAGTTGCAGTAGGAGAGAGCCCCCAAGGAAGGACTCGAGTTGTAGAGACGTACATGAGGTGCGTTTGGTATATAAATTTGCGTAATATACTCTAAACGTTTCGTTTATCTCAACTTGCGTAGTGACCGTAATATGTGTGCCAACCCATATGGCCCCGATGGGGGATTGCTGTCTGTCCTCCCGTAGCAGCCACGCCAGCAGTCTACCCGACCTATCGCCTTCTGTTTGCAGCTGCATTAAAAGTTAATATTGTGACGACGGAGTCTACTATCTACCTTGTTATATTTTGAGCGTGCTCCTTTTAGCACTGTGTAGGGGACTTCCTTACGCACTACTGCTATTTCTGCTGTTCTGAGCTCCTTTTCTAGTTTACCAATTTCCGCATGCAAAGTGCGTCTTACTCCCCATGTGGTAGAGATACATTGCCCTCGTACCACTGCTTTGTGGGCATCCCACTCAACAGCACGTGAGTTTGCGGTTGAGCCATTTGTTTCCCAGTAGTGTCTCAATGTGGTTTCAAGTGTTTCTACAAATGCCTGATCTTGAAGAGCGTCCACCTGCAGGCGCCACGTGGGGATCCCCTGTCGTCTCCTGCCCCAGTCCTATGTTACTCTCAATGGTGAGTGGTCTGACAATGTCTTCGCTAAGCATTCTGACCCATTGGCCAGTGCTCCTATGTCCTGAGTTCCCCATATGATATCTATTCTAGTATGTGTTTTGTGTGGGGCTGAGTAGAATGAGTATTCCCTCTGTTGCAGATGTCTCATGCGCCATGTATCATATAGTCTCATATCGCCTGCCCATATCTGCAAAGGACTTGTGGTGTTTCTCTTCGCTATCGAACTCACTTGGTCGTTGGACCTGTCTAATGTTGCATTCGGTGTGCTGTTAAAATCTCTGCCCCAGATGGCCGGAGCCGATGGGTTTGTCAGTAGTGTCGGCGTGAGCGTGCCCAGGAATCCTGCGATCCTGCTGTTTGGGGCATATATACCAACTACAGACAGCTGTCTGCCATCCAGCTGGCCTTCCACCACAACGAATCTGCCCCCATGATCTATTCTGTGTGCCATTTGGAGGAATGGGACACCGCCTGTGATCCATATCAATACTCCTCTTGCAAAAGCTGAGTATGTTGTGGCTATCAACTGTCCTCTCCACTTCGCGCGCAGCTCCCGCAAATCTGACTCCAGCAAATGTGTCTCTTGTAAAATAGCAATATGTATGCCCAGTCGCCTGAGGCGTGCATAAACTCGAGATCTTTTACTCGGCGCTCCCATGCCCCTCACATTCCATGTCACTATATCATACTGATTTATGTTGCGTTTCACGGGAGGCGCCATGTGGGTTTATAAGATATGCCTATTCGTGGATTTCTGCCATTTAACTTGGCCTTCCAATCAGCAGCCCCCCCAGCAGTGCTATTTATTAAAGTTACCGTTTGCAGCAGTGTTCCCTGTGTTATGATTGGATGTGTTCATTTTTACTGGTTTACTTCTCCCGCCCTCCCCAACTGGTTCCCCAACCCAACTAACAACTTATGTGAAACTACTTAACCCGTGAGTGTATGAAAAAACCTGTATCCGTCTGGATATCCGTGGTGGTGTTATCTTGTCAACCAGATGTGGCTTTTTTGCGGGGCTCACATCTTTCTGCAGACTTAGGGGGTCATTCCTACCCCGGCGGGCGGCGGGCGGCAGGCGCCGCCCGCCGGGTGGAGACCGCCAAAAGACCACCGCGGTCAAATGACCGCGGCGGTCATTCTAACTTTCCCGCTGGGCCGGCGGGTGATCTCCAAAAGATCGCCCGCCGGCCCAGCGGGAAAGCCCCTGCAAAGAGGAAGCCGGCTCCGAATGGATTTGCAGGGGTGCGACGGGTGCAGTGGCACCCGTCGCGATTTTCAGTGTCTGCAAAGCAGACACTGAAAATCTTTAGGGGGCCCCACAACACCCGTTCCCGCCATCCTGTTCCTGGCGGTTAAGGGGTCGGAATCCCCAATGGAGGATTCCCTGGGCCAGGGGTAAACCGGCAGGAAACCGCCGGTTCCCCTTTTCTGACCGCGGCGGTCAGAATGGCCCAGGAAGCACCACCAGCCTGTTGGCGGTGCTTCCGTGGTCGTTGGCCCTGGCGGTCGGTGACCGCCAGGGTCAGAATGACCCCCTTAGTCTGCTAATGCAATTGGGCACCCCCAGAGTGTATAAACCCCCCTCACCCCGCATCCCTCCATCAGCCCCCGAACTACACTTCAACATTTAGATGTGAGTTTGTACAAAAGATACTCGTTGTTGGGGGTGCGCCATCTCCGGCGTCCACCGCTGCCCTGAAACCTCCGGTGCCATCCGGTCACATCCACTATGAGTGCTAGTGAGAAGGTGAAACAGTTGTGTGTGGTTAGAGTTCGTCTGCAGTTCTGGAGGTAACAATTGGACCTTTCAGCTCTCCAGTTATTGTAGAGTCAGAACTGGCCGTGTCAGAGTCCATGCTGATCTCAGGGGTCATCCTGATTTCCGCAAAGTTGTTTTGCGTTAGTAGGGGCGTCTCTTTCAACACTTTTGCTCTTTCTTCTGCTACTTGTTGGTCATTAGGTTGTCCCCTGGTGCGCCTCCTGGATCGCCTCCTTGAGGCGGAGGCTAGCCATTCCTCATCTCCTTCCGTGCCCTCTCAGGGGCGCGCAAGGCCCTTGGCGTGCAGCCATGTCCAGGCGTCTTCAGGGGAGGTAAATATGTGGGTACGGTCTTCCGATACCACTCTTAGTTTAGCAGGGAACAATAAAGCGTATTTAATATTGTGTTCACGCAGACGCTGCTTGATTTTAACATAAGAGTTACGTTGTCTTTGCACCTCCTGTGTGAAGTCTGGGTATGCATTAATGATTGAGTCCTCATAATTATGTGGGCCTTTGTTGCGGAACTGTTGCAAAATTGCGTCTCGATCCCTGTAATTTAAAAATCTAGCAATCAGTGGTCTCGGTGGTTGTCCTGGGGCCGGAGGTCTGCCTGGAATTCTGTGCACCCTTTCCACAGAAAAGAACTTGGATGGAGCCCCATTTAGTACTTCTTTAATTAGCCATTGTTCCAGGAATATTTCTGAGTTTGATTGCCGCATATTTTCACGGAACCCCAGAAAGCGAACGTTGTTGCGGCGCGATCTACTCTCCGCCTCCTCCGACCGTCTCCAGAGCACCTTCAACTCCGCATCCAGGCGTTGGATTTGTTTTTGGTTATCCTGGGCAATAGGAGTTAGTTCGGACATCCCCTCTTCTGCCGTTTTCACTCTTTCCGACAATTTACGGTGATCCACTCAAAGTAAATTCAGGTCTTCTGAAACTGCATCTATTCTGTTTTCCAGTGAGGATTTAGTGTCCATGATCGCCTGTAATACTTTCTCAAGTTGTGCGGAGTGTGTCGTGAGTGTGCTTTCTAGTGTTTGTAGCGTCAGGTTTGTCTGCTGGTCGCTAGGTGCCGATCTATGGGTATTCCGGTCTTGATTCTTAGTTGATTTGTGTCTGCCAGCCATTGTGCCTGCCTGAAAGGTGCCTTGTGGGGTGCAGCAAAGTACAACTTGGCATTGTCCTCTCAGCAAATTGCCCTTTTGCCGTTCGTTATTGTCTCAGTGTATGCTCCCTTGCCCACTGGGTTCCACGTAGGCTAGTGGGGCTTAGACGGGGCTTGTTCTTGACTTTTAGCTGTCCAGTTCGTGCACCTGCTTGTTCACGGGCTAATGCTGGGGCTACCAACCCATCGGGCGGCCCCAGCGTTGAGTTGCCCTGGAGTTGTATGATGTGCCCCTTGTGGTATCGGAGTCGTGTGCCTCCTGAGCTAGTATGCCAATCGCCCTGGAGACAACGGTGAAGGCGGGCAGCAGTTGCTCGACGGGGGGGGAGCGACAGAGAATGGAAAGAGGGAAGCAAAGCAAATCGAAAGGGGGAGTGGGGATCTGTCCCCCAGGCAGGCTTACATCCACCCCTGCATCTGCTGGCCGAGATCCGAGGATGGGAAACAACTGGCAATATCCGCCCCGTGGCAGGGCGCTCAGAACTTAGCGTGACCCCCATGCTCGCAGTCCAGGCCCCCTCCCTCACTCAACGGCCTTCTGGGGCGGGACCAGTGAGACCACTGTGTGCCGCCCCGTTAGCAACGCGCTGCCAGCGCGGGGGCAGGGTCCTGGGTATGATGTGCCGCCATTCGAGGTCCCGAGCAACAGCGCCTCGGTGGAGAGGTTCAGGGGTGGGGGTGGGGGGGGAGTCCCAGCCACTCCTCCACACCTTCAGTCGGGAACTGAGCCCCCCGGTCAAGCCCCCCCTTACCTCAACGATGCAAGGCTGCCGGCTCCATTCGCATCAGTCCCCACTGCAGGCCGGGAGCCGCGGTCTCCGAGCGCCCGGCCCACCCTCAGGCAGGCCCGCTCCAGTGTCACACTTCAGGCAGGCGTCCCAGCCTGATCCAGCACAGGCCTTCCTCCTTCCCTGCTGCCCCTGTGGCCGAATCAGCTCCTGGTGGGTTGTTTTTCTTCCTTTATGCCCCAGCCCGGGGCCGCCGCCGCGTCAGTTTCAGGCGCCGCTCCGCACCGCGGACACGCCGAGTGCCACTCCGGTCCCACGTCCAGCCAGAAGAAGCTCCGGCCGGGGGGCAAGAGAGAGGGCTCCCTATGCTCCCGGCGCACCAGCAGCGGCAATCGCTCACCGATGTGAGCAGTTTCGTGGCGGCTCACCACTTGAGCACTTCAAGGGGACGCGATCAGGTCCTCCGATCGTAGTCCGCGTCTTTACCGGGCGCTGCCTGCCTAGTCGCCTCGTGGCCGGCCCGTCACCACGGCACCAATTCCGCTGGTTCTCGGCTCCTCCGGACTGCGCTGGTCCGCCGGGGGGCAGATCACACCCTCCGAAGCGCCGATGGGGTTCCGGGGGCGCCCTTCAGGATGTTTTTAGCGAGTCCGGGACGGAGCTCACGAATTAGGCGTCCTTCCCGGCCACCATTTTGGCTCCTCCCCCATTAATGTTGAATTTATAAGTCTGCATATTAAAATGTGTTTATTGAGATGTATTAACTAGAATGCATTGCTTTAATTCATTTTCATTAGCCAAAGTGAGGCCTGCTAGTTCTGGGTTTCATGATGGTGCAGGAAATGCTGGTTCATATTGTGAACTTTCTTTCAGACGTCTTTCCCATGAGAAGACT
Source organism: Pleurodeles waltl (assembly GCF_031143425.1). Classification (NCBI taxonomy): domain Eukaryota; kingdom Metazoa; phylum Chordata; class Amphibia; order Caudata; family Salamandridae; genus Pleurodeles; species Pleurodeles waltl. The sequence continues at coordinate 1,557,911,799 of NC_090444.1, forward strand.
GCCTATAGTAATAGGCCACTATTGGCTTAAACAAAGATAGAAGTTAAAGAATGTCCATGAATGTGGAACATCCTGAACTATAGACTGACAATATATACATTTGTTTCAATCCTGTGTGGAGGAACATGGATGGATGAAGTTGCCATGACAGACCTGGGAATATGTACTGATGTTTCAACCTGGAGTCGTGTGATGGATTACTATTGGATGATGCCTCTTCAACGTAATGGGAACTGTCTCTTGCAGAGTGAATCAGGTTGCTGTATGAATTTTAATATGTCTTTCGACCAGTTGTACTTTGGTCAGATTTCCAAACGCCCTTCAACCAGAACCCTTGCTGATGAAGAACCCTGAATGCCGGCCCCTTGGAGAAATAAATCACACTCTGCTTTTCCCCTTTAAGATGCTCGATGAGATTCTCTTCCTAACCCCTGTAAAAGACTCTTGATCAAGCTTCTGATATGCTGATGCCCGAGAATACCTTTTTCCAAATTCTTTTTGCCCTTTTTGTCCTTTTCGTCTTTTGCCCACATGTGTTCCACACCGCATATGTTAATCCTTAATTTGGCTATGGTAGGGTTTTCCCTGTGCTAAGCTTAGTTATAACTTGCTGCTTTGAAAGTGACTCATACTTGTGAAGCCTGTGCACGTCTTGATTTCTATAACTCAAATAATCTTAGCTATGTTTTGTATTCTTCCTATTGAATGCTTAGTAATATTAATGTTAGTTTGCCTTAATTTACTTGGTCGCCTTGGGCAATCCTTGGTGATTCTGTATCTCTCTAACTTTGTCTTCAGAGCTGTGTACATGACTTTGAGTTTGTAATCAACAACTTAACTTTATTCGTGACTAGACTTTTCACTGTGTGGCCAAGTGGGTCACACTGTGCAATTAATTGGTCTGCATTGAAATTGTGTTAATGATTCTACCACACCCTGTAGGCAGGGTCAAAGATCCGTTGACCTCGATGAGCATTAATTCCTGCGAAGGATGAAAATGCTCCTGCAGATATGGTAGCAGAGATATGGTTTGTCACACAAGGAGGGGGGAAGAACCATTTAATTGTAGTGTTAGGGAGATAGGAATGCCCCTATGCAATTGCCCGGTCTAAAAATTGCCCACCCTGAATTGTGTCCCATGTCCTTGGTCAAAGATTGTTGACCTCAATCAGCATTGATTCTTGGGACCCCCCCCCCAGAGCAAAAAAGCATTTTAAAAATATATATATATATTGCTGTGATTGACAGCGGGTCCGGCAAAAATTCAACCCAAAAAAATGAAGCACAGGCTCACGTTCAGAGACCACCACCTCTCCAGGGCAAATTTAAAAAGAAATAAGGGGCCAGTTTTGGATCCCCTGCAGCACCGGAGACCACCACCTCCCTGGGGCAAATTAAGGGGCCCATTTTGGACCCCCTGCAGCACTCGGGACCACCACCTTCCTGGGGAAAATTTAAAAAGAAATAGGGGGTCCATTTTGGCCCCCTGCAGCCCCAGGGACCACAAATACCCTGGGGCATTCATACTATTGTGTGTGGGGGACCATATGGCTATAACTTCTGAAGTTCCATGGTTTCCTACAAGTAAATTCAGAACCTAACTATAATGCCCCTGTAAGCTTTCTATTTTTAAGTGAACATCCATATATATCTGTATATATATATATATATATATATATATATATATATATATATATATATATATATATATATATATATATATATGCAAAAGCATTTCTCTCTGATCACATGGAGGGGCCGAGAGAGGTATCAAAGGAAAGGAAAGGCCAGGGAGTTTGTTTTTTTCAGGTAATTGAATGAGGGAAAGTTTCCTACAAGTAAATTCAGAACCTAACTATAATGTCCTTGTAACCTTTCTATTTTTAAGTGAACATACATATATATCTATCTATATATATATATTCATACATATATATTTATATACACATATATATATATATATATATACATATATATACATATATATATATATATATATATATATATATATATATATATATATATATATATATATATATATATGCAAAAGCATTTCTCTCTGATCACATGGAGGGGCCGAGAGAGGTATCAAAGGAAAGAAAAGGCCAGGGAGTTTGTTTTTTTCAAGTAATTGAATGAGGGAAAGTTTCCTACAAGTAAATTCAGAACCTAACTATAATGTCCTTGTAACCTTTCTATTTTTAAGTGAACATACATATATATCTATCTATATATATATATTCATACATATATATTTTGGAAATGTGGCCATTGTAAAGCTTGTAAGTATGCACAAAATACACATAAGTACCAAACATTTGATGGTCGTCAGTGCGAGATCAAAGATCGAATCACATGTGACACTGAATTTGTGATCTATACCATTGAGTGTGGTTGCCAAAAAAAATATATTGGAAGTACTATTCATAAGTTAAAAATTAGATTCTTACAACACTTCAGAGCCATAAAGAATCAAGATAGAACTTATCCTTTGGCTAAACATTTCTGGGATGTACATAAAGGAGACTGTAGTACATTATCTTTCTATGGTATTAAACATATCAAAAACAATCCCAGAGCTGGAAACAGAACACTAGAGCTTAGACAAATGGAATCGAAAATGATTTTACTATTAGGTTCTGAATCCCCTTGGGGGCATAATCTTGACGCAGAGCTATATGTCCACCTCAGATGATAACATAACATCTATTATACTTATTTTTGAATCCAGATAGAGATCCTTAATGCTTTTCATTTCAGTAAACACTATTGCCAACTTGGTAACATTGTATCAGTATTATATTTATGAAGATAGGTGAGTAGATTGCAATCAATATAGAATGACTACAAAAGAATTTCTAAAGGGGTTATAATTTAGAAATTTAGAACCTTTTTGACCCCATATTGTAGTCTTATGAATTTTGTGCTATACTGTGCTATTGATGATGATTTTCGATTTTTTTATTTTTTTATTATACCTCCTTGTAATTTAGCAAATGCAGAAAATGGAATTAATCTATATAGATATTTATATAAGGAAAAGGATAGAAGACAAAGATATTTACTAAAAACATTTTTCCTTCATTTTTTTAATTTTAGGGTTTTGTAACAATTAGCTGCACTTTATATGCTCTTTTTGCACGTACCATTATCATAGATTTTTAGCACTATGCACTTTAAGTTTAGGCCGTGCTTACATATAACTTACTAACATGCGTCTATAGAGCCACCTACTACATAGATAAGGATAGAGAAGAATTAATTTGGATTGTATAAATATTAGAGACATACTTAATCATCACTATATAAAGTAATAAAACTCTGATATTCGATACTAATTGGCCATAGAGAGAAAATAAAATAAAATGACAGTTTCAAATATTCAAATATAAAATACGATGTTGTAGGTCCGTCTCTATTTGAATAATTCTAATATGAGACCAAATATTACTCTCTATTAAAAACTATTGTAATCTATCACTATCAATATGAGATCCATTGATGACATAAGAGAGGTTCCAAGTATGTACGTAGTGTAATTGATTGTCGGTATATATGATAAATGTTAAATTGAGAAATTACACATGATTCTGTGCCTTTGGGGGGGTTGTGTATGATTAATCTATTAACTATTTAACAACTTTGTAATAATTTGTATAATTTTATACTATTTTATATAGTTGATTGATCTAAACTAACCATGTACCCGTCGCCAATATTGATTCATATGTAATGTTAATTCATTCATTCATTTATATTTACTAGTTTTTAAACTTTTGTAATATTTATAATATTTATCAAATTGTTATTTGAATGGTGATGTTCACTAATTGAAAAAACTACATCTAATAACGATATACCTGCAGAAAAAACACACATTTTTAAGCATACTTTACACAACATCTGACATGATGATCGATTATAGGCTGATCGGAACTATTGAAAAACGTGGTTTCAATGATGAATTAATCTAATTATTTATATATATATTTTCTGTCAACATATAATCAATTGATAACTGCCATCAGATTGAATGAATGGTATATTAATAATAACATTTGTTTAGGCCTCATAAGTGATATGTATACCTTATTTATGACCTTTTAATTCTAAACTCTTAAAACAATAGTCTTATGAATGTAGGTGATTCCTTTATCAACTGTTATATTTAAATAATGATTGTTGCATGTTTTAAAATGGCCGCTGTTTTATATCACACTAGGGTGTCATGGAAAGAAATTAAGGACTTTGAATTCGCATATAAATGATGTTGGCTCTGCAGCCAAACTGTCCAGTAGAAGGCGTTTTGCCGAAACGCGTTAACAGACACTGCATTTCAGGACTCTGTGTTACCTGTGGAAGCAAATAAATCTTTGAACTGAATACGAGCGTATTGAATTTTTGGGATATATCCGATGGGATCGGTGCAGCCGTCTGATGGCCATCAGTCCATCTGTTGAAGAATAATATATACATATATATATACATATATATGCCTATATATATATATATATATATATATATGTATATACATATATGTATACATATATATATATATATATATGTATATACATATATATATATATATATATATATATATATATATATATATATGCAAAAGCGTTTCTCTCTGATCACATGGAGGAGCCAAGAGAGGTATCAAAGGAAAGGAAAGGCCAGGGAGTTTGTTTTTTTCAGGTAATTGAATGAGGGAAAGTTCCCTACAAGTAAATTCAGAACCTAACTATAATGTCCTTGTAACCTTTCTATTTTTAAGGGAACATACATATATATCTATCTGTCTATATACATACATATATATATATATATACATACATATATATATATATATGCACATATATATATATATATACACACATATATATATATATATATATATATGCAAAAGCATTTCTCTCATCACGTGGAGGGGCCGAGAGAGGCATCAAAGGAAAGGAAGGGCCAGGGAGTTGTTTTTTTTCAGGTAATTGAATGAGGGAAGCGGTCCCTTGGGTAAGGGTGGCTCCCCTGGGGGGCAATTTATTTTTAGGCCATTTCTGCCCCCCCAGGGCAGATGGGCCTATTATAATTAGGCCGATCTGCCCTCGGGCAGGCAGAAACCGCTAGACACCAGGGTTATTTACTTTTTATTTATTTTTTATATGTGGGGAGCAACCCCTTAGGCAAGGGTCGCTCCCTGTGGGCAAAATTACTTTTAGGCCATTTCTGTCCCCCGTGGGGGCAGATCGGCATATTTTTATTTGGCCAATCTGCCCTAAAGTGGGGCAGAAACCACTAGACACCAGGGATTTTTTTTTATAATATTGAATGAGGGGAGTGGCCCCTTGGACAAGGGCCGCTCCCCAGGGGGGCAAAATATTTTTAGGCCTTTTCTTCACCCCCGGGGGCAGATCGGCCTATTATAATTAGGCCGATATGCCCCAGGGGATCAGAAACCCCTAGACACCAGGGATATATTTTTATTTTTACTTTTTTTTTATATATGGGTGTGACCCCTTAGTCAAGGGGTGCTCCCCTGGGGTGCAAATTGTATTTAGGCCATTTCTGCCCCTCTTGGGGGCAGATCTGCCTATTTCTATTAGGCCAATCTGCCCAGAGGGGGGAAGAAACCACTAGGCACCAGGGATTTTAATTTTTTTTGCGCCAATTTCTCCAAACGGAAGCGACCCATTAGGCAAGGGTCGCTCCCCTGCGGGGGGATATATTTTAGGGCATTTCTGCTCCCCTTGGGGGCAGAAACCACTGAGGCACCAGGGATTGGTGTGTGTGTGTGTGTGTCTGTGTTTTGTTTAGGGGCAGCCCCTTGGGCAAGGGTCATCCCCATGGGGGCACATTACTGTTGGCAATATCTGCCCCCCTTGGAAGGCCCATCTGCCCCCAAGGGGGGTCAAAAAGCCCACCAGAGACCAGGGAATATTTCTTTTTTTCAAAATAAGAGAGTGGGGGTATGGACCCACCCCAAAAAAATGGGGTCAAAGTTGTTCTGCCTGCCAGTGGGCAGATGAGGCAATTACCCCTGATCCACACCCGGGGGGGGCAGAAAGTCTACTAAATGCCAGGGAATTTGAAAAAAAACTAAAAGTGAAATAGGGAATCCAAAAAAAACTAATAGTGTGGTGGTGGCTACTAACCAGTATGGGCATTGTTATGCTCCTACCCCAACTGAAGGGGGTAGCAGTCTTTCAGCTCTCCCCCCGCACACTAAAACATCTTATCCCATGGCAAGCAAGAGGACATATGAATATTTTGGGTTCTGGTTTTACATTTGGCCCATGAGAGCTTGGCTAGCTCTCAAAATCGTCCCACTAGGAAGGGTGAGGGCTGCACTTTTTGGACTTTGGGACGCTGCCATCTAGAAAAATCCAAAAGACTTAGACACATCTGAATACTAAACATCTGGGAGAGTCCAGAGTGGTGTGCTTCACATGCACCCCACACTATTTTCTTACCCACAATGCCCTGCAAACCTCCAACTTTGCTGGAAATCACACATTTTTTCCACATTTTTATGATGGAACCATCCGGAATCTGCAGGAATCCACAAAATTCCTACCACCCAGCATTGTCTCATCTATACCGTTAAAAATTCTGCACCCACTTGTCAGCCTAAAAAGGTTTTTTTTTCAAACTGCCCTTTTGGACCCGCTTTGGTTGCCCCTGAATTTCGACATGTTTTTGGCTCTTCCCTGTCACGGGCACTTGGCCCACCTACACAAGTGACGTATAATTTTTACCGGAAGAGTGAGGGGAACATTGGGTGGTAGGAAATTTGTCCCTGTCGGTAAGGTGATCCCATGTGGGAAAATGTGATTTTTCAGCTAAATTTGATGTTTGTTGATGATTCTGAGTAAGAAAACACTGTAGGATCCACGCAAGTCATACCTCCCTGGACTCCCTCAGGTGTCTAGTTTTCAGTCATGTCTGAGTTTGGTAGGATTCCCTGTATGGCTGCTGAGCACAGGACCAAAAACGTAGGTGCTCCCCAGCAAAAACAGGTAGTTTTGTATTTGCTAATTTTGATGTGTCCACATAGTGTTTTGGGGCATTTCCTTTCACGGGCACTAGGCCTACTCACACAACCATTTTTATCTAAAAACTTGGGGGGAACACTGGGTGTAAGGAAATTGGTGGCTCCTCTCAGATTCCAGAACTTTCTGTCACTGAAATGTGAGGGAAAAGTGTTTTTTTGGTCGAATTTTGAGGTTTGCAAAGGATTCTGGGTAACAGAAACTGGTGAGTGACCCACAAGTCACCCCATCTTGGATTCCCCTAGGTGTCTAGCTTTAAAAAAAGCACAGGTGTGGTAGGTTTCCTTAGGTGCCAGCTGATCTAGAGGCCAAAATCCATAGCTAGGCACTTTACAAAAAACAGCTAAGTTTTCTGTGGTAAAATGTGATGTGTCCACTTTGTGTTTTGGGGCATTTCCTGTTGCGGGCGCTAGGCCTACTGACACAAGTGAGGTAACATTTTTATCGGGAGACTTGGGGGAACGCTGAGTGGAAGGAAATTCGTGGCTCCTCTCAGATTCCAGAACTTTCTGTCACCAAAATGTGAGTAAAAAGTGTTTTTTTGGCCACATTTTTAGGTTTGCAAAGGATTCTGGGTAACAGAACCTGGTGAGAGCCCCACAAGTGATGCCATCCTGGATTCCCCTGGGTGTCTAGTTTTAAAAAATGCACAGGTTTGGTAGGTTTCCCTAGGTGCGGGCTGAGCTAGAGGCCAAAACCTACAGCTAGGGACTTTGTGAAAAACACGTCAGATTTCACTGTAAAAATGTGATGTGTCCATGTTGCGTTTCCTGTCGCGTGCATTAGGCCTAACCACACAAGTGAGGTTCCATTTTTATCGGGAGACTTGGGGAAACACAGAATAGCAAAACAAGTGCTGTTGCCCCTTGTCTTTCTCTACATTTCTTCCTTCCAAATGTAAGACAGTGTGTAAAAAAGACATCTATTTGAGAAATGCCCTGTAATTCACATGCTAGTATGGGCACCCCGGACTTCAGAGATGTGCAAATAACCACTGCTTCTCAACACCTTATCTTGTGCCCATTTTGGAAATACAAAGGTTTTCTTGATACCTATTTTTCACTCTTTATATTTCAGCAAATGAATTGCTGTATACCTGGTATAGAATGAAAACCCATCGCAAGTTGCAACTCATTTATTGGCTCTGGGTACCTCGGGTTCTTGATGAACCTACAAGCCCTATATATCGCTGAAACCAGAAGAGTCCAGCAGACATAACAGTATATTGCTTTCAAAAATCTGATATCACAGGAAAAAGTTACAGAGTACAAAGTGGAGAAAATTGGCCGTTTTTTTAAACTTCATTTCAATATGTTTTTATTTCAGCTGTTATTTTCTGTAGGTAACCTTGTAGGATCTACACAAATTACCCCTTGCTGAATTCAGAATTGTGCCTACTTTTCAGAAATGTTTAGCTTTCTTGGATCTAGAATTGGTTTCACACCCATTTCTGTCACTAACTGGTAGGAGGCTGAAAGCATGAAAAATAGTAAAAGTGGGGTATGTCCTAGTAAAATGCCAACCTTGTGTTGAAAAATTGGGTTTTGATTCAAGTCAGCCTGTTCCTGAAAGCTGGGAAGCCTTCTTCTGCAGCCCTTTTTGCCCTTTTTTTTTTTTAAACAAATTTTTTGTAGTATTTTGGCTAATTTCTTGGTCTCCTTCAGGGGAACCCACAAACTCTGGGTACCTCTAGAATCCCTAGGATGTTGGGAAAAAAGGCCACAAATATATATATATATATATATATTTTATGTGGACAAAAGTTATGAGGCGCTAAGAGTCAACTGCCCCAAATAGCAAAAAAAAAAGGCCTGGCACCTGAGGGGGAAAAGGCCTGGCAGCGAGCTATTAATTCGGTTACAAATGCAAAAGGGATGTCCAAACTACATAGTAAAAGATCATTAACAGAACAATAACGTCTTTAACAGGCAAATGAAGTCTTGTTAAAGTATTTGCCTGCTGTGATAAGGTGAAGCATTAGCTGACTACAATACTACAGCTGGTACTGTTTTAAATACACGTTCACCAAGAAAAAAACGTTTTACGTTAATTCACACATCGTGACTTTAAACGTAACTTTCATAGTGCAGGCTAACTTACCCCGTCTTCGTCTTTTACAGTACATTTTGTGAGTTACCAGCGGGTACATGTATTGCCACTCTGTAAACGAAAGCTCTGTTACAGTACTTTACTTTTATTGTGTGCCTTCTTCACGAGCTGCTGCACGAAGCAAGCCGGTGATCTTGGGAAGCCAGGACATAATTTTAGAAGTGTGGGGGCCAATAAACTATTGAAGTGGGCGGATACAACACAGAATATCATGGCTTGATTGGACACCTATTACATGAAAACCAGACACAAAAACGTACTGATGTTGAATACTTATTTTGAAATTAAAAAAACTCGGGAAGAGAGTTGCAATTCCTATTTTTTCACCTGGTTGTGGTAATTGAGTTAATCATTGTTAACATCAAAAGTAACATGTGACATTAATCAGACATTGTAGGATTTAGCATAGCTATCGTTATCTTAACTGTAGTCGCAACATGACAAAAGGTGGACCTTAAATAACTATGCTGCAAACTAACAACTTTTAACCCCTTCGCTGCCAGGCCTTTTCCCCCTCCTGTGCCAGGCCTTTTTTTGCCTATTTGGGGCAGTTCGCGCTTAGGCCCTCATAACTTTTTGTCCACATAAGCTAACCAAGCCAAATTTGCGTCCTTTTTTTCCAACATCCTAGGGATTCTAGAGGTACCCAGACTTTGTGGGTTCCCTTGAAGGAGGCCAAGAAATTGGCCAAAATACAGTGAAAATTTCGAAAAAAAGTGGCTGCAGAAGAAGGCTTGTGGATTTCCCCCTGAAAATGGCATCAACAAAGGGTTTGTAGTGCTAAACTCAGCAGCTTCCTAGCTTTCAGGAACAGGCAGACTTGAATCAGAAAACCCAATTTTTCAACACAATTTTTGCATTTTACTGGGGCATACCCCATTTTTGCAATTTTTTGTGCTTTCAGCCTCCTTCCAGTCAGTGACAGGAATGGGCATGAAACCAATACTGGATCCCAGAAACCTAACCATTTCTGAAAAGTAGACAAAATTCTGAATTCAGCAAGGGGTCATTTGTGTAGATCCTACAAGGGTTTCCTACAGAAAATAACAGCTGAAAAAGAAAAATATTGAAATTGAGGTGAAAAAAACATCAATTTTTCTCTACGTTTTACTCTGTAACTTTTCCCTGCAATGTCAGATTATGGAAAGCAATATACCGTTACGTCTGCTGGACTCCTCTGGTTGCGGGGATATATAGGGCTTGTAGGTTCATCAAGAACCCGAGGAACCCAGAGCCAATAAATGAGCTGCACCCTGCAGTGCGTTTTCATTCTATACCGGGTATACAGCAATTCATTTGCTGAAATATAAAGAGTAAAAAATTGCTATCAAGAAAACCTTTGCATTTCCAAAAAGGGCCCAAGATAAGGTGCTGAGGAGCAGTGGTTATTTGCACATCTCTGAATTCCGGGGTGACCATACAAGCATGTGAATTATAGGGAATTTCTCAAATAGATGTCTTTTTTACACACTCTCCTATATTTGGAAGGAAAAAATGTAGAGAAAGACAAGGGGCAATAGCACTTGTTTTGCTAATCTATGTTCCCCCAAGTCTCCCGATAAAAATGATACCTCACTTGCGTGGGTAGGCCTAGCGCCCGCGACAGGAAACGCCCCAAAGCGCAACGTGGACACATCCAAAATTTTGGGAGAAAACAGAGGTGTTTTTTGCGAAGTGCCTACCTGTAGATTTTGGCCTCTAGCTCAGCCAGAACCTAGGGAAACCTACCAAACCTGTGCATTTCTGAAAACTAGAGACCAAGGGGAATCCAAGGAGGGGTGACTTGTGGGGCTCGGACCAGGTTCTGTTACCTAGAATCCTTTGCAAACCTCAAAATTTGGCTAAAAAAACACATGTCCCTCACATTTCTGTGGCAGAAAGTTCTGGAATCTGAGAGGAGCTACAAATTTCCTTCCACCCAGCGTTCCCCCAAGTCTCCCGATAAAAATGATACCTCACTTGCGTGGGTAGGCCTAGCGCCAGCGACAGGAAACACCCCAAAGCGCAACGTGGACACATCCTAAATTTTGGAAAAAAACAGACGTGTTTTTTGCGAAGTGCCTACCTGTAGATTTTGGCCTCTAGCTCAGCCGGCACCTAGGGAAACCTACCAAACCTGTGCATTTCTGAAAACTAGAGACCTAGGGGAATCCAAGGAGGGGTGACTTGCGGGGCTCGGACCAGGTTCTGTTACCCAGAATCCTTTGCAAACCTCAAAATTTGGCTAAAAAAACACATGTCCCTCACATTTCTGTGGCAGAAAGTTCTGGAATCTGAGAGGAGCTACAAATTTCCTTCCACCCAGCGTTCCCCCAAGTCTCCCGATAAAAATTATACCTCACTTGCGTGGGTAGGCCTAGCGCCGGCGACAGGAAACACCCCAAAGCGCAACGTGGACACATCCTAAATTTTGGAAAAAAACAGAGGTGTTTTTTGCGAAGTGCCTACCTGTAGATTTTGGCCTGTAGCTCAGCCGGCACCTAGGGAAACCTACCAAACCTGTGCATTTCTGAAAACTAGAGACCTAGGGGAATCCAAGGAGGGGTGACTTGCGGGGCTCGGACCAGGTTCTGTTACCCAGAATCCTTTGCAAACCTCAAAATTTGGCTAAAAAAACACATGTCCCTCACATTTCTGTGGCAGAAAGTTCTGGAATCTGAGAGGAGCTACAAATTTCCTTCCACCCAGCGTTCCCCCAAGTCTCCCGATAAAAATGATACCTCACTTGCGTGGGTAGGCCTAGCGCCGGCGACAGGAAACACCCCAAAGCGCAACGTGGACACATCCTAAATTTTGGAAAAAAACAGAGGTGTTTTTTGCGAAGTGCCTACCTGTCGATTTTGGCCTGTAGCTCAGCCGGCACCTAGGGAAACCTACCAAACCTGTGCATTTCTGAAAACTAGAGACCTAGGGGAATCCAAGGAGGGGTGACTTGCGGGGCTCGGACCAGGTTCTGTTACCCAGAATCCTTTGCAAACCTCAAAATTTAGCTAAAAAAACACATGTCCCTCACATTTCTGTGGCAGAAAGTTCTGGAATCCGAGAGGAGCTACAAATTTCCTTCCACCCAGCGTTCCCCCAAGTCTCCCGATAAAAATGATACCTCACTTGCGTGGGTAGGCCTAGCGCCGGCGACAGGAAACACCCCAAAGCGCAACGTGGACACATCCTAAATTTTGGAAAAAAACAGAGGTGTTTTTTGCGAAGTGCCTACCTGTAGATTTTGGCCTCTAGCTCAGCCGGCACCTAGGGAAACCTACCAAACCTGTGCATTTCTGAAAACTAGAGACCTAGGGGAATCCAAGGAGGGGTGACTTGCGGGGCTCGGACCAGGTTCTGTTACCCAGAATCCTTTGCAAACATCAAAATTTGGCTAAAAAAACACATGTCCCTCACATTTCTGTGGCAGAAAGTTCTGGAATCTGAGAGGAGCTACAAATTTCCTTCCACCCAGCGTTCCCCCAAGTCTCCCGATAAAAATGATACCTCACTTGCGTGGGTAGGCCAAGCGCCGGCGACAGGAAACACCCCAAAGCGCAACGTGAACACATCCTAAATTTTGGGAAAAAACAGAGGTGTTTTTTGCGAAGTGCCTACCTGTAGATTTTGGCCTCTAGCTCAGCCGGCACCTAGGGAAACCTACCAAACCTGTGCATTTCTGAAAACTAGAGACCTAGGGGAATCCAAGGAGGGGTGACTTGCGGGGCTCGGACCAGGTTCTGTTACCCAGAATCCTTTGCAAACCTCAAAATTTGGCTAAAAAAACACATGTCCCTCACATTTCTGTGGCAGAAAGTTCTGGAATCTGAGAGGAGCTACAAATTTCCTTCCACCCAGCGTTCCCCCAAGTCTCCCGATAAAAATGATACCTCACTTGCGTGGGTAGGCCTAGCGCCGGCGACAGGAAACACCCCAAAGCGCAACGTGGACAAATCCTAAATTTTGGAAAAAAACAGAGGTGTTTTTTGCGAAGTGCCTACCTGTAGATTTTGGCCTGTAGCTCAGCCGGCACCTAGGGAAACCTACCAAACCTGTGCATTTCTGAAAACTAGAGACCTAGGGGAATCCAAGGAGGGGTGACTTGCGGGGCTCGGACCAGGTTCTGTTACCCAGAATCCTTTGCAAACCTCAAAATTTGGCTAAAAATACACATGTTACTCACATTTCTGTGGCAGAAAGTTCTGGAATCTGAGAGGAGCCACAAATTTCCTTCTACCCAGCGTTCCCCCAAGTCTCCCGATAAAAATGATACCTCACTTGTGTGGGTAGGACTAGCGCCCACGAAAGGAAAGGGCCCAAAACACAACGTGGACACATCACATTTTTTTATAAAAAGCAGTGCCTACCTGTGGATTTTGGCCTGTAGCTCAGCCGACACCTGAGGAAACTTAGCAAACCAGTGCATTTTTGAAAACTAGAAACCCAGGGGAATCCAAGATGGGGTGACTTGCGGGGCTCTGTCCAGGTTATGTTACCCAGAATCCTTTGCAAACATCAAAATTTGGCCCAAAAAACACTTTTTCCTCTCATTTCGGTGACAGAAAGTTGTGGAATCTGAGAGGAGCTACAAATTTCCTTCCACCCAGCGTTCCCCTAAGTTTCTCGATAAAAATGGTACCTCACTTCTGTGGGTAGGCCTAGCGCCCACAAAAGGAAATGGCCCAAAACACAACGTGGACACAACATATTTTTTCACAGAAAACAGAGGTGTTTTTTGCAAGGTGCCTACCTGTGGTGTTTGGCCTGTAGCTCAGCCGGCCCCAGGGGGGGGGGGCAGAAATGCCCTAAAATAAATTTGCCCCCCCAACCCCCACCCTCCCCGGGAGCGACCCTTGCCTACGGGGTCGCTCCCCCTGCATGACATTGGCACCAAAAAACAAATCCCCGGTGCCTAGTGGTTTCTGCCCCCTTGGGGGCAGATTGAACTAAACTCTGCCAATCTGTCCCCAGGGGGGCAGAAATGGTCTAAATACAATTTGCCCTCCTGGGGAGCGACCCTTGCCAAAAAAAAAAAAAAAAAAAAAAAAATTGCCATGGCGCCTAGAGGGTTCTGCCCCCCCTGGGGGCAGTTCGGCCTAATAATAGGCCGATCTGTCCCACGGGGGGGGCAGAAATGGCCTAAAATAAATTTGCCCTCCAACCCCCACCCCACCCCCGGAGCGACCCTTGCCTACGGGGTCGCTCCCCCTGCGTGACATTGGCGCCACAAAACAAATCCCCGGTGCCTAGTGGTTTCTGCCCCCTTGGGGGCAGATTGACCTAAAATTGGCCAATCTGCCCCCAGGGGGGCAGAAATGGTCTAAATACAATTTGCCCCCCCAGGGGAGCGACCCTTGCCTGATGGGTCGCTCTCCATCTCTAAAAAAAGAAACAACAACAAAAAAAAAACACAAAAAAAAAAATTGCCCTGGCGCCTAGAGGGTTCTGCCCCCCCCTGGGGGCAGTTCGGCCTAATAATAGGCCGATCTGTCCCCCGGGGGGGCAGAAATGGCCTAAAATAAATTTGCCCCCCCCCCCGGAGCGACCCTTGCCTACGGGGTCGCTCCCCCTGCGTGACATTGGCGCCAAAAAACAAATCCCCGGTGCCTAGTGGTTTCTGCCCCCTTGGGGCAGATTGACCTAAAATTGGCCAATCTGCCCCCAGGGGGGCAGAAATGGTCTAAATACAATTTGCCCCCCCAGGGGAGCGACCCTTGCCTGATGGGTCGCTCCCCATCTCTAAAAAAAGAAACAACAAAAAAAAAACACAAAAAAAAAAATTGCCCTGGCGCCTAGAGGGTTCTGCCCCCCCCTGGGGGCAGTTCGACCTAATAATAGGCCGATCTGTCCCCCGGGGGGGGCAGAAATGGCCTAAAATAAATTTGCCCCCCCAACCCCCACCCCTCTCGGGAGCGACCCTTGCCTACGGGGTCGCTCCCCCTGCGTGACATTGGCGCCAAAAAACAAATCCCCGGTGCCTAGTGGTTTCTGCCCCCTTGGGGGCAGATTGACCTAAAATTGGCCAATCTGCCCCCAGGGGGGCAGAAATGGTCTAAATACAATTTGCCCCCCAGGGGAGCGACTCTTGCCTGATGGGTCGCTCCCCATCTCTAAAAAAAGAAACAACAAAAAAAAAAAACACACAAAAAACAAATTGCCCTGGCGCCTAGAGGTTTCTTCCCCCCCTGGGGCCAGATCGGCCTAATAATAGGCCGATCTGCCCCCAGGCGGGGCAGAAATGGCCTAAAATAAATTTCCTTCCCCCCCAGGGAGCGACCCTTGCCTAAGGGGTCGCTCCCTTTGCGTGAAATTCACGCAAAGAAAAAACTCCCTGGTGTCTAGTGGTTTCTACCCCCCTTGGGGGCAGATTGGCCTCATCAAAATAGGCCAATCTGCCCCCAAGGGGGGCAGAAATGGCCAAAATATAATTTTCCCCCAAGGGGAGCAACCCTTGCCTAAGGGGTCGCTCCCCACCAAAAAAAAAATATATAACACAAAAAAAAAAGGTCCCTGGTGCCTAGAGGTTTCTGCCCCCCCTGGGGGCAGATCGGCCTAATAGTAGGCCGATCTGCCCCCGGGGGGGCAGAAAAGGCCTTCCCGAAAATATGCCCCCCCTGGGAGCGACCCTTGCCCAAGGGGTCGCTCCCTTTTGTCAATAACAATAAAAAAAATAAAAATCCCTGGTGTCTAGTGGTTTCTACCCCCCTTGGGGGCAGATTGGCCTCATCAAAATAGGCCAATCTGCCCCCAAGGGGGGCAGAAATGGCCAAAATATAATTGTCCCCCAAGGGGAGCGACCCTTGCCTAAAGGGTCGCTCCCCACCAAAAAAAAAAATATATATAACACAAAAAACAAAAAACAAAAAAAAAGGTCCCTGGTGCCTAGAGGTTTCTGCCCCCCCTGGGGGCAGATCGGCCTAATAGTAGGCCGATCTGCCCCCGGGGGGGGCAGAAAAGGCCTTCCCGAAAATATGCCCCCCCTGGGAGCGACCCTTGCCCAAGGGGTCGCTCCCTTTTGTCAATAACAATAAAAAAAATAAAAATCCCTGGTGTCTAGTGGTTTATACCCCCCTTGGGGGCAGATTGGCCTCATCAAAATAGGCCAATCTGCCCCCAAGGGGGGCAGAAATGGCCAAAATATAATTTTCCCCCAAGGGGAGCGACCCTTGCCTCAGGGGTCGCTCCCCACCAAAAAAAAAAAAATGAAACAAAAAAAAAAAATGGTCCCTAGTGCCTAGAGGTTTCTGCCCCCCCCCCCTGGGGGCAGAAAAGGCCTTCTCAAAAAAATGCCCCCCCTGGGAGCGACCCTTGCCCAAGGGGTCGCTCCCTTTTGTCACTTTCAATAAAAAATAAAAAAATCCCTGGTGTCTAGTGGGGTTTCAAAAGCCAGATTGCAAGCAATCCGGCTTTTGAAACCCTCGGAGGGACTTCAAAGGAAAGGAAATACTTTTCCTTCCCTTTGAAGCCCCTCCGGGCCTCCCAGTGATTGAAAAAGAAATGCTTTTGCATTTCTTTTTCAATCGCGCTGGAAGCAGAGCTTCCAGCACGACTAGGGAGGCCCCTGTGACACATCAGCGCGCGTGCGCTGACGTCACAGGGGGGGTGGGGGGGGTGGGGGGGGTCAGGGGTGTAAGGGGAAGGTCTTCCCCTTCCATCCCCGACTTGGGGGGGGAGGGGGGTGCACAGGGGGCGCGCCAGCGCGCCCCCAAGTTCCCCTATGCCTAGGACGAGATGATCTCGTCCAAGGCACAGGGGAACTGTAGCCTTGGACGAGATCATCTCGTCCAAGGCACAGAAGGGGTTAATGTAGTGTTAGCTAGTTATTAGCTACAAGCAAGGGTTTATTACTTTGTCACTGTAAATGATTAGGATAATCACACAAATGACGATCGCCGTTTTCTAATGTACAGACAATTATCTACAGGCCAGTCGTCAAAAGATTTGAGCATATTTCGGGTAAAAGTGTAGAATTAATATAAGGTTGAAGCTGTGAAAGTCAGCTTTTTTTGTATTTGTCAGTTTAGCAATTATGCCAGTAGGAGCTGCATGCTGTGCAGCAAGTGTTACAAATGGAATTAGGTAATGCAAACCCCACGGTGGCAGGCTGGCCTAAGGACCCCTCTGATGGACCCCAAAAACATATTTGCGGACATGTGAAGCACACACATGCCCTAGGGGCATGTGTGCTACATTACATTTTTTTAAATGCATTTATAATGCATTTTTAAAAATTGCACTTGCTTACCACCAAATTGGATTTTGGTGGTAATTGCATTTCCTAAATGCCCAATTCGCATTTAGGAAATGCTTGATACATGTGCTTTGGAAATCGCAAATAGGAATTCCCTATGTGCGATTTCCTGTTTAGAGAATCACAATTTGCGCTGTGTATGGTCATAGGTCCTGTGGTCAACCCCCGCCATGCACAGTCAAGGGTTGTGCTTGGCCTGGGTTCCTATGGGGCTTTGGTTGCAGGGCCTGGCTACAGGCCAGGCCCAGCAGCCATACCCATCACACACAGCTGTAAGCTGTGCATGGCACGGGGTTGGATGCCTTTGGGGGTTGGCCACAGGCCCTGAGGCCAACCCTGCTACTCATGGCCAAAGGCCACGCATGGGAAGGGTTGGATTAACGTAAGGCAATTTTATATTATTTAACTTTTATAAAAAACTTTCAAACTTCACTGGAAAAATAATGGTTACTGAGATGTTATAGTTATGAAATAGAATTAAAAAAGCTTTAAAAATCCAATAACAAAAACAAAGGATAGAGGAGCATTATAGTTAGGTTCAGATTTTACACCCACAAAACCACTGAAATTCAACAGTTACAGTTCTGCTTATCTCACAACACTTTAACTTGTGCTCTAAGGCCGTGCTACTTACCTCACATATTACATCAGTAACAACATCTTCTATGAAATCATTGATATATATACATAAGGCAATAAAGGTATTACAAAGGCCCACCAGCGAGAATGAAGAAGATGTAGTTACCACATGGAACGATGATATGGTAATTAAGTTATCTACTAGACAACTAAGTACAGCAAAATCACAGTTACTCTTGAGTAAACGTTTATAAATAGAGAAGGCAATTGAGATTGAAAAAGTTCTTTACTCTATGTCAACCAAGGAAAGCTGATAAGAAATGTATGTCAAAGGAAGTTTGTGATGTTGATTAGGGGTGGGGGACTAGTTCTGCTCCGCTTTGCTGGCAGAGTGCGTAGAGTTTTTGTCACTCCACGCTCCACTGGGAGCATGGAGTTTGCCCAAAAACTGAGCTAGCCCTGCCAGTGGAGCGGAGCACACCCAGTGCGAACTGCAGCCTAGTTATGGGCTACACAGTACAAGCACAGACAGCCTACCTTGGTGCAGTGTAGCCCATAACTGGCCTGCAGTGCACCCCAGCAACAGATCCAGGCCTCTCTCTGCCAGCAGCCCAGGAGTAGGGGGCAGAAGGAGGCAGAGAGCCAGACCCCTGGGAAGGTGGAGAACGAAGAGGACCCCCTGGAGGACCCAGGTAAATCCTTGATTCTTTTTTTCTTTTGTGCACACTGGTGCACAAGAGGTCTGAAACAGCCCTGGCCTGAATTCAGGCCAAGGCCATGTCAGGCCTCTTGTTCATCGGCCTGCCTAGGCCTCTTCTCCACCGGCCAGCCCCATGTGCAATGCACACTGGTCAATCCGGTACACAAGAGGCCTGAAACTGCAGTTTTCACTGCCCTGTCTTGAATGCTCCCAATCTCGGAAGTGCTAACCAGGGTTGGGCCTGGCTAACCAGGCCCGACACTGCCTAGCGCTTCAGAGATAGGGCATATTCAGGACTTCTTGGCTCACAGAACTCGTCCTCTAGAATTCACAGTTTTTAACCACCTACGTGAAATTCGAAGAGCGGAACTCAGTGAACTCTGCCCAGGCCTAATGTTGATATTAACGATTTGCATGCTTTACAAAACTTGACAACATTGTTTGAGGAAGGTGATACTACAGTCAAAATAAGGAATCTATTATAAGGACTCTAAATCTATATACATCAGATATTATCAATACACATTGTAGACCCAAATCAACTTACCTGCCCCAAATGCCAGCTGATGCTATAGACATCTTTAATTATATCATAGTTCAGGGCCAGAAAATTCTTAATATCAAGTCTCACAAACAAAGATTATAGCTTTGATGGGGGTGTTGCCTGAGTGCCTAAGACGGCACCCACATAACCTGAATGCTCCACTCCGGCTTAATTAAAATCCTGCAAAATCATTCATTCCGGGGACCTGCAGACACCAATATCTGCCCGATCATGTGCGGTTATGCCCACGGCTGTGTGACTTGGTGGTTGGGGTGAGGTCTGAGGCTCAGCAGATGGTAAATGGTGCGGGTGACTGCCAGGCCTGGTTCCTGCTGGGGTAGGGCCAGCCTTGAGGCGGAGACAGTGGTGGGTGTCCCCCGGCCTTGTGGACCTCCATCGGGTGAGCCGGGTGACCTGGGATGACTGTGGGACAAATACCATGGACTGTTGGGGGGCCACTGAGGACCTGCACGTCACGTGTCCCTGGGCCACGCTCTGAGCACACAACTCCACCAATGGGGATCCGGGTGCACCAGGCAACGATCTCGGGCAACGGCGGGGTTGCCCAATGCTAGTGAAGCGTCCTGAGCACAGACGTGGGGCCAGACTTTGCCTTGCATGCCTGCAACCCTCATTCACACAAAAAATAATGTGCTGGGAGGAGTCCTGGAGCTGGGCCTCTAACTGCAGTTCTCAGTGAACACGCTCGTTGTGCACTTTCTACGAGGGTCCCTAGGGCACTGGAAATCCACCCTTCACAGGATAGTAGCACTCTCTGAGGAATCCCCAGGTGTATTCTGGGAAACACTGGATCAAATGTAAGGCACTCTCATCCTAGACAGAGAGCAGAGTGATACACTGAAGTGTACTTGGGGATTTAATTAAGTGGATAGCCAATGCGGCGCTTGAGAGACACGGAGGCCAGAGAGAATGAATGATGAGTCCAAGGGGGTGCACACAGCATCTAAATAGCACGCCTTGACCATAGAGGAGACCCCTCTCCAAAAAGGGCGATAATGCTACACTGACTTGTGGGTGCTCAGTGCCTAGGCCCAGAACAGAAGAACCTAGCCATTCCCGGCCACCAATCCTCCCTGGCTGGGGCACATTTTTTAAAGAGACACTGCTGCTATCCCTAAAAAACTAGACCTGGTGCCTTCAGCCCAGCAGCCTACACTGCCCTAACCAGATCAGCCAAACTGTTAATAAGACGAGTAAACTATGGGGAAGTCCAGAACCAAACAAGGGGACACACAGATGGGAACATCAAACCTGGAACAACCCATGCAAGGTGTACTGGGGTACTCAGGAGACACAGTCCCCACACTCCAAATCCAATTTGATATTAATCTGGCGGCAATTGCACACACAAAAGCTACATTCCGACAAGACATTGGGGCGGTGTCCATGGACCTTAGCTTACTGAGGGCTGAACATCATAAACTGGCAGTAAAGGAAGTAGAGATGTGGC
Organism: Pleurodeles waltl; assembly: GCF_031143425.1. Classification (NCBI taxonomy): domain Eukaryota; kingdom Metazoa; phylum Chordata; class Amphibia; order Caudata; family Salamandridae; genus Pleurodeles; species Pleurodeles waltl. The sequence continues at coordinate 1,557,932,481 of NC_090444.1, forward strand.
TCGAGGAGATACAGCCATCCCACTTAGACCTAACAGGACATGTGGGAGCACTGACTGAAAGAGTGCAGACACTGGAGTGCAGGGCCAAAGACACAGAGGGACATAATCAGCAGAATAATGTGCGCATAGTGGGAATTCCTGAGGGCACGGAAGGTGAAGACATGGTGGCATACCTAGAAATGTGGTTTACCACCAAGGTCTCTTGACACCCTTTTGTCCCATTGAGCATGCACACAGAGTTCCTGACAGGCCCCCAACACCAGACAGACTGCCACATCCAGTAGTCGCAAGACTCTTGCATTTCAGAGATCGTGACTCCCTCTTGCAGATGGTAAGAGAAGACGAGATTTCATCAGACTCCGAATCAGATGGATCAACCATGATGCAAGGGGTTTTGACTGGAGTGACCCTGCAATCAGTTAAAGACTTGATCTGACTCTGCTCAACACACACATACAGTCACCAGGAAAGAACAGCAACCACGCTGCACCAATCAAGACGTTCATGACCTATTCGACGTGGAATGTCCCAGGCTTTGACAGCACCATCAGGAGTCCCACATACTGCAAAGCCTAGAAACTGACTGATGATTGGATTGAATCCATGTCTCTTTCAGAAATACCAATGGGAGCTGGCCCCTGAGACATAGCCATGGGTTGGGTACCTCTTCTATCACCCACCCCCCCACTTGATCCACTATAGGAATTAGGTATAGTTGACTTGATATACTTGGTTCCTGATATTCATAAGTTTGGGGGTCCAGCCTTTGCCAAATGGTCCTGGTATAGGAGAGGATAGGGGAGTTATGAGTTGGGTTTGTTTTTGTTTAGTCATTTCCATGAAACAGTGCTTAGATCAATGGCAGGACCGGCGCACAATGAAACACTTGAGGGGAAAAGGAGTTGGTGGTTACCTTGAATTTATATGGCTGCCAAAACAATGTGTTGACATGTATATCCTGGAACATATGGGGAATGGGCTCCGCCTACAAACAGTATAATATTCACCATTGCCTGAAGCTTAAAGGGGTACACATAGCCATACAATGTAATGCTATCTGTATTTAACCACAAGCTCCATCTTGACCACTGACTCCATTTTGGTGCTCAGCTTAGCCTCACACACCATCACATTGGTGGCGTAGGTATTTTTCCACCCAAAGTTTAGGCAAAGTGTTTTCGATCTTTCTCACTGAAGACGAGCACATAAGATGGGGAAGTAGGAATGATAAGATGTACCAAGCCGAGCATGTTTATGGTAAAGTAGGGAACAGCTTGGCCTTGAAAAAACACAATGAGAGTTGTCCAGTCTCTAGCGTGTTCTTTTCAACACTGACCTGGTACAGCTAGCCTTTGAACAACTTGAATCGGTGTCAAGCCCCATGGTGATGCATTTTTAAATCTTATTTTCAGCTTTGCGGTATGCATGCATGAATACGTAGTCACTATATATATATATATATATATATACACAAACATATATATATTACATTACTTGTTGAAGTTTTGCAGTCTCTCTGTTTTTGTTGTATTTGAAATAAAAACACATTATTTTTGCTGTGCATGAAACTTGGGAAGTGCTTTAATAAATTCATTACTCAGACTAAAAATGCTGCATTCTTTGCATTCCATTTCACTTGGTTTTCCTCTCAATCTAAAGTAGAACAGAACAATTTGGCATAGTTAAGGGGGGAAGGTTGAAAAGTTTAAGTTTAAGAGTGAAATTTGTTTGGAAAGAAGTCAAAAGCAGCTTTACAATCTGTTTCTCAAGTACCCTGTGAGAATCCAGGGTAGATCAAAGAACCTTGTAATGTCTTGGTGAATGGGTGGTATTGTTGTGTGAGGCTTTCAGAGTACTGGGATGAATGTCTTGGTGAAACTGAGCCAAAGGATGTGCTCCTATGTTTACAAAAATTACCTCTTGAACAGTGTTGTAATTTATCAATTTTAGGTCGGAGGGGATGGGTTTTGCTAGCTGCTTATAGAAAAATACATGAAAAATGTAAGCAGCTGGAACATGAACAACAGCAATTAGAGAGGTAGCTTGTTGAAACTGAAAATACTGTAACCATGCTGTCTTGTCAGAATAAGCTGTTGTAAGATAAAGCCGATACCTATCAGACCATGGCAGAGAAGACAGCTGTCAAAGCCACTCAAAACAGATTTCAGAAATGCAGGGGTAAAATAAATCAAAAGAAAGTTCATTTAGCAATTTCTAAAGCTATGAACATCTGGGAGATTACTGATTTTTCAAATTCTAATGATGAAGAGGTTAAAAAAGGTGGGGGCCAATTTGAGCCAGACAAGCCAAAAGTGGTTTGCACACAAGTCTATATTTAGACAAAGAAGACAGGACACTCCACAGAATCCGGGAAGAGTTGAAATGCATTCTCTAGAAGATTACACCCAGCAAGAAGTTAATATATTATAGACAGATTTAAATAGAAATCTGGAAAAGCATTGCTTACATGTATAGTGAGGTTGTTTGACACAGGTGCTTCAGGAGTGACATTGGATGCGGGAGACTCAAATAAGTTTTGTACTCTTAGCACTGACCCCATAATACAAGAACAATTTAGGAGTTATGGGAATCAAGGAGAGACCAATTTGTTACAATGGACAATCATGTGATGTAATCAATAATATTATACTGAATCAGATTGGCCGCCAAAAGATAAGCCTTGGTACACATTGAGAGATGCTAAGCAAAATACTGTTCTTTTGAAGTAATTTTTGATGTAGGATGGGATCCTCAGTTAAGTAACAATAGATGTTACTCTATTTATACAAGTATAGCACACATTGATGGTATAAAATCTCATGATAATTTTTTAAGATCTCAAAAAGTGAGTCTTTTTGATCATTATATGATGTTACTTGAGGTGTTAGGTTAGTGTTTGGAAAATAACACCTTCCTCTTGGCTTCAAAAGCTCAAGGGAACTGCCATAGGTACCTGCTTTACCCCTATATATGATCATTTGCACATGGGCTGGTTGGGGTAACAGTTACTCCATGGTGAAGAGTTTGAGATTTTTAGAGAAGGAAGAGTAATCTGGATTAGGCATAAAGATGACATACTGTTTATTTGGCGAGGAAGTGAGGAACCGGACCAATGACATAATATCGATGCTACCAATGCCGATTCACATACATTCACTTAAATATTGGAAAATAAATATTGTTCACAAAAATATCACCTTCCTATGCTTATCTATTAAAAACACAAATATCAAGAACCAAAATATCACTGTTAAAAATATCTATTTTTATTTATATCTAGTGCAAAATTATCAGAAACAAAAATATTGTGACCTTTAAATCAACATATAGTAAAACACACCATAACACAGAATATCAATTATAATAATGATGCTAAAAATAAGTAATTGTAATTACAAAACATAAAAATAACAACATTTTACATAATACAAATAAAATATGCATTACAATATATAAATATTTTAACAACATCACAGTTTTACATTACTAAAACAAACATAATTACCCCCAAAAATATTTCAAACAAATAATAACATTGAAACATTAAACAAAAATAACAGTATATATATATATATATATATATATACATATATATATATATATATATAGAGAGAGAGAGAGAAAGAGAGAGAGAGAGAGAGAGAGAGAGAGAGAGAGAGAGAGAGAGAGAGAGAGATTTGCACAAAAGAAGAGAGAACTCTGGAGAGCCAACATCTAAACTTGGGAACTAACCAGAGTTCTCTCTTCTTTTTTGCACAATTTATGCATCACTCTAACCCTGAAAGGGATTTGTTTTGATTTATATATAACTCGTGCCCTCGCCGTGCACAGCTAATAACCCCACAAATTACAGCACTGATGACATTTTTGAGAATATCATTAATATCACTGTAATATTTGCAGTACAATGTTTGACGAACAAACTGTGTATCAGCAAGGGCGCAAGTTATAGTTACCTTAGGGCATGGGTTATAGTTACTTCAGATAACTCTAACTATAACTGGTGAATTTCTATGGTTTTGTATGTTTAAAATGTAAGCCTAACTATAACGTCCCTGTAACCTTTGGTTTTTTAACTGAATTTCTATTATATATATAATCAATACGTCCAAATTAAAACAAAAACATCAAAAAATATATAATCAACATTATACCAAGCACTAATTAGCATTCCCATAAAGGGCAGCAACTAAAAAAAGAGCACTAACAAATCAAAACAAGCCAGAAGCCAAATTAACCAGCATACTTATATAATCGATTAGACTACACTATAAAAGGCACACAAAATATGACAACTTACTACTTCCAAAACTGCAAAAGCTGCAAGAAGATGATACTTTGCTGGATTTTCAAACACAGCCTGAAAACAGAAGTGGAAATATATACATACAGCTAACCTCCAAAGTATTGAAAACATTTATTTACACTAACTTTAAAAATAATGAGTTTCAAAACAGTTTAACAAATAATTAACACTCTACTGCTTTTAAGTCTTTATCTTTAGATGCAAAAAAAAAATACTACAACTTTGAGAAATGGCAAACCTACTGAAAAACCAAATCAATCACATACGTGGAAAAAGCACACAAAATCAAGTTGATTTAAAGAATGACTAAACACTAACATCACATAAAATGCTAAAAATAACATTAAACACCGGCAGCCTCCACTGCTGCCAACAAACAAATGCTTAGAATAAAACTAAAGCATTTTTCCCCAACAGAAAAGGAGCCAACTGACCTTCTTTACAGCAACCCCAACTGAAAACCTGAAAATACTGCAATTTCCAGCAAGACCAGTAAGTATGAAATAAGAAACACGGACCAAAACGTTGTCTGTCACTAATACATTTATACCCATTTTAAGGATTTAGGGCCATATGTACGAACACATTTTCCCATTGACACAGAATGGGAAAACCCCTTTGCTACATCTGGCCCCTAATTCTTTATAGTATTGCACAATTTTCAGACAAGATACATCGCATCACAGAAAGGGAAACAATTACCCTCTCCCATGGGCTGCCGTAGAGCCAAGAAAGTACAAGCACAGATACTATAAATTGGAAATGTATTAAATATCACTCTAATGCTTGCTATGGGTAGGCCACTACAAAAGATGACATTGTTGGGAACACAACCGCCGCACAAATGTCACCGAAATTGAAGAAAGACTTGTACTATAAGACTTAAGTGAGGTAAGCACTAGCTCCCAAGAGCCCACAACTAAAATACTAAAAGATATAGGGCCATATGTATGAAAAATGGAGCTTGCGAATCGCAAATAGCGAATATTAAGAAATCGTTATTTCCGAGTCGCAATTGGCCTTGTAACAATATTGTGATTCGGAAATAGCGATTTCTTAAAAATCGCTATTTGTGATTTGCAAGGCCCATTTACCGATTCGCAATTTGCATTTTCGCAAATTGAGTTTTTTTTGCGATTCGGTAAAAAATTGTAAAATGCAAGGAAGTTCGAGAATGCACACCTGGAGGAGCCTGATGACATCACCAGCAGGAAATGAGTCATCCCAGGCAGTTTCAGGTGCCACACCCAAACCAGCATCCCGAGAGAGAGCAGCCCAGCCACACAGAGCAGCACTCAGAAAGAGCAAGAACACCTGAGCCAGGATGGATACCCCAGGCCGAGCACAGGAGAAGGGTGAAAGGAAGCGCAAGCTGAAATTCAGCGAGCAGGAGCTAGAGGTACTAACTGAGGAGGTGGTGAGGAGCCATGACCGCCTGTTTGGAAAAAGCTCACTCCAGGTGCCTGAGAGTGAAAAGAGGAGACTATGGCTTGACATACAGTCCAAAATCTGCTCTATTGGAGTGGCACAGCGGTCCATTGAAGAGATTAAAAAAGGTGGTTCGACCTGCAGTCCCGTGCAAAGGAGAGGGTGGCAAGAAAACTTGCGGAGGCCAGGGGTACAGGAGGCAGTCCACCAACAGAGGCACTATCAACACCATTGGAGGACCTAGTGGAGTCCACACTCCTCCCTGAAACTGTGACTGGGGTCACAGGGATCGACACCTCCGGCACACCGAGTACCAGCCAAGGTAAGTGCAATATTGTTTTGTAACCCTATATGTGTATTCAAAAAAGCCCCTTAGGAATTAGCAAGTAATGTGAAACAGTGTGAGAAGTAGTCCAGTCCACATCTTAGAAGCAGCACTACAATGCATTATGAGAGTGGCAGTCCACAACCTAGAACTGAAAGTAGCACAACAATGTAATTAAGTATAGTGACACCCAGAGTAACACAACACACACAACACCATATAGAGCAGTACCTGTACCTGTATTGCCATTGTCTGACAGAAAATATAACATACAGAACTGACATGCTGCATATTGTTGTTACAGGTGGGCAAGGCCCAGCAGCCACAGCATCTGCATGTGTAGGAGAGACAGACACCCATCTGCCCTCAGATTCGAACACCAGTGGGTCCCTCACATGTCGACTGGACGACACAGGCCCAGGGCACTGCCACTGCCAGAGCTCAGCAATGACTCTGATGAGCAGCAGGAAGGGCCAAGCACACCATCAGCACCAGACAGGTGCAGCAGAGGGCAGGTGTCAGCCAACCACAGCACCACGAAGGATTGCGACAGAGTCCTGGGCACAGCAGCATGAGTCAGGTGAGGGTCCCTCCTTATTCGGTGGCCTGGTAGCTGCTATGTTGCAGCAGCAGCGTCTGGAAAATAAGCGGATCCTTGCATTAGACAGAAACCTGCGCAAACACAACCGCAACATGATGGGCCTGCATCGCCAACTTGACTCACTCAATAGTAATACTATACAGCTGCATGAGGGACAGGTGCAGGCTTCACAGGACACCAGGGACCTTACAAGAACTGTCCGTGAACTCTGCCATGAGCTGCACCATGAGAGGGTGAGCCAGCGCAGACAGGTGCACAGATTCCGTACAATGTTTGGCAGCTTCTGCCGGTCTTCTAACAGGATGGCAAATTCGACAGCATTGATTGCCTGTCGCGCAGTGGCTGCGCAAGTGGAGGCTGCACACAGCAGCAGGGACGTTGTCAATGGACTTGTGCAGATCACAAATGTGATCAAACACATCATGGGACCAAGATCAGTCACTCCAAGTGAGCTAGCACTGGGGGAAGCTGAGGACAGTTCCAACCTCAGCACTGTTGCGTACTATCAGCGGACACAAGTCGGCGCAGTGCCAGGCACAGCACTGCCACTGAGGGTGACAATAGAGGTACCAGTGACGTAACTGGACACCCGCGTGGTGTGCGTGGTAGAAAAAAATTACTCTTGCTGCCATTGGACTGCTGTTGCCACTATGAAGAAATAGTGCATAACTCTGGTTATTCGTTGGTTTGCGTTCGTCACATCACCTGTTTTTTTTCTTACTCACACGTACATTAAATGACGTAAGGTAATACATTTCTTTCACTACAGGTACAGTTGTCAGAGGATTTGTGTCATTAATACTCACATCTGAAATGGTTGTATGTGACGTTGGCACGCCTTTGACTTCCCTCTGCTGCACTGGGCCTGTCTGCTGGCTGTAGAGGTGGAATGGGATTGCCATCCTCATCTCATTCAGTATCACTGATTTCTACAGGTATGCCCCTGGTTGTAGCTATATTGTGCAGGATTGCACAAGTAGCCACTATTCTACATGTTGTCTCTGGACTGTACTGTAGTGCCCCTCCACTTTTGTGGAGGCACCGGAAGCGACTCTTCAGCAGTCCAAATGTGCGCTCCACCATGTTGCGGGTTGCCCTGTGTCCTGCATTGTGTCTCCGTTCAGCGGGTGTTGTAGGATTGAGGTAGGGTGTCATCATGTAGGTGTGCACTGCGTAAGCACTGTCTCCTGGAAGGGACAGAGGGTGTGATGAGTAACTGAGCCATCTGACATGGGTACGCCATCTATGCACCAGTGTACAGAGGGACATTACCTAGTAGATATCCTTCACCAAACTCCCCAGCTTGCAGTCTTGTGTGTATACCGCTGTGGCGAAAGATGTTAGACTCATGTGTGCTCCCTGGGTATCTGGCCACGAGATCAGTAATGATGTAGGAGGCATTGCATATCACCTCTATGTTCATGGAATGTTGGTATTTCCTGTTGCGGTACACATAGTCTGTGGCTGATGGTGGACAGATTGCCACATGTTTGCCATCTATGGCACCTATGACGTGGGGGAACTGTGCTATCTGGTAAAACTCTATTTTTGTCTGCTGTAATTCCTGTGGGGTGTGGGGGAATCTGATGTACTGGTGTAGTTTTCTCAGCATGGTGCTGATGAATGCATTGAAAATTCTGGAGAGGGTACTCTGTGTGACCCCTCCAGCTGCTGCTATGACCCCTTGATAGCTCCCTGAGGCGAGTAGGTGGAGGGTGCATAATACCTGCACATGGGTGGGTATGCTGTGAGTCCTTAGTGTTCTGCGCTGCAGTATGGGTTTTAGCTCAGCTACAGATCAAGTATCAAGTTCAACCTATACCTCTCATATGTTTCCTCCTCTGTCAGGTCAAAAAGTGTAATGCGCACTCTGAAAATGCGCTCCTGTCTCCTCCTCCCTCTCCTCAAACCTGCCAAGAGCCTCATCCTCCTCGCCATGGCGTAGAGTGCAGCCATTGTGGAAAAGAGTCTGAGGCATTCTGGTCCTCTTTATATAGGTTGCACCTGGTTACCACCTGGTTTCAGTTCATGGTATTTTGCATGTGCAAAATGTCATTCTGCGAAAAATCGCAATTTGCGATTTCTTGATGCATCTCTTTGCGACTTGGATTTCGTGAAACGCAATTTGCGCCTCGCAATTTCCTACTGGAAATACCGAATCGCAAAATGCGACTCGCAAAACCAGGTCACAACGCTAAAAGTCGCAGTTTTTGCGATTTCTTATTTTTAGTCTGCGAATGCCTTTCATGCATCGCAGACCACGTTTTTGCACTCGCAAACGGCCAATTTCTGCGATTCGCACCGTTTGCGAGTGCAAAAATGTTTCATACATCTGGCCCATACTCCCTAAATTCCCCGAGCACATCACTGGACAACTACCACCAATACCCATTTTAAAATGTCTAACAGCACAAATGTGTAACCACTACCTGCATTGATTTCCGCAGCAGCTTTTGGAGCCACAATGTCTCTCTGGTTTGTTCCTGGCTCCTAGTGCTCGCCTCTTACTGTTGTTACTTGCAGCTTGCTCCATGCTGAGGCTGTATGCTGTACACTGTATTTCTGGCCGTTTGACACTGCTCGTCTGCCTGGGGCTACTGCTGAGCTGTGCAGGGATGAGAGCTGGTCATTATTGTCAGGCCCAGCCACTAGCGTGCTCGTGCCTCCCTTCCACGCTTTCACTGGCACAGTTAAGATAACCAGCAGAAGATCATTTACTGAAAGGGTGTGGCGGCAATGCCCAGGTTCAAGGCAGCTTTCTGCCTTGATGTGACCCTCCTGTGTGTGGACTTGCAGTGTGCTCACGTCCCCCGTCACCACTCAGGAAGAGGGTGCAGAAGGGGCGTGGCAGCACTGGGAATCCAGAGAGAAGTGTTGAAACATTGGCATAAGGACTCTTCAGTAGCCCCACTTCCAACAACCTTTAGGGAGGTTACACAGCCCAATTTTTGACACTGGGCTCCAATGAAGCAGTGCAGCTAGGACTCCCTTTTCTGCTGCGAATAGTCAATTGCTGGATAGTAGCAAGTTGGGCCTTCTGGGCTTTCTAGTAACCTCATTCTTGAAACTCCCTTATAATGTCTGGGAAAGTCAGGGGGTGCCTCACACAGTCCTGACAAGGAAGAAATGAGCCAGGGGTAACAATCCAACAGGGCAGGAGAAGAAACGAGCAAAGGAGAAAATCATGCCCATCATGTCACCCACACAGAAGCCCTTAATAATCCTCACAGGGCTGGGGGCTGAGGCCAAATATGAGGTGCCCAGGAGCAGTCCTTCATCAAGGTTAAGCCCCACGGAGACTATCTGCAACAAATTTGCTCTATGCACAAAGCAGTTGAAAATATACACAAAGTCCAGCTTCTTAAAGGACTTGGGTTCTGCTCTTTCTTCAAGCAGTGATGGACTTGTGGGCCTCCAGACTCCCCTACTACCTATGCTACCAGCAGGGTCATCTAGCACCACTGTTGCAATCCCAGGGCAGTTCCACCAGTCTTTGAGCCCTGCTTTACAGCAAAAATCTCCCCTTAAGTCTACAATTATAACTGGCCCAGATGGGGCTCGGGTGCCACTCATGTGCTTGCCACATCTAGCTACCTCAGTGTCCTTGTCTGACACCTTCAGGGATGTCAGCAAGAATTCTAGTTGCGGGAGTATTCCCTACACTCAAGCGCACAGGAGGGTGAGCAAATCTTTTTGAATTAAGGAGCCCTAGACTCTGCCCAGTGAGTCCCCTGCGAGGGTGGCTCATCTGGCTGATCTAACTAGTTCAGGCAATTTTTTCAGTAAAGAAAACACTCCCTGCAAACCCAGGGCTGTGGGGGTCAGACCTCTATAGCTCATGGAGAAGAGGAAGAAATGAATCATGGGGGACTCTCGTATCTAAAAATGCCCCAATGGGAGGACATTTTGGTTGACTACTCAGAGACCTCTCAACAGCCACCTTGGGTCTCTAGGCTGCACCTTTTAAAATAAAGGGAAGTAGCCGATATAAAAGGAGGTACTTCACCCCCTCCAGAGACCATTTGGGAGTCTCTTTCTGACACAGTTCAGTTATCTGCGGAAGCCCTGCAGTATCAATCAAATAAGATGGACATTCAGCTTTCACTACTCAATATGCTGGCCGTGTTTGTTGCTGGCATCCACATCAAATCAGGTGAATTCAATTCTCTTATAAACCATGTACAGATGGCTTCCACAATGTGGCAACCCTCCTTATAATGCTAAGCAACCTCGTAATGGACTTTAAGCATCAGCCAATCCCTCAAGGTGCTTCATCAACAAGGGGGGAACAACACCGGCTGAACCACCAGCTTTCCAAGGGCATACATGCCTACCCCCAATCTTGAAGGCTGCGGCAGGAACAGTTACTAATAACGAGGGGCCCTGTGAAAAAGTAGCCTCTTTCTAGCATGGTTACCTCCAATTTTGGCCTGTTTGTGAGGGTTTGTCAGTGTGTTTTGTCTGTCTCACTGGGACCCTGCTAGCCAGGACCCTAGTGCTCATAGTTTGTGACCTAGATGTGTTGTCAGTATGCTTGACTGTGTCACTGAAGTTCTGATAACCAGAATTCCAGTGCTTATGCTCTCTCTACTTACCAAATTTGTCACTATAGTTTAGCGACTCCATTTTCCAATTCTGATTGGCACACTGGACCCCCCCTTATAAGACCCTAGTATATGGTACCTAGGTACACAGGGCATTGGGGTTCCAGGAGATCCTTATGGGCTGCAGCACATCTTTTGATACCCATAAGGACCTCATACAAACCTTTCTTTAGGACTGCCATTGCAGCCTGAGTGAAATAGTGCACACACTATTTCACAGCCACATTACACTGCACTAAGTAACTTATAAATCACCTAATGTCTAACTTTCATTTACTGTAGGCTAGGTGCAAAGTTACTGTGTGTGAGGGCACCGTTGCACTAGCAAAGGTGCCCCCACATTGTCCAGGGCCAATTCCCTGGACTGCATGTGTGCGAGGATACCACTGTAAGCATGCATTAAATACATGTCAATACAAATATGTAGCTTCATAATGGTAACTCTGAATACGGCCATGTGAGGTGTCTAAGATCATGGAATGGGGCCAATCCCATGCACCCTGGGGGCTCCACCATAGACCCCCCACTACTGCCAAACCAGCTCTCTGAGGTTTCCACTGCAGCCCCAGCTGCTGCCACCTCACAGACAGGTTTCTGCCCTCCTGGGGATTGAGCAGCTCAGTCCCAGGAAGGCAGAACAATGCATTTCCTTTAGGAGAGGGTTGTCACACCCTCTCCCATTGGAAATAGGTGTTACAGGCATGGGAGGGTTATCCTCCCAGAGCCTCAGGAAATGCTTTAAAGGGCACAAACGGTGCCCTCCTTGCATAATCCAGTCTACACTGGTTCAGAGACCCCCAGTCCCTGCTGTGGTGCAAAACTGGACAAAGGAGGGGGGACTGACCACTCCCCTGTCCATCACCACCCCAGGGGTGGTGCCCAGAGCTCCTCCAGAGTGTCCCTGCTATTAGCCATCTTGGATTCCAAGGTGAGGGGACCCTCTGGAAACCTCTGAGTGGCCAGCGCCAGCAGGTGACGTCAGAGACCCCTACTAATAGGTGCATACCTGGGTAGTTAGCCAATCCCCCTCTTAGGGCTAATTAGGGTCTCTCTTATGGGTGTTTCCTCAGATTCGGTTTGCAAGACTCCTCCAGGACTCCTCTGCATCCTCTGCTTCACCTTTGGACCTTCGGATCAACCGCAGACTGCTCCAGGAACCGCTGTAACTGCAACAAAGTATCCAAGATGACTTCTGTGACCTGCAACTTCAGCTCCAGCCAGTATTTGCAACAGCTTCCAAGGTATGCACACTCTGAAGACTGCCCGTCTTCACCCTGCCCCAGAAGAACTGAAGGAATCTCCAGTGGAGTGATGGAGTCATTTCCCTGCTTCAGCAGGCACCCTTCTGCAATGACAATTGGTACTCTGAGACCCCTCACCTGATGATGAGTTTCCTCACTGGAACACAGGTGGTGGACTGAAGTAACCCAGACTGTCCAAAGGTCCAGCTGTCCAAATTTGGTAGAGGTAAGAGCTTGCCTCCCTGTGCTGTGAATTGCGTCTTCTGCAGCTTTTTGGGATTCTCTGCACTTCTTCCAAAAGTTCTTTGTGCACAGCATAGCCTAGGTCCCAAGCACTCCATCCTGTGATGCACAGCTCCCCGAGTTGTTCTCTGGCAGCATCGGACTCGCAGTGTAGTACTGCGATGACCGCACTTTGTATCTTCTTTGTCAACGTGTTCTGGGACTCCCGTGGATGCTGCCTGGTCTTTTGAGGGCTCTTGAAGTTCTGAGATCCCCCTCTGTGTCCTCAGTCCAAGTTGAGACCCCCAGGTCCCTTCTGGGGGTCTCATCTTGGATGCTTTGATGCATGCCACGTACCTGCTTGAACCAATGCTTGTTGGTGGAATCTAGCGACGCAAATAGCCTGCATCCAACAACTCGACGTGGGACATCTCCGGCATCAAACAAGAACTCAAAGCCATATTTTTTGGTGCACCTCTGTACTTTTCTTCTGACCAGAGAATCCACTTTTGCACCTTCTTCTAGGTTGGCAGGGGCTCCTGTCCTTCCTGGACTCTTCTTTGACTTCTGGACTTGGTCTCCACTCTCCAAAGGTCTTCAGGTCCAGGAATCCACCGTTTGTTGCTTGCAGTCTTGCTTGGTTCTTGCATAATCCTTCATCACGACTTGTAGTGTGTCCTGAGGAAACTTGCTGTACTTTACTCCTGCTTTCCTGGGCTCTGGGGTGGGGTTCTTTACTTACCTTTGGTGCTCTCCTACACTCACAGCGCCCCTCTACACACTACACTTGCCTAGAGGGGAATTCAACATTCACATTCCACTATTTTAGTGTATGGGTTGTGTTTCCCCTAGGCCCATTGCAATCTATTGTATTTTCTACTGTTTGCACTATTCTATGACTGTTTACTTACCTAATTTTGGTTACTAGTGTATATATTGTGTATAATACTTACCTCCAGAAGGAGTATTGCCTTGAGGATATTTTTGGCCTTGTGTCACTAAAATAAAGTACCTTTATTTTTGGTAACACTGAGTATTGTCTGTTATTATGTATAAGTACTATGTCACTATAGCGATATTACAGGAGCTTTGCATGTCTCCTAGTACAGCCTAAGCTGCACTGTTACAGCTACAGCTACCTCTAGACAGCCTAAGCTGCTAGAACACTGGCTACATTTCACTAATAAGGGATAACTGGACCTGGTATAAGGTGTAAGTACCTTAGGTACCCACCGCAAACCAGGCCAGCCTCCTACAGGCCCGTTCTGGAAATCCTGGTAATGTAAGTACAGGCATCCCGGGGAATGATCCGGTCCAAGCCTCACCTGAGTGTACGGCAGGGCCAGGTGACTCACCCCCTCACATGAATATGGCGGTGACGGTAAGGAATGATGCTAAATATAGACGTGCGCAAAGGAGGAATGTCAAAACAAAAAGCAAGCTCTCCCAGGAGGAATATACCCCTTATTTAGTGCAGTGTCAAGCCTCCATGGGCGGGCTCCTCAAGTTTCTGTAGATAATGAACAGCCCCCCCTCCTTTCATCGAAGATCTGGTAATAGTTGGGGATGGCAGTGGTCCTTCAGAATTAAACCCCTCGGATGTATCACCTTGTCAGTCACTCTTGGCTGCCCTAGCCACTCTAGCACCCAAAGTGAGGCCTTGCCCCTCCAAACGAAGAAGCAATGGCAGGAAGCCAATGGAAGTAGCCCAGTAATTAACACCTTGTAGACCAGCAGGAGCAGTGACAACAGACTGGAAACAAAACAACCTCCTTAGCAAAAGCCTGTGCGCTCATAACAGAGCAGGGCATAGGTGCTACAATAGGGCATTGGCCCACTGTTAGGGCTACATCCAGTTCTGAAGTGTACAGCCCGGCCAAACAAGAAAACCCTCTACCTTCCTGTCAATGGAAGAGGGCCTTCTGAAAATCCATCAGTACTCACCTGTACCACTGGGCCATAACCAATATACCAAGCCTTGTACCGGAACACTACTCTAGAGGGAACTATGATATTCTAAACAAGGGCAGCATCCTTAGGTTGCCAGTGACAGTTCCAAAACTCAGCGATCTACAGTCAAGGGACATTAAGACAAACAAATTTGTGCACTCTGACGAAGTGCCTGGAGGAGAAGAAACTAAAGTCATCTGGTCATAGACCAAAATAGATCAGAGTACTCATGGAGTATCCCACCTTTGAGAGGTGGAGCACAAAGATCCTCCCATATCATGACCCAGGATATCCCCTACCCCTCCTCTCTCCAGATCCATCAAGAGGGAGGGCGCAGAGGGAAAAAATCTACCTTTTTGGTGCTCAGGTGAGCAAGGGGCCCCACCTCAAGGAGGATAGCTGTCTCCACCACCCACCAGAAATCAGCTGAAGACGGCACTGAGGCATTCAGGGGAGGTGAAACCTGGGCAGTGAGAACAATCAACCGCTCCCTTATGAGCAGATGACAGTACTCAGCCCTGTGGCCCTCAGGAGGAGTCAAGGGGCCCTCAGTGCATTTGTGTTCCTGGAACATCAATGGTCTTGCAACTAAGCTAAGTGATCCAAGTTACTTGGACTATGTTCGAGAATTCAATATCATCCTCCTACAGGAGACCTGGCTGGCTCATCCTGCACACATACACAGCTTTATGAACTTCTCCATGCCAGCCGTGAAAAAGGCCAAACATGGCCATCTCGCAGGCAGGCTAGCAACTTTTGTCTCTACAGCAACTATAGGCTCCGCCTCAGCATTAAGGGCCATATTTATACTTTTCGACGCATAACTGCACCAACGCAGTTGTGCGTCAAAAAATCTAACGCCGGCTAACGCCATTCTGAAGCGCCATGAGGGCGCCGTATTTATTCAATGACGTTAGCCGGCGTTAGCCGGCGGAGCTGCCTGGTGTGCGTCAAAAAAAATTACTTACACCAGGCAGCGCCGGCGTACGGGAATATGGAGCTTGGGCGTCAAAAAATGGGGCAAGTCAGGCTGAGGCAAAATTTTCGCCCCAACCCGATTTGCGCCATTTTTTTTTACTCCCAACCCCCATTGAAATGACTCCTGTCTTAGCAAAGACAGGAGTCATGCCCCCTTGCCCAATGGCCATGCCCAGGGGACATTGGGCATAGTGGCATGTAGGGGGGCACAAATCAGGCCCCCCTATGCCACAAAAAATACATTTAAAAAATACTTACCTGAACTTACCTTAAGTTCCTTGGGATGGGTCCCTCCATCCTTGGGCGTCCTCCTGGGGTGGGCAAGGGTGGCAGGGGGTGTCCCTGGGGGCATGGGAGGGCACCTCTGGGCTCCTTCCGAGCCCACAGGTCCCTTAACGCCTGCCCTGACCAGGCGCTAAAAAACTACGCAAAAGCGGCTGGACGTCATTTTTTTTGACCTGCCCACTCCCGGGCGTTATTTTTGCCCGGGAGTGTGACTACGGCGCACGTGCCTCGGAGTCATTTTTTAGAAGGGAACGCCTACCTTGCATATCATTAACGCAAAGTAGGTGTCCACGCTAAAAAATGACGCAAACTCCATGAACTTTGGCGCTAGACGCGTCTAACGCCAGAGTATAAATATGGAGTTCGTTTTGCGTCCAATTTGCGTTAAAAAAAAAGACGCAAATCCGGCGCAAACAGAGTATAAATATGGCCCTAAGTGTCAAGTCTCTCAATCTCACTGCGTTCAAGATCGCCATCTCAATGGATCACAAATATCTTGATGTGGTCCTCATTAATTCTTATGCCCATCTGAAAAGGAAATTGAAGGCCTCCAAGCAGTTGGTACTGAAGATCAAATAGGAGGAGGGAACCTCATTTGTTGTCAGGACTTCAGACTGACTTTAATGGGCTCTTCCTTGAGCGACCTTGTAATGACCAAGTCAGCACACTGAGAGGTCTCAGAGCAAGGCAGGAAACAACCGTGAGATCTGAACAAAATAGGAAGGCGTCTGTTTGAGGATCTAGAGCATTTATACTTCAGATCACTGAACAGCAGATTTTCAGGTGATGACCCATCGGCTCCCACATACCGCACCTCATTGGATTAAACCTCTCTCCCCTTATTCCAACATACATGTGCATACCGGATAAATGACTGATCTGATGGTGATAATCTCACTCAAGAGGTGACCTTCTGTCCTGGTTTATCTTCTTCAAACCAAATAAGGAAGGCAGCGGTCACTATACATACTTACACCATCGATTATAAGAGAATCAAGGCCTCCATGGCTACCCCAAGGGATTTGCACCTGGCCGCAACTGCCATGCTGACAAAAGGCAGGGCATTGTCTAGTGACGCTGCGGGCATGTGGTAAAACTTCATCATAACCTTCCAGGAGGCATTTGCCACACCAGTTAGGAGGAGACTTCCCAATCCAGGCGACCGTAGGAACGAGCAAAGGGCACAGGTGGCAGAACTTAGACCGCTTAAAAAAGTAATAAATAGAACACTCAGGCTCTTGCTCAATAGACCAGGGGAGGAAGATCTGTGAGTTACCCTAAACCATAAGAAAACTCAGTTAAGAAAGCAGAAATGGGCCATTTAAAGGACTGTTAGAAATGGGGTCTTTGGTTGGCAGTCGGGTTACCCTCTGTCCAAGCAAGGACCCTCGCTCCAGTCAGAGAAAAGGAGAAACACACCTGGTTAACCCCCTCTGACCACCTTGGTAGCTTGGCACAAGCAGGCAGGCTTAATTCAGAGTCTTAATCCATAGAACATAGTGAGAATACTGTTGTTACACAAAGTACATGGCTTGCATGAAAAATTAAGCCTCAGGGGTTAGCTTGCGTCGGAAAAGTCAGCGATGCGTCAATTCCTTACTCACATGTGAGGCACTGTGTCATTTCTTCTCTGGTCGGGTCAGCAATATGTTGTTTTTCTCCCTCGCAAGAGAGTAATGCATTGATTTCCGGATGGTCACCTCGGGCTGGGCAGGCTTTGCATCGATTTTTCAAGCCCAGCGATGTTGCATTCGATATCCAGTCGCAAGGTGACAGGAAACTGCCCTGCGTGGGTTTTTTGTCTTTATCAGCAGCCGCTAGTGGGTGTTGCGTGTCGTTTCTCCAGTCGCAATGCGCCAATCTTCCAGCCGCGACGCAGGTGGAGCACCGATTTCAGCCACGAAGCCTGCGACGAATCGTTTAGGTCTTTACATGGATTTCTGTCCTTTTCCACCAGCTTCACCTTTCAAGGGCCCAGGGACTGGATAGAGCACCACATGGCAGGGGAGGAGTCTCACCACTTGGGTAAAATCCTTAACTAATCATTATAACCATTAGCACATCGGCAGTATACTGCAGCACCCTCAAGAAGCTGCTCACTCAGCTTTCGCCATAGGACCAATGGTGGTTGATGAGGCACTAATGGGCGATGGTAGGGTACCCCTGTACCTAACTGCATTACTCCAGCATTCTGCCAGCAGGTTGCCAATTCTGGTGTGGAATTCTAGCACCGATCTTCTACCAAGTTAGAAGCTTAGACACCCTGCCGGCATCATGGAGAAGCTTCATAATCTTCCCTATTTTTAGAAGTGGCAATAAAGCCCTAGCTACTAATTACTGTTTAGTAGCACTCAATAATAATGAAGCAAAATACTTTGCTGGGACCCTGCTCGAAGAATACATTTTGTGGTCCTCCTCCAAATCTATTATTCCACTGAACCAGACTGGCTTGTTAAAAAGTCAGATACAGCAACAAACAGTCAGACACTTTCTCTTTTAAAGGATACAGCAAAGAACACCATAATGCCACCATACTTTTGTTTTATTGACTATAAGGCAGCCTTCGATCATGTCAACTTGGGGAAGCTCTGGAGCAAGTTGGCAAGTTGGAACATTCCACAGCCCCTGCTTGATATGCTGATGCTTCACAAGCACAGATGGGTGCAGGTCAAGTTGAGCGGTGGAACACACGTATCAAGGAAAATCCCAGCTAATCAAGACTTGAAGCAGGGGTGCGTTCTGGCACCAATCCTTTTTAATCTCTTCCTGGCCGACCTACCACAACAGCTGCAAACCTGTAACGCCCATGCTCCAAAATTAAGGGGCTCACATTCTCCAGCCTCCTCTATGCTGATGACGTTGTCTTAGCCAGTCACACCCAGGTGGGGCTGCAGAGGCTTCTTAACACCATAAGAACGTATTCTCTGTCCAATGGTTTGACCATTAATCTTAGGAAGAGATACCCAATTGAAAACAAGAACAAGTACAATATCTGGGTGCCCAAATTGCCAAAAATGTCTCTTTGTATGCCCAAAAAGAAGCAAATAAAAAGAAGGGCCTGGCTGTCACACTAAAAAGCTTAAAAAAGGAAAATGGCAGGGTCATCCGTGATGCCCTTCTTCGCATAGTGCAAGCAAAACTGATCCCAACGATCACATATGGGAGGGAGCTATTTAGCGTGGTGACGTCAGAGTCCTAGATAACCTAATGGCTTACTCTTACAGAATTATCTTCTCACTCCCATGCTTCACTTCACCAGCACATTTTCACTTAGAGTTTGGGTTGCTTAAACAGTCCTTGGCCAGAAGAGGAGCCTATATAATTTGCTGGAATAAGATCAGAGAAGCAGGGCCCAACACATTGAATCATCTTCTATGGAAGCAAATGCTGAATAGAGACATATCCTTGGCAAGGTTGTATCTCTTGGAATCTCTGGTATCCACTGGGCTTACACAGCTTTGGGAGACGCCCAGGCACTCAAAAAGCTTGTCTCAAATACTTAAAAATCTCCATGCTTGCTGGTGATAAGTCTTTACTGCACGCGTAGAGCCCCTGGCTTTGATTACGCTCAATAACTGCAAGGCTCCCACGCCGTTGAAATACTTTGGTACTGGGTAGACAGTTTTTTTCAAGGAGCAGTTGCTACAGTACCGACTGGGGTTGCCCCCCATAACACCGCACCTTTCACCATGGGGAAAGGTGTGTCTTCCAAGCCATTGCCGGCTGTGCATTCTGGAGGAAGGCATCTTGCTCCATCTGATCTGCTCCTGCGTTGCTCTGATGGAGGGAAGAAGATTGTTGTTAAAGGGGCAATTTAATCAAAGGGGCATTTACACACCAAGTCAGGCAGTATTGGCCTGCTTTGATCCAGGGGATCCTCAGTTGTAACTCAGCTTTGTCAAATTTCTTTTGAAGGCAGGGAAAACATTCGCTCACCATACAGGCATGGGTCACGATCGATGAATGCGGAGTGTCCCCCAGATGAACTGTCACCTGGCTCAGGGTTCTGTGGTCTCTGGGGGAGGGTGGTCATTACTACTTAGTGCTCAGTCTCGTGGCCACAGAGTCGGGGGCATTTGGCCCTGGTTACCATGGAAGGAGATCAGTGCATCATGCATGCACTACCGTTATCATTTTGGTGGGGGAGCACCTGGTCAAGGTCACTGTGGGAGGGTGATCATTCCAGGCCTTCTCCCCCCCACATTTTGCTGATCATTGGGGACCTCCTTTTCTGATCTTTTTGCACTTCGCACTTTACGCCTGGTCAAAGGCCACTGTGGTGGGGTGGTTATTCCAGGCCTACCTTTCCACACCCTCCGCTTGCCGCAGGGGATATGCCAGTTTCTGCAGTTTTGCACTTCACACTTTTCCATCAGGGCGATCTTAGGGAGGTGCTGTGTTACACTGGCTGCTCTCCCTGAAGAATTTTGCTTCTGCTAGTCGGGGTTATGCAGTATGATTATGCAGTCAATTTTATCTAATGTTTTCAGTTGTATTATTCTATTTGAAATAACACTGGGATTTGTGTCCAGACATGGGTATTACCGGCTCAACAATAACAACTATGCGGGCTTGGCTGTTTATGTCTTGGGTTTTTAATCAGTTTATTTTTTTGTGGTTACCACCTAGTTTCAAATAGATTTGCATGTTGTATTTTTACGCAGTTTTTTTTATTGCAAAGGTTTTAAGTAACTATGTAATTAAATAAAAAATATTTACTTACTTACTAATAGCACAAACTAAAAAAAAAAACACCAGTGATAGCCCTCCTGCCCCTAGAAGACACTAAGATATCCACATTTCTGAACACTTAACCACACATACTGAGGAACTCTTCCTCTTACATGATAACCTTAACAATGATAAATGTATCTTAATATTTTGTTCAGCAGATAACTTATTAAAACTAAGAGCCTCCTTATGAGTTTGGCAGTCCTTCAACTGGCATGTGGGTGGTGACAGTCCTACCGCTGAAGAGTTGGCAGTCGGACTCCAGATTATGAGTTATGCGGGCCTATGAAGCAAAGAACGCTGCGGTCCCGCTGGCACCGCCAAGCAGCACATCCCGCCATGGTGATGAGAAAGCACAAACTGGCCGGCACAGCCTGTATTGCCGCCAGACACATTATGAGTTTGCACACCGCCAACGTGACTGTGGTGGTCCAACCACCATGCCCCAACAAGTGGAAACGGGAACAATAATGGGGAAAACTCACCTTCAAGCAGCCTCACATATGTGGTACCACCATGGAGCATATCACCCACATCCGGTCGAGCATTGAATGTGCACAAAATCAACTCAACTGTAAGTACACACACCTACCTGTGTCATCAACCTTTAGAACAGGTCATTGCGTCATCGTCCACATGATATGGGGTTTATGCTGCAGGCAACAAGTACACATATCATTGTGTGCACATTCGAAATCATACATAAATATGGACACATTCACAGTCACAATACACCCTGTTTGGGCAGGTCACTCACACTGCAACTCAATACTGCACAACAACACATGTCTGACCATCTCAGGCACAGGGACAGTGAAGGGTACACAACATTGTCTCATACAACAACAACAAAAACAACATCACATCTATAAATACAACGCACACACTCACATTCCTCACAGGCCATGGACTGCCATCACATTCAACACAGATATGTATGGATGTGACATAGAACACAAACAACACTCCCAGTAAACAGCCCTGCAATGGACACACACATCACACCCATTACAGCCCAATGGAAAGACAATGGCATGCACAACAGACAGAGAGACACATATATAAACCTCACTATGCAAACAATGCCTGCACATTTGGGATGGGGTCATCAGGAGCACTTAGGGAAGGAGGCTGCACTGAGACACCTATCACTTTGCACATACTCCTTAAACAACATTTGTATAGCAAATGGCCTTACAGTTATCTCAGGGACAATCAATACTAGATCCAAATGACATGCCTATATGCACAATGTGGAAGTGCAAGTCAACAAAACACATACAACTCCAACTGGAATTAGCTGCAAGATACCCACAGCTAAACGGACACATGCACAGTGAATTGCAAACAAAGGTAACACAAATGAACACACTCCATGTCTGCACAACAAAACTCAAGCCGCCACACATCAGATGAATACATGATTCACATCAGGGGGACAAGTCTAACACATACATGCTCACATTGGACAACACAAGATGAAATACTTATCATAAGAAACAGTAGACAGTGCCATTACACCACCATTGCACTTACACCCACATATCCATACAGTCAATATATACTCTTGTCTTGGAGGACACCAACACTGCTGACAAAGTCAGATACTGCAGACAACAGCAAAAGGTAGAGCAAGTCAGCTGAAACACACAAAACAGTAGGCACACAACACAAGTTACTGAGGAACAACATTACAGTAGAAAAGGAATTGCAGGGCAAATGTGTACCCAAAATAGACAACTATTTGGGTTTATTCCAAAATCAAAATTCAAATAGTCCAAGGTCATTGGTCAGTACATGTATTTCTCCATAATAGCACATTATTGTGCCAACACTTGACTACTAGCTGCCAGGGAACCTCCACAGGAAGGGGCATCAAGTGGGCAAGCAGGGATGTCAGGGGTCATCCTTTGGGGGGTTGGATTTGGGAGGGGGCTTGGTCTTTGATTTGGGAGGGGGGATGGTCTGCTTTTTGGGAGGGGCAGGCTTCTTCTTGGGGAGAAGAGGTATGGGTGCTGCAGGGGAGGCCTTGGAGATAGAAGGTAGGGATTGGGACCTTGGTGTGGGTCTCTTGGGTTTGGGACATGGTAGAGGGAACAAGGGAAAGGGCAAGGTCAAGCATAAAAACATTCAGGGGATGGTCATCAGAAGAGGCGGGATTTGGAGGTCGAAGGAGTGTTGTCTGCTGTGATGTGAGTGTTGTGGGTGCAGGCTTCTAGGAGGTATGCTTGTGTTTAGTGGGTGTCTAGTGGGTGTCTGGTGGTGAGTGAGTGTGTTTATGTGTCTTGGTGGTCTGGAAGATGGAGGTGTGCTGGGGATGGAGTGGTGGATGTGTGTGTCTGTTGGGGTGGTGACTGCCGGTATGCTGGATGTGGTGGATGTTTATGTGTCTGTTGTGGTGTCAGTGGGTATGGTGCTTGAGGAGAATATCTGGGGGTCTATTGGGGTGCTTTCTGCAAGTATGCTGGGTGTGATGGGTGTATCACTGACTCTTGGTGTGGTACCTGTGGGTATGCTGGATATTGTAAGTGTGTTGCTGAAGGCAGTGGGGGTGTCTGGGGAAGTGATGACTGTTGTTGTGTCTGTGGGTGGCTATTGTTTGCTTCTGTGCCAGTGTGTTTTGTTGTGTTTGTGTTTGCTGCTCTTGTGTGTTGATGTGGATGCATGTGGATCTGTGTGCTTTGGGTAGGTGGGGGAATGGGGGTATTTGGATTAGGAAGGGGGAGGTGGAAGGGGGGCAGAAGGTAGGGGGTGACTGGTTGCCATTAGTGAGGAAGCCAGAGCCTGAAAAGATCTCTGTAGCCCAGCCATACAGCATGAATGCCTTCCAGGAATGCATTTGTCTATTGTGGCTGAGTTGCATATCCCTGGATGGCATTCACAATGGCTGACTGATCCACAGAGTGGAGGTCAATAGCCTCCTCACTGAAGGCACACTAACCATTCAACAAGTAGGAGACACCATCAGCCTCAAACCTTTGCCCCAAGGAGCAGACCTCAGTCACCTGTTGGCATGCAGTAGTAGGTCAATGCCAAATGCCTTTCCACAGATCGCACACAAGGTCATGTACACATCTATTTGTTACATACATGATGACCCAACAATAAGAAATTATGATACAAAATTCTACCATTTTGACAAAAGTACAACAGCCTGGATAAGGTGACATGGAACTACCCATGTCACACCGGAAACATATCAACAGTGAACACTTCCCCAAGTGATATTTGTTCCAATAGAGTAATGGAGATGGTATAAATGTTGCTCAGATAGTCCACACATGTCGCATGGAAATGGACACTGTAGACATCATGTGCAAAATGTCAGGGAGAGATGTCACCAAAATCCACCACACCATTAATCAGCAACACCCAGGGTAATCACCACTAATGCCTGGCCCCCCTTACAATGACATACTCAGAGTACACCAGTAGATGCCATTAGTCCCTTGGATGTTGGAGAGGCCCAGAGATTTGCAAGTACTTGTTGAAGTCCCTCAACATGGTGCCCAATTGGAAGATACATCATTATCTCCATTATGGTCATGCAGAATGTTAGAAATGGGGTCTTTGGTTGACAGTCAGGTTACCCCCTGTTCAAGCAAGGACCCTCACCCTAGTCAGGGTAAAAGAGAATCACCCTCAGCTAACCCTTGCTTACCCCCTTGGTAGCTTGGCAGAGCAGTAGGCTTAACCTCAGAGTGCTAGGTGTAAAGTATTTGTACCAACACACACAGTAACTTAATGAAAAACACTACAAAATGACGCAACACCAGTTTAGAAAAATAGGAAATATTTATCTAAACAAAACAAGACCAAAACGACAAAAATCCAACATACACAAGTCAAGTTATGAATTTTTAAAGATTAAACTCAAAAATAGTGATTAGAAACAAAAATGCTTCGATGAGATGTTAACATGGCGTCGTGACGGAGTCGTTCCCAACAAGCCGACACCAGCGGCGCCGGACACGGAGTCGTGTAGACCCCCAAGTACAGTACCTTTGGTGAAGAGTGAAAACAAGCCGATGCGCGAAGTCGGGAATCGCAGCGTCTGTGCGAAACGTTGAATCTGTGCATTTCGAGCGGTGTCGGTCACGACGTGGTGCGGCGACTTCCATGGAGTCGCGGACTTCAGCGGGGCTGCTGCGGCGTCGGGCCTGCGAAGAGCGTATCGTTCCAGCGAAGGTCACGGCGTCAGGTGCAGGCGGCGTTACCGGATTCAGCAGCGGCGTCGGTCCGAAGTCGCTCGAAGTCGATTTCCTTGGATTTCCACCAGCTTGCCTTTCAAGGGCCCAGGGACTGGATAGGGCACCACTTGTCAGAGCAGGAGTCTCTCCAGAGATTCCAGGTGCTGGCAGAGAGAAGTCTTTGCTGTCCCTGAGACTTCAAACAACAGGAGGCAAGCTCTAAATCAAGCCCTTGGAGATTTCTTCACAAGATGGCAGGCACACAAAGTCCAGTCTTTGCCCTCTTACTCTGGCAGAAGCAGCACTGCAGGAAAGCTCCACAAAGCACAGTCACAGACAGGGTAGCACTTCTTCCTCAGCTATCAGCTCTTCTCCAGGCAGAGGTTCCTCTTGGTTCCAGAAGTGTTTCTCCAGTCTGTAGATTTGGGTGCCCTTCTTATACCCATTTTAGGTTTTGAAGTCACCTTTCTTCAAAGGGGACTCACACCTACTTGTGAAATCCTGCCTTGCCCAGGCAAGGCTTCAGACACACACCAGGGGGTTGGAGCCGGCATTGTCAGAGGCAGGCACAGTCCTTTCAGATGAGAGTGACCACTCCACCCCTCCCTCCTAGCAGAGATGGCTAATCAGGAAATGCAGGTTACACCCCAGCTCCCTTTGTGTCACTGTCTAGTGTGAGGTGAAAAACAACCCAACTGTCAAACTGACCCAGACAGGGAATCCACAAACACGGCAGAGTCACAGAATGGTTTAAGCAAGAAAATGCTCACTTTCTAAAAGTGGCATTTTCAAACGCACAATCTTAAAATCAACTTTACTAAAAGATGTATTTTTAAATTGTGAGTTCAGGGACCCCAAACTCCACATGTCCATCTACTCTCTAGGGGAATCTACACTTTAATCATATTTAAAGGTAGCCCCCATATTATCCTATGAGAGAGACAGGCCTTGCAACAGTGAAAAACGAAGTTCAGGACATATAAACCACATTACTATATGTCCTACCTTATCCATACACTGCACCCTGCCCTTGGGGCTACCTAGGGCCTACCTTAGGGGTGCCTTACATGTAAGAAAAGGGAAGGTTTAGGCCTGGCAAGTGGGTACACTTGCCAAGTCGAATTTACAGTGTAAAAATACACACACAGACCCTGCAGCGGCAGGTCTGAGACATGATTACAGAGCTACTTATGTGGGTGGCACAACCAGTGCTGAAGGCCCACTAGTAGTATTTGATTTACAGGCCCTGGCACCTCTAGTGCACCTTACTAGGGACTTACTAGTAAATCAAATATGCCAATCATGGATAAACCAATTACATACAATTTACACGGAGAGCATATGCACTTTAGCACTGGTTAGCAGTGGTAAAGTGCTCAGAGTTGAAAAGCCAACAGCAACAGGTCAGAAAAAAATAGGAGGCAGGAGGCAAAAAGACTGGGGATGACCCTGCATAAGCAAAAGTCCAACACAGAACCAGATGCCTGTTTGTGAATTAATGATTGTATCCGAACACATGTGATTTCAACATAACTACAAGTCACTCCATCATGCTGCCCAACAGTCAGAGCACAAACCTTACCCATTACACATGTGCAGTGCACTTTTCCACAGGATGCCACCTCAAGGGCATAAATTGTGGGTCTAAACTCTAGGCCTCCCTGCGACGTCCCTCATTCCTACTGCAGTTGTACATGCCAAATGACATGCTTTGACGGGTAAGGGTATGTGTCAGCCAATAAACAATGGTGACACACTCTTGTCTATGGCACAGCATGAAATGTACCCCCGTTGTAAATGGACTATTCCCTAAACAGTTTGCCATGCACATATGTGTGAGGGAATACAGATATCAACCCATCCATATTGGTAGACCATGCATGAAACAGCAGCTTGCAAATGTTTTTTAAGGAGAAAGGGACAAATGCTGACATGAAGGCACAAGGAATGTTGGAAACAGTGATGGCAAATCAATCATGTCAATGGACATTCTTCACTTACCAAGGGAAAGTATTAACCAAAAATGTCATCCAAAGAACAATGTATGCTCTGTCACATGTATGCTGAACATCTTCACATTACAGACTGCAGTAAGTCAGTAGCATCCATCATATGATGAAGACAACTAGCCTCTGGGTGGTAGATACCTATATACATATTTACCCAGAAATATGGCTGAGGGCAGTGATCCATCACCTACTTACCTTTGCCCTATAATATTTAGGTGTAGTGTGGCCTGTTGCATAGAAATTACACACACTAGTAGTTGTTTGATCAATGTACCCAGCCATATGTTGTCCCAGCAGATCAAGTGGTTTGTGGATTATACCCATATGTCCTAAATCCCTGGGCCAATATGCAAGGCACATCAGTATGCATCACATGACATCTCTACACAAACAATCATTCATCTACTGTGTGACACATGGCTTATACCTAATCATCAGGGGGAACTGTCAGAACCTAACTTATTTACTTGGCAATGTGACAGCAAGGAATATGCCCTGTATTCACCCCCTTGTGGCTGCTGTGCTGCCCTCAAATGCCTATCAAGCTCCGAATTGGCCACCAGTAGAATGTGGGCCATTAGAGGGATCATAGTCCGAAGGGCACCACATCCACGTTGGGAGGACATCACCAGCTGGACCTCTGCAATTTTTTGGGCCCAGCATCTCAGGTCCTCCAACATTTTCCTGCAGTAGGCGTTCCGCCGGCTGTGGAACCACAGGGTCCACACCTTTTTGGGAAAGGGTGTTGCCATGGATGGATGCAAAAGACAAATCAAGAGCTCATGACCACAAGTTTAATCACAAATGGTTGAGTCACATATATGTCAGTAACATCAAGCTAGAATGTTCATATTTGTCAATACTCCCAAGTGTGACACATACAAGCCAATAAGTACAGGGACATGACTAAAGACACACTGCCCTGCTCAGGCCCTACAATGACTAAGCAAGCTTACTGACATCATGTGGCCCATGCTATACCAACCTGACTGTGATATGAGCCACTATGAAACATATCACACCTATGTTGGTTCTGAAGGGTAAACTCCTTAGGCCCTCACTATGACACCGATGGTGACTATAAAAGTGGAGTTAATTCTGCAAACAGCTTGGCGGTAATTACCGCCAAACTATGACCATGGCAGTGATACCTCCCATAGAAAGCCAATGCACAACACAAACCGCCAGGGCGTGAACACCACTGACCACGGGGGTAGCCATCAACTGCCAGGCAGAAGCCAGGGTACTGCTGACATAGCAAACCGCCAGGATTTATGGGGTGGTACCAATGCCATCAAAAGCCTGGCGGAAGCACTGCACACAAGAGGAAAGACTCACCATCAGGGACACAGAGGAGACCACCGCCGCCTTGGAACCAGAACTTCAAGTCTTCCCGATGCTCTTCTATGCCATGGCCCTCCTGGAACACCAACATCGACGAAGACGGTGAGTACAGACACCTAGCACACAAGGGAGAGAGGGAGAAAAAGGAGAGTCATACACATGCACAACACATACCATTCACACACATTTACAGAACCAGCTGCAGAGTAAAACCAATGTCAAGGAACACATGTGTAATTAAAACAAGGACCACATTGAGATTTAACAAACACTGTAATTTAATGCCAACAGCCACCATATTGTCAATTTGAAACCAAATGCAGGCGTCAATGTACAGAAAGGGCCAATGGCCAGTCCAAAGTACAAAAGGACCACATGGCCACAGTCCAAGGCCCAACCTGACTGCTGACTCAATCCGGAATCCACTGTGCAGGGGCATCATGTTGGAAATGGGCAGGCACATAAGGGGAAGGGGGTGGGGGAGCACTTCAGCTAAAGTGGGGAATATGTCCGCTCGTTCTGGAGGGGGCTCCTTGCCCAATTGTCTCTGGTGGTGAGTCTAAGGCCACAGTCTCTGAAGTGGAGAACATGCCCAGTGGTTCTGGAGGGGGATCCTATCACAACAGTCCCTGGAGGGTGGCCTACATGCCCTCTGCTGGAGGTGAGGTCTGCTGGAGGTGAGGGCTGCTTTGCCTCTGCTGGAGGTGAGGGCTCCTTGCCCACTGCTTGTGGAGATGTAACCCTGGATGCCTCTACTGGACGTGAGGGCTCCTTGTCCACTGCTGGTGGAGGTGTAACCCTGGCTGCCTCTGCTGGAGGTGGGGGCTCCTTGCCCTCTACTGGTGGAGGGGGCCTCTTGCCTCTCTTTGGTGGTGGGGTGGGAACCTTCCCTGTCTTTGTTGTTGGAGTGGGAACCTTCTTTTCTTTTGTGGTGGAGTAGGAACCTTCCCTTTCTTTGGTGGTGCAGGGGGATCCATGTGTCCCCTCTTGTGATGGGTCCCCTTTGGCCTTTTACATGTCACTTGTGTCTTGCCTCTGAGGTGCCTCCACTGTCCCCGTCTCATGTCCCTTTGTTTTTCACCACCCTAGTCCTCCCTTTCTGAGACGGAGGTGTGCTCACAGTAGGTGTGGCAGCAGTCACACTCTGGGGCCCCTTTGTGCCAGCAGCTGATGATTTGATGGGAGCAGTGGCAGACTGTTTGGCTGAGGTGCTCTTCTGTGTCGTTGGGACCCTGCATTTACCAGCAGGACAAGGGGAGGAGGGGGAGGAAGAAGGTCAAGATGTGCAAGGAAAAGCTTCTTAGGAATGTTGGGACGGGATATGGGAGGGGGGACAGGAGTGGAGGTTGAGGGAGTGTTTGTCAGAGGTGTACGTCTGCTGGACTTGGGTGCAGGTGCATGGGCAGTGTGCGTGTGTGAGGAGGATGGCTGTTGGGAGTCCGAGTGGGTGTGTTTGTGTCTCTTACAAGGAGGGGCAGACAGGGTGGGAGCGGACAAAGGAGATGCGTGGATGGAAGTTGTGTAGGTGTCTGCAAGTGAAGTGTGTGCTGCTTGATGATGTGTGTGTGCTGCAAGTGAGGTGTGTGTGCTGCTTGGTGATGGTGGTGGTGGCTGTTGATGCAGTGCATGCAGGTGTGAGTTTGGATGTGGCTGTGAGGGACGAGGAGGGGAGACAGTGGAGGCAGTGGATGTTGTTATGTCTGCAACTGTCTATTGTTTGTGTGAGTGTTTGTGGCCTGAAATGTGCATGCTTGTCTGTATGTGTGCATGGGATGGGTTGGTATTCAGGAGACTGGGACTGGGATGTGGTAGTTGGAGGGGGGGCAGTAGGAACAGGGACACTGGCTGCCATCAGAGATGAGGCTAGAGCCTGAAACGATCTCTGTAGGGCCGCCAACCCACAGTGGATTCCCTCCAGGTAGGTATTGCATTGATGCATCTGGGACGCCAACCCCTGGATGGCATTCAATATGGTTGACTGTCCTACAGAGATGGATCTCAGGAGGTCAATAGCCTCCTCAGTGAGGGCAGCAGGGCTCACTGGGGCAGGGCCTGAGGTGCTTGGGGCGAAGGAGATGCCCACCCTCCCGGGTAAGCGGGCACGGGCAACTCGGTGGGGGACTACTGGGAGGGCGGTGCTGATACTGGGATGGCGGCTGTACCTATAGCTGGGGTGGTTCCAGAGGTGTCCATCACCATCAGAGGAGGAAACAGAGTTAGCGTTGTCACCTCCTGTCTCTGCCGTGGTGCTCCCCTCGCCCTCCATCCCACTGGTGCCCTCGGTGTTGGTGGACTCTGACTGCTGGGTCCTGTGGGATGCAGCTCCCTCAGTCGGCGGTGTCCCTGCTCCCCCGCATTAGCAGATGATGCTAATGCACACATGGACAGGATGACAGAAGAAAATAGGGGTGGGGAAGGAGAAAGGGAGCACTGGGTCAATAACAGCACCAACACGAACAGAGGGTAACAATTTTATTGATCCATACGAGGGGCTGAGGCCAAGATTAAAAAACGATCAAGGGATGCTTGGAAGTTCCCCTCCCGTTCTTCTCAATACTTGTTGGATAGAGTGTCAGACCATTGTCTCTGTTTCACTCCCTTGATCGTTTTTTAATCTTGGCCTCAGCCCCTCGTATGGATCAATAAAATTGTTACCCTCTGTTTCGGGTTTGTGAGCTAATTTTAATCTTTAGTTTGACTCTCCTAGACTTCCCTTTTCCAAACTCACTCTTGAGGTCTTGGCAATGAGTCCCTCAGGATGCAGTATTGTCAAGGCTTGCTCTTCCCATGCTGTCAGCTGTGGGGTAGGAGGTGGGGGTCCACCGCCAGTCCTCTGGTGGCAAGCTGGTGGCTTGCTGCCATGAAATGTACCTTCTCCCATAGGTCGTCCCTTGTTCTTGGATGATGTCACACGGCATTCACCCTGTTCATGATTCTCCGCCATAACTCGATCTTCCTTGCAATGGAGATTTGCTGTACCTGTGCTGCAAACAGCTGTGGCTCTACCCTGACTATTTCCTCCAACATGACCCACAACTCCTCATCTGTGAAACGGGGTGCCTTTGTGGGGACCTGGGTGTTGTGTGGTGTGTGTTGTGCAGTGGGTGTTGAATAATGTGGTGGGGTGCGTGGTGCATGATGGATGGATGGGTGTTTGTGGTGTGTGTAGTTGTTGCTGTGATTTGCGTGACTATCTCTTGGCTGTTTTTTTGTGTTCGTGAGGGGTTGTGTGTAATCTGGGTGTGTGTTTTATAGTGCTGTGGGTGGGTGGGTGTGGTGTGTGTATCAGTGTCAGGTGTGTGATTTTAATTTTGGCCAATGTTGTGTTGTTTTGTATTGGGTGGCCATTATGACCACTCCGGTGCGTATCGCCAATGGTTTACTGCCGTTGAACTTCCACTGTGGTGATTAGTAGGTCATAATGTGGTGGGCATTGTTTTGTTGGCGTAACGGTATGGGTGTTCGTACTGACACTTTTACACTAACCTTTGATCTGGCGGATATGTTGGTGGCAGTATTCTGTAGGTTTTGTGTGTGTGTGTGTGTGTGTGTCATAATATGGCGAATGGATGTTCGCCTCCGCTACAGTATGTTGGCGGCCGTCACCTCCGCAGTAATCGGGATTTACCGCCAAAGTCGTAATGAGGGCCATAGACAAGAACGGATCAACACATTCATACTTTGTGAGAATGACTCTCTGCATACAGTCCTTCCGTACAGCCAGAGAACAAATTCAAACACTACACATGGGTAACAATGAAGGGACTGTTGTGTAGCCATTTTAGCTATAGTTTTATACACGTTATTTTAGCAAACTAGGCCTGCCGCTGTGCACTTTAACCTAGAAATATTTTATTTAACTTTGTTATATTATTTTAACATTAGCCACATCTGCGGTCTTGTTTTATTTTCTCTATCTAGTTGTTCTTTGCCTGGGTCAACACTGTTCTTAAACAAGACATTTATTTCACTCTGTGCTTTTTTCAAGGCTTCAGTAAGATAGGTTGGCGGCAAAAGTGGTACGCGTTGTCTCCATTGTTCTCAGAAACATACATACTCTTACGTGGGATCCTTTCTTGGAACATCAGATGTTTTATTATAAAAACACTATTTTGACCGATGTACGTTAGAGGGGGATTCCAGCCCGATGACCATGACTGAGTGCTGAGTGCTGATCGCTTCGCTACAGCTGCTTATGTAGACCACAGGCCTCTAGCTCAGGTATGAGGGATGATGTCTTCCCTGGGGGAACCCGAACGGCAAAATTAGAGTTTAACATGCTGTGCTTTAACATAACTTAGGTAGGAACTATCCCTACAAGCCTTAGTGACAGTATGGTAGCATTATTCCTGTGTTTTACTCTCTTTGTCACAATTTTAATCTTATTGTGCTTCATCACCCTAGTTGTTGCAACACATGCTTTATTATCTAAGATGCAGTTAATAAAAAAAAACTTATTAAACTTTACTCTGCCTCTGATTGTCTTTGCATATGTGAAATTAATGTACCTGAGAGAAATGGATGAGATCTGAGTGACCACGATTACCCTTAGGAGTTTTGTATGTCATGCGCCAGGTCGCTCCAATCATCCCTGCTCTTGGGTGGAGATGAGGCACTGCTAGTTAGCCGGAACAAACCCTGATTAGGCCTACAGGTGTCATATGGTATGGGATCCGACTCAGTCCTCCGCAGTACAGGTGATTCTGCTGCTCGAATCAAGTAATCTCATTAGGATAATAAGAACCTACACGACATGGCACTGCCAACGTTTGGTCAGGTACTAATTTTCGGGTCCTCCTGAGTATCTCTGTCTCACTACATGCAAAGACACCTCAGTACTATGTACAGAGACATCCATGGAGGATTTTTCCTCTTCAGCTAAGTAGGGAGTTCCTAACTAACGCTGTAGGTTGTTCAAGCTTGAACCCTAAAATGATAATCCCCATTTGGTGTGCTTACCTCTGCACAGAAATTTACCATTTACCATGGCGAACCCGCAACGGGTAGCAATTGCAGTGAATATGTGACCTCCCCTCACTGCACATTTATTCGCACATGGCCTCATGGCCCGGGGAGGGGGTTCCAGTTACATTTGATGTTGAACCTCATGCAGCATATAGAACAGACATTTTCTTGTCCTGGGTCACATTTCCAGCAGTTGATGGGAACACAAAAACATTTTACCACTATACACCTGTAAACATATCTGCACAATGTAGAGCTTATGCATATTTAGAGATACCTCTATCTTATCAAGACCATAATAATTGGCTTGATGGCACCCTACTGTCAGGAGTTAACCGCGGCGCCTGCATTGACGATCGGGATATTGTAGTACTTCTGGACTACATATCCCATGACGCCTATCGCCGGAAGAGGTCGCGTAAAACCACGCACATCCAGGAAGCGTTGTGCGTTATTCGTTTCCCAGATCAAAGTCGGATGGTCAACGAGGGCTCTTGTTGACGGCGTTCCCGAGGGTGGATTCTCGTTCTGCTTCCAGTGGAGTACTTGTTTTTCTCCTGTTTCCCTCAAGTTTTGGATATTCCCGATATCGTCGGGAGTCTCGAGTTCTTCCATTTGGATCTTCAAAACATGAAGGAGAGGTGGTAAGCGGTGAGGTGATCTGGTGCCGGATTCCCTCGCCTTTTTCCCACTATCCTGTTCGACCAGGACACAGTTAGTATCCGAGGCACGGCGTTCCTTTATTTGAACTGTTCGTTACTCATGAAAGGTTGTCTTCATAGCCGGAGAACATTTTTATTCTGCTGTGACGCAGTGTTAATGTTTACTTTTGCGGGGATTGAACTGCCGGGACATTTTTGCTTTTCAGTACATGGTGTAGAAAGAATGGGTCATTTCTACCATTTGCGTGACTATGACATGAGGCTCAGTGTTTTAACTGAGTTATAGAAAGGAGCCCGAGTTGGGTTTTACCGTCATTCTTTTTCTTCTCTCTCTTCGTTTTGTTTCCTCACTATTCTATGTCTATCTTGTACAAGAGTGGGTGTTGAACAACCCATAAGAGATTATCGGTGTTCATCGTTGGCCTGTGGCGTCCATCTATGATTCAGATGGAGCATAGACAGGCGTTGGACTAGTCCTGCCCTCAGGAGATATTGGCAGGTACGGTCGTTGGTGCTTTAGCGAGACATTGCGAGAATAGACAGGCTAATGTGATATTAACGCTGTGTATTCTTCTCCTTACAGATATCCCTTCCCTGCTGTTCCTTCCCCTTCCTTCCCTCACCTGATTACTCCAATGCACCGTGGTTTTTATCGGTGACTTGGTGGTGTCAGGAGGTGGACTCCCATTTGCATCGCACCGAGTCTGAGGAGCATCTACAATGTGACAGAATAACGCCCCCCTGAATAACGCTCCTCCCGCTCGGTGTGATGCAAAGATGGCATCTATGGATGATGTATTACAGGCGTTAGTAGTAGTACAACAAGAGTTGGCTAATTCTAGGGCTGAGGCAGCGGCTTTAAAAGAAAGGGTAGAAAAGCTTACTAGGAATCCCTTCGACGCCTCAGCATCCACACCACAGGTAACCGTGAATGTCTCCCCTCCTATCCCTTTAGCCAGCCCAGAACGGTTTTCGGGGGACCCCAAGAAAATTCAGGCCTTTTTGACTCAGTTGTCTCTACATTTCTCTTGTAAACCAGCGTCTTTTCCCTCTAACCTTTCCAGGGTAGCTTTCGCTATTTCTTATCTCTCTGGAGACGCAGCTAATTGGGCCGTGCCATTAGTCAGGAACGATGACCCCTTGTTATCGGATTGGAATGCCTTTCAGACTGCCTTCGAGAGGGTGTTTGATCATAGAACAACCACTTTTAGTGCTGATAGGGAATTACTGGAGCTGAGACAGGGGAGGTCTGATCTGGTCACTTATCTTACGACCTTCAATAGACTGGTGGCGGAATCAGGGTGGCCAGAGGAGAAGAGAATGTCTCTCTATTATCAAGGCTTACGAGACGACATGAAGGATATACTCGCTCAAATAGATCCGCAGCTTTCCACTTGTACAGACCTTGTGAATCTTACCCTGAGACTGAACCACAGATTAGCAGAAAGAGGGGTAGAGCGTAGAGCGGGTGATAGGCGACCTGGCATTCCAGAAAGGGAGGTGCGATCTGCTTCTACTCCCAATGAGATAGGTGGGGAGCCTATGGACGTGGGAGCCGTTAGGGCACCCTTGTCGAAGTCTGAGAAGGAGAGTAGGAGGGTACAGGGGTTGTGCATGTATTGCGGCAGGAAGGGTCATTATGTAAGAGAGTGTCCCCTCAAACCTAAAAAGAGATTCTCCTACTCCCCCACTCAAAAGGTGGCGGTTCTGTCAGGAAAGACATCTGAGAAAGAGGTTTTGCCCTTTACAGAACCCCAACCGGTGCTACGGTTAACTTCCTTAACCCTTTTTCCACAGGAAGAAAAAGCATCCCACCTTTTGTTATCAGTAGAGTTGGTGACCAAAGAACGAAAGCATCCAGTATGGGCGATGATAGACTCCGGAGCCACGGGAAATTTCATAGATGCAGGAGTGGTTAGGAGATTGGGACTTCCTAGCATTCAGAGAAAGGACCCCGAAATAGTATTGGCGGTTGATGGTACACCGCTGAAATCTGGGCCCCTCACAGAACATACGGAGGACATTGGTTTGATCTTCAATGGGGTATCTCCGGAACATAAAGAAAGAATCAGGCTGAATATAATAGAGGCTCCTCAGTACGAAATTATTTTGGGAATGCCTTGGTTAAGAAAACACAATCCTTGTATCGATTGGCAAACCAAGACGGTTAGTTTTCAGTCCTCGAAGTGTGAGAATAGCTGCTTCTTGTACGACGATCCCCCCACGTTAGCATTGGCTCAAGGGTTACAGTTGGCCACAGTGGTGGAGAAAACAGTGATATTGCCCTCCGTTTATGTCGAGTTCAAGGATGTGTTCGACGAGGGTCAGGCTGAGACATTGCCACCCCATCGTATGTATGATTGCAAGATAGATCTGATCCCTGGAGCTCTCCTTCCTTCTTGTAGGGTTTATGCTCTATCAGACCCAGAAACCAAGCATTTGAGAAAATACTTGGATCACTTCCTGGAGATCGGGTTCATTAGACCGTCTTGTTCTCCGGCAGCCTCTCCACTCTTTTTCATAGCTAAAGCTAATAAAGAGTTGAGAACCTGCATCGATTATCGAATGCTGAACAAGAATACGGTGAGGAATAGATACCCTCTTCCTCTCATCCCAGTGTTATTGGACCAGGTGAAAGAGGCGGTAATCTATACAAGGTTGGACCTGAAGGGAGCTTACCATCTGGTCAGAATCCACGAAGGGGACGAGTGGAAAACGGCGTTCAAAACCCGTTATGGCCTGTTTGAGTACTTGGTAATGCCGTTCGGGTTGTGTAACGCCCCGGCGGCATTCCAGTATTTTCTGAACGATGTTCTCAAGGAATACATAGACCATTTCGTGATCGTTTACATAGATGACATTCTGGTGTATTCCACATCCCTGGAGCGCCACTTTGACCATGTTTCCTTAGTACTCCAAGCATTGCGACAGCATAGCCTTTTTTGCAAACTGAGCAAATGCGAGTTCCATGTCCGGAAGGTTGAGTTCTTGGGGGTGGATTTAAGCCCCGAGGGGTTTTGCATGTCGACAAGAAAAATACAGGCTGTTCAGGAGTGGCCAGTACCCACTAGTATGAGAGACGTGCAATGCTTCCTTGGGTTTTCTAATTATTACAGAAGATTCATCTCTCATTTTTCCCACATGGTGTCACCTATAACAAGGTTGCTAAGAAAGGGTGTGTCTTTTGTTTGGTCAGAGGAGGCAGAGGAGGCTTTTTGCTTTTTAAAACAGGCCTTCTGCTCCGCACCTATACTTCAACATCCACAGCCAGATGCACCTTTCATCGTTGAGGCAGATGCCTCTGATATAGCGATTGGTGCCGTGTTATCACAACGAAACAAAACCACCGGACAGCTTCATCCTGTTGCGTTCTTATCCAGGAAGCTATCTGCTGCGGAACTTAACTATACGGTGGCAGAAAAGGAACTGCTAGCCATCAAAAAGGCATTTCAGGAATGGCGACACTACCTTTGGGGAGCTCAACACCCGGTCACGGTGTATACTGATCATCGCAATCTGCAGTATATGAAGGAGGCAAGACAACTTACCCAGCGGCAAATGAGGTGGATGCTGTTTTTTTCGGAATATGAGTTTGTGGTGACCTTCCGTCCTGGGGTTGACAATCGCAAGGCAGATTCACTGTCCCGACAAGAGGACGTGAGAACCATAGTTTCAAGACCCGAGGAAGCAATCATCAAACCCGAAAGAGTGCTTTGCGCCCTTCATATCTCCCATTTCCTAGAAAAGGTTTCTAAGCATAAGTCTGCTGCTCAGTGGAAGAAATGGGCAGAACTAAGTCAGGACCGTACCCTTAAGCATGGAATACCGTTGCAATGTAATCGTTTGTATTTGCCAACACAAGAACTCCGAGTGCAAGCCTTCAATTGGTGTCATGATGCAGTAACGGCTGGTCATCCTGGTTACACCAAAACTGCGCAAATTGTTCAACGACATTTCAGGTGGGAAGGTTGGGCTAAAGACGTTGCGGCCTGGGTGGCTCGGTGTGAGATATGTGCACGAGCCAAGGGAGAAAACGCGAAGAGCCAGGGCAGACTGATGCCTTTGCCCACTCCGGATAAGCCATGGCAAACCATTAGCTTGGATTTTGATTTTGTGGTAGGATTACCAATGGACCAGGGGTACAACGCTATCATGGTGGTAATCGACAGTCTTACCAAGATGGGTCATTTTCTCCCTTGTAAAAATCTGCCTACAGCAAGTCAAACCGTCCACCTACTTTTGTCTCAAGTGGTGCGGTTACACGGTCTACCGAGAACCATTATCTCGGACAGAGGCCCCCAGTTTGTCGCTAGGTTTTGGCGCATGTGGTGTAAGGTTCTGCGTATTGAATCCGCCCTGTCCACCAGCTTCCACCCACAAACCGATGGCCAGACGGAGCGCCTTAACCAAACCCTGAAAAAATATCTGAGGTGCTATGCAAAGGACGCTCAAGAATCCTGGGTTTCGTTGCTATGGCTTGCCGAACTATCATACAACAATGCTTGGCATAGCTCGATACGGGAGTCTCCTTTTCATGCTAACACGGGTTTCCACTCGGAGATGTTGCCCATAACCATACCTAGGGATGTCACGGATCAACCTACGGTTCATGCTGTGATTAAGAATCTCCAATCCGTGCAAAAGAAGATACGACTCAATCTGGAGAAAGCCAAAGAACAGTATAAGAAATGGGGTGATGAACATCGGCGTGAGGGACCGGCATATCAGCCAGGCGATAGAGTGTGGCTTTCCACCAAGTATATACGCTTCAAGATGCGTAGCGTCTTTCATCCTCGTTACATTGGTCCCTATGTGGTGTTACGCAAGATAAACCCTGTGGCTTATCGTCTTAACTTACCTGCTTCCTTACGGATCCATCCGGTGTTTCATTGCAGCCTTTTGAAACCGGCCCTTTCAGCGACCCGGCAGGCGGTGCCTCCGGTGGTCAGAGATGGGCAGCTGGAATACGAGGTGCGCAGAGTGTTGGATTCCAAACGACGGGGGGGCAAGCTGTGGTACTTGGTTTCGTGGAAAGGGTACAATGCCGAGGATGATTCATGGGAGCCGGAACGCAATGTCCATGCCCCTAGGGCTGTGTGGCTGTTTCATGCCCGTCATCCCTCTAAGCCTGGTCCGAGGAGGCGCTTTGGAGGCGGGCGTACTGTCAGGAGTTAACCGCGGCGCCTGCATTGACGATCGGGATATTGTAGTACTTCTGGACTACATATCCCATGACGCCTATCGCCGGAAGAGGTCGCGTAAAACCACGCACATCCAGGAAGCGTTGTGCGTTATTCGTTTCCCAGATCAAAGTCGGATGGTCAACGAGGGCTCTTGTTGACGGCGTTCCCGAGGGTGGATTCTCGTTCTGCTTCCAGTGGAGTACTTGTTTTTCTCCTGTTTCCCTCAAGTCTTGGATATTCCCGATATCGTCGGGAGTCTCGAGTTCTTCCATTTGGATCTTCGAAACATGAAGGAGAGGTGGTAAGCGGTGAGGCGATCTGGTGCCGGATTCCCTCGCCTTTTTCCCACTATCCTGTTCGACCAGGACACAGTTAGTATCCGAGGAACGGCGTTCCTTTATTTGAACTGTTCGTTACTCATGAACTGTTGTCTTCATAGCCGGAGAACATTTTTATTCTGCTGTGACGCAGTGTTAATGTTTACTTTTGCGGGGATTGAACTGCCGGGACATTTTTGCTTTTCAGTACATGGTGTAGAAAGAATGGGTAATTTCTACCATTTGCGTGACTATGACATGAGGCTCAGTGTTTTAACTGAGTTATAGAAAGGAGCCCGAGTTGGGTTTTACCGTCATTCTTTTTCTTCTCTCTCTTCGTTTTGTTTCCTCACTATTTTATGTCTATCTTGTACAAGAGTGGGTGTTGAACAACCCATAAGAGATTATCGGTGTTCATCGTTGGCCTGTGGCGTCCATCTATGATTCAGATGGAGCATAGACAGGCGTTGGACTAGTCCTGCCCTCAGGAGATATTGGCAGGTACGGTCGTTGGTGCTTTAGCGAGACATTGCGAGAATAGACAGGCTAATGTGATATTAACGCTGTGTATTCTTCTCCTTACAGATATCCCTTCCCTGCTGTTCCTTCCCCTTCCTTCCCTCACCTGATTACTCCAATGCACCGTGGTTTTTATCGGTGACTTGGTGGTGTCAGGAGGTGGACTCCCATTTGCATCGCACCGAGTCTGAGGAGCATCTACAACGTGACACCTACCACATACAATCCTACATGTTAGGTTAGGTCCTCTAATAATGATGTCCTACCTGGCCTTTATTGGCCACATATACACCGCACCCTGATGCAGCAACCTTGGCGGTAGCCGAGGTTCGCCATTTATATACTGAGCTTACGGTAATATCAGACTATTAGTACAGTTTGTAATGCAAGCATTAAATACAAACCTAGCACGTGC
Source organism: Pleurodeles waltl (assembly GCF_031143425.1). Classification (NCBI taxonomy): domain Eukaryota; kingdom Metazoa; phylum Chordata; class Amphibia; order Caudata; family Salamandridae; genus Pleurodeles; species Pleurodeles waltl. Next base: position 1,557,972,756 of record NC_090444.1, read on the forward strand.
TGCCCCGGTGAAACCACACGCAGCAACACCAGGCATTAATCCTGTGACTGTACATTCGATCATGGGTAAGGTACCTGCCAAATGGGAATAGATTCTGTTAACTCAAAAAATATATGCACCGGAAGCAGTATTTCCCCATACGGGACCTCACGACAAGCATAGAATATAAATGATGTGCTTGCCATTTGTGATACTTCCCACATTAGATAACTGTAATACTTGAAGCACGGTATTTGCCACTCTCTGTACTACCGCACACGGTACACCAACTCTTGCCAATCTTCCAGAAGCGTTAAAACAAATTCAAGATGAATATGGGGCTGCCGCGGCCCTATATTTGGGGACGCAAATTATGGGCAGCCACTGTATCTTCCATTATACTAAGTAACCTTAGAGGGGAAGCAGTTCCACTAGCATTACATATGAGGCTGCGAGACGTTCCTGCACAGGATCAAGAACGCGAGCTGCCAAAGATTATCACAGAGACCTATTCTAGTGTTGGTCGAGATAGTATGGGGGCCAGACCCATAAAACCACTGTTTCAGGGTAAATCTAATAAAGATTCTACCAAGCAAGCACCTGAGGGGTCTAAAAAACACTGGGATAAAAAACAACAAACACCTAAAAAAGAAAGGGGAGAACCTCCCCATTCAGAGACCCCTCAGAATAGATATAATCTCAGAAATAGAGATAAGATATAAACGCTCACAGATATCAATATGCTGATACACGCCAATCTTGTTCCTTTCAGGACTCACCGGAAAAACACAGTGAGAGAAGTGGGTGGTCAGAACGGAGAACTAGTGGGTGGTCAGAGCGGGCAGTACGTGAAACTGAGACGGGAATCACAACGCTCTACAGAAGTTTTTGTTAAAAAAGAAGAGAAACCTCCCCAAACAAAACCCCGAATTTAAAAAGAAAAAAGTGGCAGTGGTTGCGATTCGTCATGCCACTCAGGAAGAGGGCTCTATTGAAGAACAAGACTTGGGCACTGGCTCTTCTAGACAGTGCAGCAGAGGTCACAATAGTTTGCTGGAATTTTCAAGAGCATCTGGAGGTGAAAGCAACTGATGACTTCTTACAAGTTGAAACTGTGGACATGTGTGTCTCCAAGCTTCACAGAGTGTACAAAGTAATGAAACAGTTAAAAGGAGACATTGAACGCACAATTGACGTAATCTTTTGGGACCCCGTAGTCAACATTTATGATATTTTACTGGCCGAAAAGGATTGGCCACCTGAATTTGTCCGTACTAGCCCATATAGGAAAGAGGTTATCAAATCTTCTTTCTAGCCTCTTGTTCCCGACAAGCGCATAGAATCCTATGTCATTGATTGGGCATTGGTGCAGGCACCTGCATTATACCGCAACCACGTAGGGTGGGATAAAGATTCCCTCTCTTATGTAATTCCAATTAAGAATCAACCCCAACACCCAATAAAACATGATGCTAAAGCACCTGTGAGGAAAATCCTCACACAACTAGTGTACCAGGGCGGGATTGAACCCTGTGTCTCACCAATGAATAATCCTTTATTCCCTGTAGCTAAACCAGACAATTCATACAGAATAGTCTTAGACTACAGACATTTACATAGTCATACACTCACATATGCAATACAGAATTCTCATAGCACATCACTTATGAACAATATAGTGCAAGAAAAAATACAAAACAACATAGGAAATTTCCAATGGCTTCTTCTGCCAAAATATAGCACCTTAGAGTAGAGGCCTAACAAGTTTCAATGCACTAGGCTCCCAAAAAGAATTCTGTTGTTTACCACATGGGTACAAGAACAGTCCAGGATTGTTCACGGCTCGTGTACCTTCAACATTGCACGACATAGACGTTGAAGCATTGCCCTATGTAGATGATATCTACATTAGGGATGATAAATTACTGCAACATCTAAGATGACTAGCCCACACTGTTGTAGGATTTGCTGAATTTGGCTACAAATTCAACTTCAAAAAGTCCAAAATAGACTTCCTTAGTGTCCTGTTTCTGGGATACGAATTATCAAGTGAAGGAAAGAGCCTAGCACCACAATTCTTAGAAAAATGCGCACAGTTACAACCTCCAAATACCATAAAAAATTCCAATCACTATTGGGTTTTCTAAATTTTGGCAGAACAAACATTCTAGATTATGCATCACGCATCAAACCCTTATATGACTTATTACTGACTTTTCCGGTAAATTTTGGACAGTCAAACACACACGCATTCTCAGAGCATTGCAACAAGACATGCTTGCAGCACAACACCTACACACAAAGGACAATAAAAAACGTCTGGTCATCAGAGTAATTACTGGTGCCATTGGTTGCACCTATGTAACATTTAATGAGGGTAAGACAGTCCTGATTGCATACAAATCACATTTGTATTCAACAGCAGAACAACGTTTTGCTCCCACTGAGAAAATTCTCACTGGTGTTCAGATGGCTGTCATTAAAGAAAGACCACTAGCCCAGGGGAAACGCATCATTGTTGTATCTCCAATCCCAGCCCTTGAGGCTGTTACCAAAGCCAGCGTTCCAAACGCTAAAGCATTACACCCACATGGGATCCAATGGGCAACGTCTCTGACAGCCACTGTTGTAGACCATGGCCCTCATTATGACATTGGCAGTAAATCCCGCTCACCACCATGCTGACGGCCGCCAACATACCACCGCGGTGGTGGATATCCGTTCACCATATTATGACACACACACACCAATCTGACAGAATACAGCCACATACACAAATCCACCAATTCAAAGGTCAGCGTTAAAGTGGCAGTATAAAAAAACACACACCGTTACGTCAACAGAACAACACCCACCACATTATGACCCACAAATCACCATGACAGACATTCAACTGCAGTAAACCACTGGCAGTACATACCGCTGCGCTCACAATGGACACCAACAGACAAAACAACTCCACATTGGACAATTCAAACAACACACACCTGACACCCATACACACACCACACCCACACCTCTATAAAACATACACCCTCATTACCCACAACCCTTTACGAATACAAATCATTGGCACAAGACTGACACCAAGACCAATGAGACAACTAGAGCCACACACTATTCACACCTATACACCATTCACGCACTCCACATTACACACCCCAACACACTACTCAACACACACTCATCAACACCTCACATAACATCCATGGCACCACAAAGACACCCCAGTTTCACAGAGGAGGAGCTAAGGGTCATGGTGGAGGAAATTGTCAGGGTAGAGCCACAGCTATTTGGAGCACAGGTGCAGCAAATCTCTATAGCTCAGAAGATGGAGCTATGGCGGAGAATCGTGGACAGGGTCAACGCCATGGAACAGCACCCCAGAACAAGGGATGACATCAGGAAGCGGTGGAACATTCTACAGAGGAAGGTATGTTCCATAGCAGCAAGACACCAGCTCGCTATCCAGAGGACTGGCGGTGGACCCCTACCTCCTCCCCCACAACTCACAGCATGGGAGGAGCAAGTCTTGGAAATTCTGCATCCTGAGGGCCTGGCCGAAGTCAGAGGAGGACTGGACACTGGTAAGTCAACTCTCTACTATTATCACCCCCCTACCTGCATGCCATCACATACCCTCACCCTCACTCCCATCACTCCACTCCATTCCACACACTCCAACATCACATCTCACTAATCCCAATGCCAAGCCCTGCATGCTGTTCCAATGCATGGACACCCCACACAGCCCTGCATGGAGATCCATCACTAAAGCATGCACAGCATAGAGAACTAAAAATCCCACCATACACTAACATACAAAAGTGAAAGCTAGCAGGGCAAAACCAACCATAGAGGGGAAGCCAGGGATGTACAATATGTCATACATATCAACCATAACACATCATTTACATCCCCACAGGTACCCCAGCCAATGTCACCGGGGAGGAGGTACCAGCACTATCCAGTCCCCCAACTGAAGAGGCCCACAGTGATGACAGTAAGTCAGGACTTCAGGTTCTGGATGACCTACCTGGCCCATCAGGGACTACTGGACAGCTGGTTATCCAAGCCCAGTCACAGACCACCACAAAGACAGAGCCCCCCCTTCAGGAAACATCACCACAGCACCCACCCAGCGTACCCACACCTCTGTCCCCAGGACATGTCAATCAACAGTGTGTCCACCTGTACAAGGACCCCAGGTCGCACCTCGCACACAAGACAATCAGGGACCCGGGTCAGTGGCAGTGGGCACACGGTTCAGGGGACAGAGGCACAGGCCAACAGGGAAACTGGGAGGAGTGCTGTGCACCAGGGGGAGGACAGGCCCAGGGAACCGACTTTCCAGGAGGCACTCTCCGAGATCCTGGGAGCCTACCAACATTCCCAGGACACGATGGGCCAGATCCTGGACAATGTTCAGGAGAACAGGTGGCTGCAGAAGGGACAGTACCAGGGGATCAGGGAGGACTTGCAGGCCATCACCAACACCCTGATCTCCATAGTAGGGGTGCTGGCAGACATGGCCAACATTATGAGGAAGGCAGATTTCATCAGTGGGCCCCTGCCACTAGCCAGTCATTTGAATAGCCATCCACTTCCGCTGCAGCTAGTGGCCAGGAGGCCCCACCATAGGACTCACAGGCCACCATCGCCCCTCCCCCTACAGAAAGTGAACCACCCGCAAACGTTCCCTGCAATCCAGACAGAAGCCAGAGACACTTGCCAAGGACCCACCACAAAATGAGACTCTTCTGATTGTCCCCCTTGTGTCCCACTCAGTCACCCTGTCCACCTTGAACTTCCATTGCTCCCCTTCCTATGTCCCCTTGGACAATGCACCTGTGCTACAAACAGACTGGACTTTCCTCCATCATCACCCCATCCCATTGCACTTTCCCCCTATATGTAAGCACTTCAATAAACACCCTTTGACAAAAATCGATTTTGAGTATGTCATGTACATCAAATATGTATTGGTTGAAACAGGTACAACCACTGCAAATGAACTGTACATAGAATGCACATAGAGTTAATGACCTGTAGCTGGTTGTAGTGATCATACCAGGTGTATTTGTCAGATCACCAATATCTGCAAAATGAATAGCTAGAGGGAACAGTAAGTGGGCATTGAATTGGGAATTAACAGCATGCCAATGCCACACAGATTACAACCAAAGTCATTGAAATGTAAAGTTACACTGTCTTACCTGTGTGTCATTGGAAGTACTGATGGATCACAGATGTTCTGTTGTCCTCATCTTCATCCTCTGCCTCCTCATCCTCACTGTCCTCAGAGTCCAGTGCTGCCACAGGGGCATCTCAAGTATCCTCCTCCTGCAGAAAAGGGACATGTCATCAGAGGGCCAGGTTGTGCAACATGCAGCATGCCACCACTATCTAGCAGACCGTCTTGGGTGAATAGCATAGGGATCCACCCATTAGATGGAGGCACCAAAACCTAGCCTTCAGGAGGCCAAAGGTTCTCTCCATTATCCTTATGGTTCGCCCATGTGCATCATTATAACGCTCTTCTACCGTTGTCCTGGCATTTCTCACAGGGGTCCTTCTGGTTCTCCCATGTGCCTGATTATAATGTTCTTCTGCCCTTGTCCTGGCATTCCTCACAGGGGTCAGCAGCCATGATAGGTTTGGGTAACCAGAGTCACCTGCAATTATTTAGGCACACACTATCCTATATGGCCCACACCATACCTATACACCAACATATACTGGGTGGGAACCAGGGCTCACCTATAAGCCACACCCTGTGCCTCTGTAGTTGGGCCATCATATTTGGGATGCTGCTATTCCTTAGGACAAGGGCATCATGTACCGACCCAAGATACATAGCATTGGCATAGGAGATGTACTGGTCCGCCAAGCACACCATCTGCACATTCATGGAGTGGAAACTCTTATGATTCCTGAACACCTGTTCATTTTGGCGGGGAGGACAAATGCAATATGGATTCCATCAATCACCCCAATTATATTGGGGATATGTCCCATTGCATAAAACTAAGCCTTCACAGTGGCCAAATCTTCCACCTGGAGGAATGCAATGTAGCTGCACATGTGTTTTATCAGGGCAGCCAATACTCTTGTCAGCATTATTGAGAACATTGGCTGTGACATTCCTGCTGTCAAGCCCACAGTCACTTGGAAAGAACCAGTTGCCAGGAAATGGAGTACTGATAGCACTTGCACAAGTGGGGGGATCCCAGTGGGGTGACGGATATCAAATATCAGGTCAGGCTCCAATTGGGCACACAGCTCTGTGATTGTGGCCCTGTCCAGTCTATTGGAGAGTATTCTGTCCCTGTCCTCCAGTGTAGCCAAGTCCACCATGGGACTGTACACGGCGGTATGTCTCCATCTCCTATTCATCTGCAGCGGTAGGAATCTATGGGACAAAAGAGTGAGGAGCCTGTCACAAACTGAAACATGGAGCCACAACAGTAGTTTGCATTCTGTGAGCAAGTAATGGGTCCGTGTGATTTGTCCAGTATGTGCCTATTTCTCCTGTGACCCAGCATTAGTCCATAGGGCTCCCCCTGAAATGGCATCCGTCTGTCCTGTGTGGAGGGACAGGTGGAAGTGAGGTAATTCCACTGACGTTGTGCACCGTGGCAGAAGGTGGTTGGGAACCGCCGTGCAACTCCTCATTGGTTAATATTGTGCGTATGGGTTAAAGTGGCCAATGGTGATCTATGCAGGCGGTGACGGTATGCACCACCGCGGACGTGACTGCCATTTTCAATCATATTCCTCACTTGTTACCTGACCTTCCATAGGAGAGGACCTACACTGCATGTGCTACTGTGACCTGTGTGTGGAACCTACCCTGGCCCATGTGACCGGGGAAAGGGCCCCAGCCTTCACTTCGGAGGAGTTGGAGCAACTGGTGGATGGGGTCCTACCACAGTACGGACTGCTGTATGGGCCTCCAGACCAACAGGTGAGTACACTGTGGACACAATGCATGTGGCATGGATGCATGAAGATGTGTGTGAAGGCATTGTGTAAGGGGAGTATTGTCTGTTGGCAGTGTACATGTTGTGAGAGGGGCTATGTATGTGCCAATGGTAATGGAAAGGGGTATGGTGGGCCATGTGTGTGACAGGCTGGACTGTTTGTCTAATGGTTTTCTCCTGTCTTCTTGCTTCTGCAGGTCAGCGCCCATCAAGAGAAGGGTATATGGCGTGACATCGCCAAGGAGGTGCAGACCCTGGGAGTCCATGGCAGGCGGAGCACCCACTGTCACAAACGGTGGGAGGACCTGAGACGCTGGGAATGGAAGACTGCGGAGGCCTAGCTGGGGATGGCCTCCCAACGAGGAAGGGGTGCCTGTCGAACCCTGATGGCCCACATACTGGCAGTGGCCTATCCAGAGCTGGATAAGCGCTTGAGGGCAACACAGCAGCCACAAGGGGGTGAGTATAGTGGCTATCATTCAAGCTTACGCCTGGTGGGGTGGTATCCAGGTGGTGGGTGTTTGTCCTTGGGTGCCCCTAAGCCAGGCCAGACATAGCAGCGCAGGCCCTCTGGTGGCTAGGGGTCAGATTGGAAAAATGATGGCTACCTAGCTTGTTAGCATCCACTACTGGGCAGGGCTGCATGGGTTCCAGGTGTTCTGCAGTTGGCAGTGTGTGTTCCTCCTCATGCCTTGGTGGCTAGCAATATCACTGGTAGTGCAATGCATAGTGCGTAGGCCTGTTCCTTGTATGTGAGGGTGCTGTGTACGCCAAAGGTGGTGTTGGTGCAGTCATTGACCCAGTGTATCCTTTGTCTCTCCCCCCACACTTTCTTGTTTTGTCATCCTGTTCTTATGTGCATTAGCATCATCTTGCGGAGGAGCAGAGGCATCGGCGACAGAGGGAGCTGCATTCCACAGGACCCAGGAGGCAGTGTCCACCGACGCTGAGTGCACCAGTGGGATGGAGGGCGAGGGGATCATGACTGCGGAGACTGGAGAGGACAATACAGACTCAGATACTCCTCGGAAGGGAGCTCCCTGGTGGTGGTGGACACCTCTGTAACCACCCCAGCTACAGGTACAGCCAAAAAACCCCGTACCAGCACCGCCCTCCCAGCAGCCCCTCAGTGAGTTGCCCATGCCCGTTCACCCAGGAGGGTGGGCATCTCCTTCGCCCCAGGCGCCTCAGGGCCTGCCCCAGTGAGCCCTGCTGCCCTGAGTGAGGAGGCTATTGACCTCCTGAGATCCATCTCTGTTGGGCAGTCAACCATTGTGAATGCAATCCAGGGGCTGGTAGCCCAGATGCAACCATCTAATGCATTCCTTGAGTGCATTCACACTGAATTGGCAGCCCAACAGAGATCGATTCAGGGTCTGGCATCCTTTTTTATGATGGCAGCCATTTTTCCCTTTTCTACCGTCCCCCCTCCAACTTTCACTTCCCAGTCCCATTCTCTTCAATCCCAACTCATCCCAAGCACACAGCCAGACGAACATGCGCACAGGAAAACACCCAAGAGTGTCACAGGAAAACACAAGTACCACACTTCATCCCAAAGGCACTCACACAAACACCATTTAGTTGCAGACACAACAACATCCACTATTTCCATTGTCTCCCCCTCCTCCTCCTCCTCCTCCTCCTCCCCCTCTCACCCAGTTACGTCCACACTCACACCTGCATGCATTACATCATCAATCACTACCTGCATCATCACCACACCAAGCAGAACACACACGTCACTGGCAGACACCTCCACAACAGCCATGCACACGTCCCCTGTGTCCTCTCCCACAGTGTCTGTGCTCCAATCTAAGGTACACAAACGCAAGCACTCAGACACTCAACAGCTATCCACCTCACAACAGCATACAGCCCATGCACCTGCACCCAAATCCAGTAGACAAACACGTCCAACAACCACTCCCTCATCCTCCACTCCCATTACTTCTCCCTCTTCCCACCCCAAGGTCCCTAAAAAGCTTTTCCTTTCCACCATTGATCTCTTTCCTACCCCTACCCCCCATCCTGCACGTATGGCCAGGGTATCAAGAACCCAGCCAAGCACCTCAGCCACACAGTCCACGGGCCCACATCCATCCGCACCTACTCATGGTGGAAAGGATTCCAGGCCACAAATCCTAAAGGGGAAGGAGCCTGCACCAGCCAGCAGAAAGGGAAGGAGCCTGCACCAGCCAGCAGAAAGGGGAAGGAGCCTGCACCAGCAAGCAAGAAGGGGAAGGAGCCTGCACCAGCAGCTGTCACAGAGCCCCCACCACCTACCATGATTGTGCAGCCATCATTGAGTGCAGGGGCTAAGCATGAGCCTTCCACTACCTCCACCACCACCACGGTGCAGGCATTGCAGGGTGCCGGGGCTGAGTAGGAGCCTCCCACTACCTCCACCACCACCACAGTGCAGTCATCGCAGGGTGCAGGGGCTGAGAGGGAGCCTCCCACCACCTCCACCACTACCACAGTGCAGGCATCGCAGGGTGCAGGGGCTGAGCAGGAGCCTCCCACTACCACCACCACCACAATGCAGCCATCGCAGGATGCAGGGGCTGAGCAGGAGCCTCCCACTACCACCACAACCACCACCACAGTGCAGCCTTCACTTCGGTTGATACAATGTGATCCAGCCTCCATGGGCTGTTATGCGGCCTGTCCCCCTCAAGACACTCCTCCCGAGAGACTGTGGCCTTGAACTCCCCAGGACCAAGCACAGGGCATGTTGTCCCCTCCAGAACCAGTGGGGAAGTTACCCACTTGAGAGACTGTGGCCTTGCACTCCCCAGGACCAAGCACAGGGCATGTTGCCCCCTCCAGAACCAGTTGGCAAGTCACCTACTTGAGAGACTGTGGCCTTGCACTCCCCATGACAAAGCACAGGGCATGTTGCCCCCTCCAGAACCATTGGGCAAGTCACCCACTTGAGAGACTGTGGCCTTGCACTCCCTAGGACCAAGCACAGGACATGTTGCCCGCTCCAGAACCAGCGGTCTTGTTCCAGCATCCGGCTGAGGTGCCTCCCTCCCCCTGAGGTGCCTGCCTATTTGCCAACTGATGCCCCTGCAGTGTTCTCACCATATTGATTCAAGTAACAAGTGGGGCCCTGGATTTTGCCCTGTGGCCATGTGGCCCATGCAAACTGAGGACTGGGCAGTCTCCCTTTTTTGTACAAAAATTATTATTTATACTGTGTTAACCTTATTACAATCACTTTAGTCAATTCATGTTGTTCTTGCATTATTCAGTTGATTTACAGGGATGAACTTGTTTTCTTGGGAAGCTGGTTGTGTGTATGGGGTGTGTGTGGTGTGTGTGGTTGTGTCACTCTCGTTTTCCTCCCCCCTCCCTTGTGTGCTAGGTGGCTGTACTCACCGTCGTCGTCTTCGCTGGCATTGGTGTTCATGGTGGAGCAGGACATAGAATATCATCAGGAACACTTGCAGTTCTGGTTCCATGGAGGGGTGGTTCTTCTCTGTGTCTCCAATGGTGAGTCCTTTTACTTCTGTGCAGTGTTTCCACCAGGCTTTTGATGTCGTTGGTACCGCCTCGGAAAAGGTGGTGGATTGTCTTGTCATAATATGGTGGGCGGAACTTTGACTTCTGCCTGGCTGTAGGCAGCTACCGCCGTGGTGCCTGTTGTTTCCGCCCTGGCCGTCGGTGTGGTACATTGGCAGTCTATCTGAGATATCACCGCTATGGTCATAATTTGGCGGTAGTTACCGCCAGCCTGTTGGTGGTATTACCACCATTTTATCACCGACTGCCAGGGTCGTAATGAGGGTCTATATTTTTGACTCAAAGTTACAAACTCAAGAATTTTTTCAATATGAACTAGGATACCCAGTTCTGGCAAATATATTACCTATTGATCAATATCAAAGAGTCATGTACACTGATGGCTCAGCACAACCTGCTATAGGCACAAAGCATCAATACTCCACTGCTTGCGCAGTCGTAAGCAGCTATATGGAGGGTAATAAATTCTATCCACAACATACCTTTACACAAACCCTAGGGGATTGCACTTCACAACTAGCAGAGCTAAAGGCTCTGGTGATGGTGCTGGAACATATGGATCCTGGCCAGCTAACACTGATTGTCTGTGATTATTACTATTGTGTCCAGTCCTTCAATGAATATCTGCATTACTGGCACCAGAATGGTTTCTGAGATTCCAAAAGTAACACCATCAAACACAGACTTCTGTGAGGGAAAGTAGCGGATATGAAGGAAATGCTATCAAATGTCCATGTCGTACATACACTTGAACACCAGCGCGTTGAAATACACATTGCTGAGGAAACACTGGCTGATGACTCAGCCAAATCAGCAGTAGCTACGGCTTCTGTTGCTGCACTAACTCGTTCTAGGAGCAAACGACGATGAAATACTGGCTGCCGTAAAAGCTTCTGCTGACGGCACACCTTTACCTAGAGGATATCCCACTAAAGATTCCTACCGGATGGGAGGCATGCTTCACGCAGAAGTAAAAATACCAGGCATGGGAGTTCGAGTGATTTCCAATAAAGACCTAAGACCAGAGTTAATCAAAGCAGTGCATGAGGGAGTTGATTCTGTGCATGCAGGTGTGGTGGCTACAATATTATTGTTGCAGGCTCATTAAAGTTGGGCAGGTCTATAGAAACAGACCAATCAGTATGTCCTTTGTTGTGCTATCTGCCAACAAATTAAGGGGTCCACTGTTAAACGCCCACCGGAGACACCCCTCCTAATTTCTAACAAACCATTACAATGTGTGTACCTGGACCATTGCGGTCCTTTGACACCTGACAGTGCATACAAATACATCTTAGTCACTGTTGACTCCTGCTCCAGATTTCTATGGTTCTGGCCACAACGCTCGGCTGACGCTCAGATTTTTATTAAAGATTTGCAAGTCTTTATCTGCACATATGCAGTTGTGACTTTACACTCAGACCAGGGCCCGGCTTTTGCCTCCAGAGTTTTCAAGGACACGATGGCTTCATTAGGGGTCCAACTCCATTACTCGTCTCCATTTCATCCTGAAGGAAATAGTGTTGTGACGCGACGAAACTGAGATTTTAAGCAATCCCTAACAGCCAGAGTATTAGGTATGGGTTGTAGTTGGCTTAATCACCTGTATGGAGTCCAGAGAGCACTTAATAATCTGCATAGAAGGTCCCTGGGGGGGTCGTACTTCATACGAATGCCTGTTTGGAACTCAAATGTATATTGCAGATCTTGATGGTCCTGGCATGGAGGGGGCAGAACACCCTTTGACATAAATGAAAGTGTCACTTTCTTGCAGGAATTACAACAGTTCTGTGACGACAACGCTTCTACCAGTGCTGCCTCCTGAGGAATTAAGGATGTACCAATAACATCTAACGGCTGGATTCCAAAGGTTGGGGATCTAGTACGTGAAAAAGTTGCTGTGAAAAAGGAGTTTGGTCCTTCTTAGCATGCACCAGTTCCAGTCCTGGGGATAAATGGTCCCAGAACTGTTATTCTACCACCACTGCCTGGTTCCAAAGAAAACCGCTTTGTCTCTATTGACAATGTCAAGTTACACCAAGTGGCCGATCCTGCACAGCAGACCAAGAGGAACAACCAGTAGTACCCGAATCCCTCTCACTACTGGTCAAGATGTCCCTCTACAAGTTTTAGACAGCAACGCTGACACCTCTCCGAGCTTGGGGTGGGTGGAAAATGATATTTCATTACTTCCACTAGCATCCTTTACAACAAGCAACACAGAAAATGTTGATCGCTCATTCTCAAATTCTACACAAACAGATGGCATCGTCTATTATGAACCGCCGCAGGAGACTTCTGCCAGTTCTTCTCTTCAGAACACGGCTCCAGTTTTTGCACGAACTACTTCTGAATACTTTGCCGACATCACTGACACTTTCTCAGACTCATCTGCATCTTCTGCATCTGAACTGTCAAAAAGACGCACGCTGTTATTTGGCTCAAAACAAATTACCTTTTCCTTTATATTTGGCTTAATACCTTCAGCCATACACTCAGTATTTTTCAGTAATTTTGGGGGATTTCCAAAAACTGTGGCTATAATAGGTGGCATTTTGCTGTTGCTACTTTTTCTGAGTAATGGCTGTCCTTTTACAACAAGGAGGAATGCTAACGCTTCCACCAGCGTAGCTTTGTCATGAATGCATGATGCAGTACTTTGGAGCACCACTCCTGGAGTGATTGGAGTGTGACTGGTCCCTGTTATTCAGACCGGTTTTGCATTGTGTGCAGCCCGTGTTTCGGTGCCTTTGGTGCCCTTTTGAATGTACACTAAAAGTTTGTCTTTCTACACAGCGCTTGCTTTCATTGGACGCTGATCTGTTGATGTTCTCGGTGAAAGCTCATTACCAGACATGCGCGTTGAGAGTGCGTTTGCTACGGGAAGCTGTTTATGAGTTTCCCTTTGTGTATCATGTAGCTCTGAACTCAGCTGGTATGTACCAACCTATATTCAGTCTGGTGTTAAAGGATATCCCCTCAGCAATGTTGAAACACATGGACCGCTACGTCCAGAAAGAACTTCCATTCCATCAACGTGCAAGTTGTCTGTTTCACATTTACATTCTACATTTCACAGGTCTGTGCCCATTCTCCAGCTTCAGCCCATGATTTCTCCACAATGTAGAACAGCACCATACCCCACCTGATGTTACAACTGTATCCAGAGAAGGCCTGTCTAGGTGGTAAATCACATCCTGTTTGTTAGTGTGCAATGCCAGGTGATACAATCATGAAGTGAGTGACTCGTTATTGCACATATATCCCATTACTTAACAGGAGACTCAACATATCCAAACCATCCTTGGTTGTTGACGCCAATTAGGAAACCAACTACACCAGGGGAAGTCCACTTCAATGATGCCCATGGAATAACAAAGCGAGAAGTGAAGCAGGCTTTTGGGCCCCTGACAGCCAGATTAAGGTGTCTGGACCGGACAGGTGGAACCCTCTTCTACTCACCCAGGAAAGTGTGTAAGGTCATTGTGGCACGCTGCATGCTCCACTACATTGCCCCACTAAGGAATATCCCATACATCCCAGAGGAGGGGAAGTCTGCAGTGCTCCCAGGTGAGGGTCATGAAATGGCAAATGAGGATGACAGTGGTAAAGAGGAAGGCGCTGATTTGAGGGAAGATCTCATCAATAGTTACTTTTCATGAGTGTAAGTATGTCATGTGATGTAATTAATGTGACTGTACGAAGAGCTGTAGTTGTGAGAATGTGTGGAGTTGGGTGCTTTGGAAATATCTAGGGCTGAACTCAGCAATATTCAGCCAAAATGTGCTTGAAGAGGTAGCCTTTGAAAGATCCCCCCTTTGATGTAGCTACTTTGTTTGTGTCAGTCTCATTGCAATGTAATTTCCTCTCCAGATGCTTGCTATGTGATTTGTGTAATAGGTATGTTTTCAAGGCTATACTACTTGTTTTGCCTTTAAACGGGTATCTTCACCATGAAATCCTCATGCGGGCAATTCACAGTTGTAACATTGGCAGGTATCTGATGTAGTTCTGACATACAAAGTAAACATGGAATGTTTCAGGTAATGTAGGTCACAGATTTGGGATGTTTGAGACCTGTGCCAAGGCATCTTGAACAGAGTTTAGGTGGAAGGTCAGTTGTGCACATTTGACTTGTTTATTGTGTTGTGTTGGGCTGACTGCATCATGTGTGTGATCATGTGTGCATGACATATGTTGTCATCAATTACAAGCAAGGCATTCACCCTTCACAAAGGCTAAACACTATTCTTGTATGACCTGTAAGCTGCTGTAGATGTGTTTCATAATTGCAGGCCACAGTGCCTGTGCCACAACACTGACATATGTTTGAGCCATACCACCAGATGCACAATCATTGGATTATGATGGGCCTGTGATCGGGGACTGGTGTACTATCCCCTGCCTGTACCTTGTTTCATGTTATGTTAGATTTCTTTGGTGTGTTATGTGATAAAGCGCAAGCTGGTGCCATCATCAACTTTTCAGTTTGCCTATTCTACAAGACAATGTCTGACAAGGCCCTTCCTTGCGTGGTATGGGGGCTGTACCTTGGTATGTGTACATTGACACAGTATGAGTGAGCCATTCTTAGCTATCACAGTGCAGACGTTTCAATAGCCTATGTGCTGTAAAACTGAATATAATTTTCTTTAGAGCAGACACTTGTAGTAATGTGTTTGTGTGTTTTGGTAGTAATCCTTGACAGGACACTGTACCTGTAACATATCCCTCCTTGCATTTGTATCTTGTGTCTTTCTCATTTGCTTCACATGGTCTTACATCTCTACGTAGCAAAATGTGGAACAGAAGAAAGCAGACAATGACTTTGTGATAGGTGAATTTATTGAAATTGTGTGCACAAAATAATATTGGGACATGATGGAAAAGAAAAGTGAAGGGTTCAGTCATGGTGGATGAAATCATTGGAATAGATGCCACACTATTGGAAGTCCAAAGTCCAGTGTACTCCTCCGTTTGGAAATGGAAGGTGGCTGAAGACAGACAACAGAGTGAATATGTGGCACACAAATGAGGTCCTTTTGGAAGCGGTCATTTGCAGGCTGTCGTGGATGTCTTGCCATCCGCACCTCCTGGACTCTGCTGGATGTCCTCGCTTGTGTGGTGGGGGGGATCTGCTGCTACAGAGGCAGGGGTGTCTCGGGCGAGTTCTTCACCTGACAGGGCTTCCCTTCCAGTGGCTGCCACTGATTAAGTGACTGGTGCAGATGCACCAAAGGAAGGGGTAGTGTGTTGTTGTCGATCCCTGATCAGAGTGGTGTTAATGTCCCTCGGCAGCCCTGTTAGGGAGGCCATGTTCGTATTGTGAGCCTCCCACTGTTCACGCATATCCCTATGGATGCTCCTCTGCAGCTGCTTGAGTTCTGCAAGTACCTGGCCCATCACTCCTTGGGACTCCTGATAGATCCCCAAGACGTTGATGGTGTCCTGGCCAGGAGTATCCCCAGTGGCCTCACCCTGCTGGCCGACAGCAACCCTCCCACACACCGTACTCCCATGGGCCTGTGCCCTTGCCACATGGTGCCCTCTCGCACTGGTTCCAGGACCATTACTGCAGGCAGACCCAGGACTTTGTTGTATATGTGATTGGAGTCATCATGTGGTCAGTGCTTTGAGAATATCTTTGCTGCCAATAAATACCATTATGGCTAGGCATCATGAGGCCTTTGGGATCATTGTTTTGCATACTTGGTAAGGTGTCCTTCCTGTCCTCAATACTTTCATCTTGGGTTAGCAGGACAAGATGGAGCTGGGGGGCCAAACACATCTCAGAGTTGAGCATGATCTGTATCTTGGTCCCTCCTAGGTAAGTAAACTTCAATTGAGAGTTAGCAGATAAGGGTACTTGGACAAGTGACCACTGTTCTGGTGTTTGGAGTTATTGAAACAGTGCCTCCTGGGAGTTGCAGTCATGTCACTCTCCATACTACACACACTTGACAGATGTTATTCTCCAGGTGAATGAGCTTCAATTGAGATTTCCTAAATAGATGGCATTGGGCAAGTGAACATTGTTTTGTGTTTGGAGTTAGGGAAAGAGTTAGGGACATGGGGCCTGTAGGGTTTTGCAATCCAGTCACTCCCTTTACTTCTCCCCACCATACATATGGTATACTCTTGGATTAGCAAACTTCATTTGAGAGTTAAGACACAGTGGTATTTGGTCATGAGAACACTGGGCTTGTGTTTGGAGTGGAAGAGACAGAGCCTCCTGGCCTTAGCAGTCATGTCACTCTCTCTGTTTCATACACTTGATAACTGGCATCCCCACAGGTGAGTGCACTTCATTTGTGAGTTCATGAAGAAGGGTATTTGGAGAACTGGACATTGAACTAGTGTTCTGAGTTAGTGAAACAGTGCATCCTGGGAGTTGCAGTCAGATCACTTCCTCTACTACTCACACAATACAAATGGTATCCTCCCAGATGAATATGTGACAGAACAACTAGGTCCTAAACAACTATAGCCTAAACCACTACTGCTAAACAACTAAAAAGTCTCTACAACTAAGTACTGAACAACTACTGTCTGAACAACTACTGTGTCTGAATAACAATTGCCTGAACAACTAATATATATATATATTCTAAACAACTAATAAACCATAAAAACCAAAAGGAAAACCTTACCTTAAAATTAGTTGTTCAGGCAATTGTTATTCAGGCACAATTGTTGTTTAGACAGTAGTTGTTCAGTACTTAGTTGTAGAGACTTTTTAGTTGTTTAGCAGTAGTGGTTCAGGCAAGTAGTGGTTTAGACCTAGTTGTTCAGGATGTTTCCCCTCCCAGATGACTAAACTTCATTTGGGAATTGACAAACAGTGGTGTTTCGATAAGTGACCACTGGGCTAGTGTGGAGTTACTACAACAGGGCCTCCTGGGAGCTGCTGTCATGTAATTCCCTGTACTACACACACTATGCAAATATCATCCTCCCAGGTGAGTCCACTTCAATTGAGAGTTCACAAACATTGGTATTTGGACAAAAGAATACTGCGCTGATGGTTGGATTTACAGACACAGGGCCTGCTGGAAGTTGCAGTCAGCTAACTCTCTCTATTTCCCAAAACTTAATAAATGTTTTCCTTCCCCGGTGAGTATACCTCATGTGTGATTTGCCACATGGGGGTCTATAGAGAAGAGCACACTTGGCTGGCTGGGTGGAGTTATAGTAACAGTGCCCCCTGGTCTTAACAGTCATGTCACTCCCTGTACTACACACAATATGCAAATGTTATCCTCCCAGGAGAGTACACTTCAATTGAGAGTAGACAAACAAGGGTATTTGGAGAAGGGGACACTGTGCTGGTGGTTTGAATAACAGTAACAGTGCCAGTGCCTGCTGGGAGTTGTACTCATGTCAGTCCCTGTACTACACACACTATGCTATTCTTATCCTCCCAGGTGAGTACACTTCAATTGGGAGTTAACAAACTAGGGTATTTGGAGAACGAAACACTGATCTGGTGTTTAGAGTTGTAAAACAGTGCCTGCTGAGAGTTGTAGTCATGAAGTTCCCTGTAGTACATACGCTATACACACATGTTCTCACCCCAGGTGAGTACACTTCAATTGTGAGATACCAAACAGGGGTCCTTGGACAGGTGGACACTGGGCTGGTGAGTGGATTGACAGTAAAGGTGGCAAAAGGTTAGCAGGGAGCATGCATGACATGGTATTTTGGTGAAAATGTTATTGTTGTGACTCACCAGACTCCACTCCCCCAGGTATTTCTGTCAAGCCCTCAAGATGCAGGATAGCCAAGATCTTCTCCTCCCAGGAAAAGAGATGTAATCGGGCACTGAGGGGCCACCACCAATCTTCTTGTCCTGCAGCTGGTGCCTGCAGACCAGGGAACGGACCTTGCCCCTGAGGTCATTCCACCTCTTCCTAATGTCCTCCTTTGTGCAGAGTGATGCCTAAAGCATTCACTCTCTCAACTATCCTGTCCCACATTTCCATTTCCTACTAAGAGGAGAGTGCTGGACTTGTGCTCCAATCAATGGTAGCTCTACTCTTATGCTTTCATCCACCATGACTCTCAACTCATCCTCAGAAAACTGTGGAATTTTAGATTTTGACATGGTGGAATTTGAAAAAAGTATTATGAAAGTGGCAAGGGGACGTGCAAAAGGGTGTTAATGGACAAACATGTGTTGGAAGTGAAAAGAGATGGTGAGGAAAAAGTGAAGCCTAGTATCTATGCAGCTGTGTTGAATAATTCACTCTGGTATCTCTGTTTGGCGTTGGTGATGCAGAGAATTGTGGTGTATGAAAGAGGTGTATTTTATAGTGTCCTTCACAGCTGTGTCTGGTGTGGCAATGTGTGTCAGCTGTATTGTTTTCGAACCCATCCAATGTGCCGTTGTGTATTATTTTGGTGACTGAGAAGTGCCGTGATTTGGACCGCTGTTGATGCCCACCGCTGCGACTTTGGGCTTGTAATACGGTCAGTGGTTGGTCACTGTGCTGTCGGGCCTGGAGGTTGGACCGCCTATTTCCGGGCCTCCACACCGCTGCTGGTCTGCCTTTTTTAGTTGGCGGTCAGCAGTCCTGCCTATATAATTTGCAGTCTGAGAGACCACCAACATTGCGGTCCGGAGGTCCGACCGCCAAAATCATAATAAGGCCCTTGGTCAATGTCAAATCTGCATAATGGGTGGGACATTAAATATTTGTCCCCAAACCATTTACTTGGATATAAATCATGCATGGTGTATATCAAAACACTAAAATACCATTCATATATGCCCTGCTACCTAATAAACACAGAAGCACTTACTACCAACTACTACAAACAACTATTACACACATAAAATAATACTAGATTCTGAACAAACCATGATTCAAATTATCCCAACATTTTACCCACACACTGCCATCCAAGGCTATTAATACCATTTTAACCAAAGCATTTGGAAACACTTGCTTGGTGATGGCACGCCAGATCCTTTTTTTCTGATGGGGGTTCACCTGTATGGATGACACAGACAGAAGGGGAAATAAGGTACAAGTGCCCCATACCAACAACAGTAGACAATACATATCTGACTCACCAAGTGCCCACACATAACCTCCCTCTCGGTTCAC
The DNA here is from genome assembly GCF_031143425.1 of Pleurodeles waltl. NCBI lineage: Eukaryota > Metazoa > Chordata > Amphibia > Caudata > Salamandridae > Pleurodeles > Pleurodeles waltl. The sequence goes on from NC_090444.1 coordinate 1,557,992,359, forward strand.
ACGCCTCTACTCCATGCCCCCTGCATGCATGTACTCCTTCCCCAGTACACTTACCCCTTACACCATCACTCACGTCCCTATCACACATAAATATGGCACTGGGCTCACCTGTTCCTCTGGTGTCCCAAACAGCTGTCCATACAGGGGTAGGACCCTGTCCACAAGCTTCACCAGCTCTTCTGGGGTGAAGGCTGGGGCCCTATCACCTGCAGGATATGGCTCCCAGACACAGGACACAGCAGCTCAGCTCCTGGCGGTCTTACTTGCAAGAGTGTCAGGCTCAAGTAAGCAAGGCTGCAGAAATGGTGCTCACGGCTGCAGCATACAGGACCGTCACCAACGGCGGTGATCGACATTGGCCCCAATCCCCCATAGGCAGCAATGTTATCCAATGAGAAGTTGCACAATGGTTGCGACCGCCTACCCCCATGACGACATGTGTCCTGGTGGACTTAGGTCACTTCCAACTGTTCAGTGCAACAGGTCAGGTGGATGCCATTTTGTGCACATATCATGCCTTCCAGTCCCTAAATAAGTGTGTCATACACATGTATGTGCAAAGTGCGGAGTAGGCCTGTGTTATGCCATCATAGTTTAGCCAATACATGTGACATGCATGTTACTGTGATGCTTCAGCTTGCCCATAACGGTATGTGTCATCAATGCAAGGCATGTCTACAGTGTTCGGTGTGTGTGATGATGACATGTACTGCTTACATGTGTGAAGTACACGTCACTGAGTACATTTTCTACTGTCTATCCTAGATACCATGCCATGAGGAGATTGATACATGCATCTGTGTACCGACCACTAGTTGACCTTGCAACCATGGAGGACAGGCATATCATCCAGACCTATCATCTGAATTGTCAGACCATCATGGTCCATGCGGCAAATTGGAGCCTGATCTCTTACCTGCCATATGCAATCCCTATGCCATCCTTCCCACCGTAAAAGTCCTGTCAGTGCTACACTTTTTTGCCTCTTGATCCTTTCAGAAACAGTGGGCTTGACAGTAGGGATGTCACAGCCCATGTTCAGTCTTGTGTGGAAGAATGTACTGTGTTTTACTGAAACACCTGGACAGCTACATCAGGTTCCCCCAATGTGGAGATTTGGCCTATGTGAAGGCAGACTTCTATGATGTAGGACACATTCCTCATGTGTAGGGGGCCATAGATGGTACCCATATAGCCTTTGTCCCTCCCATTGCCAATGAACAGGTGTATAGGAACAGGAAAAACTACCATTCGATCAATGTCCAGGTGGTGTGTCTGGCAGACTAGGACATCACACAAGTTTCCAGGATCTGTGCATGACTCCTACATTCTGAGGTACAGCAATGTCCCACACATGATGACGCAGAGAGGGCTTGGCTCATTGGTATGTATAAATTTGGATGTGTGTTTCTGTTATGGCACCTGTCATCCGATTCTTCCCTGTGCCTGTTTCAGCATTGTAACTGGTCCTACCTTTATGCACACAAGTGACTCTGGCTATCCTAACCTACACTGGATGTTGACACCAGTGAGGTACCCTACCACGGAAGGGAACTCTGTTTCAATGAGGTCCACGGCAGAACGAGGCGTGTAATTGAAAGGACATTTGGCCTTCTGAAAGCCAGGTTCAGTTGCCTGGATGTCTCTGGAGGTGCCCTCCTCTACACTCCCTAAAAGGTGTGCCCGATCATATTTGCCTGCTGTATGCTCCACAATCTTGCCCTCAGACATCAAATACCATTGCTAGCTGATGATGAGGAGGCGGCAGCTGAACCAGTGGCTGGTGATGCAGACATGGATAGTGATGACGAGGCAGATGAGGATGGTGCAGCTGACTCTAGGACTGAGCTCAGCAATCAGTACTTCCAGTGACATACAGGTATGCTGACTGTGTATTTGCAAGTGATGTGTATCCACATTGAATGCTGACAATGGTCCTTCTGATTAGTTTCAGCAGTGGTGTTGTAATGTGTTCCTATCCCTATGTGTGTGTTAGTGGAGATGAGTGCTTGAATGTAAGGTGCTGAGTTGACATGTATCTTATCTAACATGTGTACTCACTGCAGGTTGCTAGTTTCGCATCTCCTATGAATAGACCTGTGTTGAGCTTTTTGTCCTGCATTCTCCATTCCTCATGTTATTCCACCCACTGACTGTGTTATGTAAATCAATGCCTCTGCGGCCTATGGCTTGAGACATTCATGCTCATTAGCCGTTGGTAACTGTATACAGAATGGAGTTTCACACATGATGGATGGCAGTTACACTGTTTTGTCATGTATTTGCTGTGAGTGGGGATGTAGAAATGTCAAATGTTCTGCCCTACATTGGTGGCTATCTACACTGGGCTGGACAACTGTGTACTGCATATGTGGTTTGTGTGGCACCATGCCTCCTATCCTGTGTGTGCCTGAACTAGTGACTTTATTACATCTGCCCTGGGACATATCTGTTGTACTGTGTCTCCTGCAAAGGATGGCTCTTTCTGCTGTCCATTACACCATCTGTTGGTTTAGGGGGCATACCCATATCACACTTTGGTGACATAACAATTGTACATGTTAAAATAAAGACACATATGCAGTTGCAGTGACCAATAGTGTTTAATGGGCAAACAGGGGATATGTGAACAATCTATGGTGCATATAGTGACAAATAGGTGATAAGTGGTATCATGGCAGTTGTATTCATCAGATTAGGTGGTGCATCTGTAGGTAGCACAGGCCCAGTGTCCAAGGGCCATTGGGAAATGGAGTAATGCCATTTAACAGTCAACAGGGTATCTCAGTGGCACACAATGGAGAGAAATCAGGAGAGTTTCACTTCCTGGCAGTGGGTTTTGTCTTTGCATCTGTTCCAGCCAGATGTCTGGATGGACGTCCACGTTTGCAGGGGGGTTCATCATCTACAGCGGGAAGGGTGCCAGAGGTCTGTGGTTCCCCTGGCAGGGCCTCCATTACACTAGCTGCAGCAGATGTGGATGGCTCAGTTGTTATGTGGCTAGTGGAAGGGGCCTACTGGTGGGTGGAGGAAGCACACAGGGTGGTGCTGAGGTCCCTGAGCACACCTGCAATGGAGGCCATGGTGGCATTGTGGGCCTGCCATTGCTGCATGAGCTCCTGGTGTGTTCCCTCTGCAGCCTTTGGTTTTCCCCCAACATGGTGATAATCTGGCCCATCCTGTCCTGGGATTGTTGCTATGCTCCCAGGACTTGGGAGATGGTTTCTTGGCCAGTTGAGTCCCATGGGGGCCCCATCTTCTAGCCCACAGGTTCCCTCCCATGCCATCTGCCCCCGTCCTGTGCCCCTGCAATGGTGTGCCCACTCCCAGAATGACCAGGACCTTCATTGTCTTGGATGTGAGGAGGCTACTCAGGTCCCTGTACTGTGGGGTAAACTATTGATTGAACTGTCCTTGGGATACAGGTTTAGTGATGAAGGGTTGGCTGTGCTGTTGATGCCACAGGGTGTGGGGGGGAGTTGATATGGGCAGGGTGAGATAGGGAGTGGTGGACTGACCAGGTATCCCAGATGGGCCAGGTAAGTCGTCAATTTCCAGACATCCAGCGGCGCTGTCTTTACTCGGGCCTTCGTCCTCAGGAGGGCTAGCTGTCTCTGTCATCCTCTCCATGGTGGCAGTGACAGGGGTACCTGTGGATGGAGTGAGAGAGAGTTACATGGTGGAGATGTGATTGGTAGTCTCTTTGTCTGATGCATACAGTGTCTTCACATGATTACCAGCAATGGCAATGACAGATGCTGCACTGCATACATTGTTTGTGGATAGTGGATTGTGACATGTGTACCATGCTCCAATGAGGATTGGTATCAATCTGGGTAGGTAACGTTTGGGGGGTGGGTGGGATTCAGGTCCTGTGTGAAGGTTCACATGGCAGGTGTGCCCTGTTTGCTCATGGTAAATCAGGCTTGGTAGATGTTTGTTATGTTATGTTATGTTATGTGGCTTTGATTAGCGCATGGCTACCCGAAGACCTCCCAGTGCTCAGATCTAGAACAGTAGAATGAGGAATAAGAGAGTTGGGAATTAAGTTTTAAATAGCCAAGTCTTTAAAGCCTTGCGGAAATTCAGTTCAGGGCTAGTTGCTCAGAGGCCAAGAGGTAGGGAGTTCCACAACTTTGCACCCTGATATACAAAGATCTTCCACCCCATCTGGCTTTCTTTACTTTTGGAGTTACTGCCAGGCAGGCTGAGAAGGATCTGAGTGGTCTATTAGGTGCATAGAAAAGGCTAATGTCCTTAGCATTACTGGGCCTCTATTATGCAATGCTAGTGCTCTATGCATATGGCACAGTGTCTTAAATTGTATCCTCTTGGCAACAGGGAGCCAATGTAGCGAGGAGATTCCTGCTTTTATAGATTCATATTTGGGGATGTTCAACAGCAGACGTGCAGAGGCATTCTGAACTATCTGCAACCTTTAAATTACGTATCCTGGTGCACCTATGAACAATGCATTTCAATAGTCCCCTTGTGAGCCAATCAGTGCCTGTATAATAATTTGTTTGGCTATAAAAGATAAGATTGTGAAGACCCTCCTTAGAAGCCTGAGGAGGCCAAAGGAGGTGGCAGCTATTTTATTGGCTTGATGAGCCATAGACAGTTGTGGATCAAACCATACATCCAGACTTTTAATAAGTCCTTTGGGTGGAGGTAGAGATCCCAGGCCATCAGCGATTGATGGATTGGAAATGGGCTTTATGTGTTGCCCAAGTATCATCACCTCCGTCTTATCATCGTTAAGAGTGGGGATGGCTGTATGTATATTACAGAATGGGATCCATGTGGGAGAAGGGTATGTGTGTATGCACAGTAACCTGTCCTGTGTGTGCATTTGGTGCATGAAGTTTACCTTCTTACTTTCTAGCCCATGCTCAGTCCATCTCAGGGTTGTAGATCTGGATAAGTGGCCATTTGGTTTGGTGCAGTGCTGTGGCTGTGTTTGGCCTTGTTTGCCATTGTGGAGTGCCATTGCATTGCTGTCATTGCCATGCAGTAGTCCTCAGTCGAAGCATCCAGTTGGTGTAGCTAGTGTAATAGTCAAAGATGCAAGAGTTGAGTTGTGAAATAGACATAGCAGGTTTTGCTGTAGATGGGCTAGTGCATTGTGGGAGTCATAGTGATTGTTATTGGCACTGCTATCCGTGCACTTGCCAGGGACTATGTGGGCATTGGGGCTGGGTGGTGGTGTGGCATGCAGGAGAGGGACGTTAGGTGGGAGGTGTGGTGGGAGTTAGAGTGAATTAGGAAGTGTTTGGGTGGTGAGAAAGCATGCTGGACAGGAGTAAATTGTGCCATGGAAGTAGTAATTACTTACCAGATTCCAGTCCTCCAGGCATTCCATTCAGGCCCTCTGGATGCAGTATGTCCAAGACCTTCTCCTCCCACGATTTGAACACACGAGAAGGAGGTGGGGGCCCACCATCAGTCTTTTGCATGGCCATGTGGTGTCTCGATGTCATGGAACGCACCTTCCCCCGTAGGTCATTTCACCTCTTCCTGATGTTCTCCCTTGTGCATGGATGGTTGCCTACTGAGTTGACCCTGTCAACAATTCTCTGCCATAACTTCATTTTCTTGGCAATGGAGGTTTGCTGGACCAGTGCTCCAAACAGTTGTGGCTCTACCGTGACAATTTCATCGACCATGACCCTCAACTCATTGTCTGTGAAGCGTGGGTGCTTTTGATGGGACGTGGTGGTGGTTGTGTTGTGGGTGGGGGTGGGAGTTGTGGTTGTGTGTGATGGTTGGTTGTGGTGTTTGTGTGTAGTTTTGATGTATTATGTTGTTCGTGCAGTTGTGTGGTGTGTGCTGAGTGTGAAGTGTATATGTGTTTATGGTGTACAAGTGCTTATTTTCTTTGGCTCCTCGGTGTCAGTGAATGTCGTTATGGTTGCAAAGGATTGTGGATTGTGTGGGGAGGTGTTTTATAGTGCAGTGAGTAGATGTGTCTGGTGTGTGTATGTGTGTCAAGTGTGGGGTGTTCGAACTGTCCAGTGTAATGTGGTGTTCCGTCTGAAGTGAGTGTTTGAACGCAGCGGTTCACTCCGCCAGTGGTCCTCCCTTATGGAAGTAGTGCTTTGGTGATTTGTGGCTTGTAATGTGATGGGTGGAAAGTTGTCAAGCTGGTGGTGGAACCACCTCTTTCCCACCCTCCAGTGCTCTGGCAGTCTCAGATTTTTGGATGTATTTTGGCGGTCTTCACTGTGTGACTCTTAATACTGTTGTCGGATGACCACCAACATGGCGGTCTTTTGGCAGCCGCCACCACGGCAGTCTTCCAAAAAGACAGCCAAAGTCGTAATGAGGCCATAAGTGTAGAATCTGCAACAGTCAATTTGCCTTTCAAAATAAAAATAAAAATATTGAAATCATTTATGTTCCCGTCAACGAGGTAGCTAACCACTACAACTTCTTTACAGAAAGTTTTTTTTACCAACAAAATGGACACACACTAAGAGCCAGATTTGCAAAGAGGCCAGGCAACGCAGTGCAGCACCTAAAGTTGCTGCGCTGCATTGCATGACAAGGAGATAGCAGGGCAGTGCTATAGGTACAGAAATATGGTACTCTCCTCCCCTTTCCCTAGCACTGGTGCACAATCAGGCAGCCGTGCACCATGCATACTCCTTTCCACCACAGTGCAATAGTGTCTGTGTGAGTCTTTCATAAGTATTGTAGTGCAAGGGTATACATCCAGTACAAAATACAATGCTTAGACTAACTTTACAACATTTCTTTCTTCATATGTATGCTGTACAATGCAGCAGACGTGCAAATTCAGAAAAGAAAGGAGAAATAAAAGTATTTCTCTTTTTAACACCTGCTTTGAATTGGCATTATTTTTTTGTACATTATTGTAGTATTATTATTGTTCATAAATAGGGCTTTACATCAAAAAGCATAGATGGGAGCACAGAAACACTCATATACCAAACATTTAATGCCCCGCTGGTGCAGAGTAACGGAAAACAGTGTAAAACAAATTGTTAGATATGGGGTCTCTGGTTGTCAGTCAGTTTGCACTCTATCCAAGCAGGGACCCTCACTCTACTCAGGGTAAGGGAGCTACACTCCTAAGACATCCCCCTGCTTATCCCCTTGGTAGCTTGGCACAAGTAGTCAGGCTTATCTCAAAGGCAAAGTATAAAGTATTTGTACCAAAACACACATTAATACAGTGAAAACACCACAAAATGGACACCACACCAGTTTAGAAAAATAGCCAATATTTATCTAAATCAAACAAAAGCCAGAGATGCGTTGATTCCTTACTCACAAGTGAGGCCGTGCGTTGTTTCTTCTTCGGTCGGGTAGGCAATGCATTGTTTTCCTCTCCCGCAAGAAGGCAATGCGTCAATTTCCAGATGCGCACCATGGATCCGGGCAGGTTCTAGTTGACTTTGGCGCCCACTGATGATGCGTGCAAAATCCAACCACACAAGGATGAGAATTTGCACTGCGTGGGGTTTGCATAGATTTCAGCAGCCACAAACAGGTGTTGCATTGTTTCTCCAGCTGCGTTGCAGGTGATGCGTTGATTTCCAGCTGCGATGTAGGTGGTGCACTGATTTCAGCTGCGATGCAGGCGGCGCAATGTTTTTACAGCCACATTGCAGGTGGAGCGTCAAACCTTTCACCGAAAGCCTCCTGTGTGTCAATTTTCACCTTGGTTCTACAAGCTTCACCTTTCAAGGGCCCAGGTAGTGGATAGGGCACCACTTTCCAGGGTAGGAGTCTCAGCAGAGAGTCCAGGTTACAGCTGAGGAAGTCTTTGATGGGCCTGAGACTTTAAAACAGGAGGCAAGCTCAGTCCAAGCCCTTGGAGACACTTCACAAGCAGAAACTTATACCCTATTCACCCCACACTCTCTCTCTCTCTCTACACACCCTCCCCACACGATAAGGAATACAAACTAGCTTACAGAGACCCTACTTACCTGCCTTTCGTTCCTCTTTTTCCGGTCTTCCTGACAATACCACCGCCGGGGAACCATCTTCAGTCACCGGGAATCCTAAGGGAGAAGAAAACAGAGAAAGCTCACCAACCATAGAGACCACAGATAGTGACTGTTATAAAGACATTAGTGAATCACAATAAAATCACGTATATTAACCCATCCACCTGAGTGTCATTTTACTCTCTATCGCTATACCCACGGCTACAAAAAGTCTCTGTTGTCCGCAAGATCCTGCCTTGCCCAGGCCTGGCCCCAGACACACACCAGGGGGTTGGAGACTGCATTGTGTGAGGGCAGGCACAGCCCATTCAGTGTAAGTGTCACTCTAGCTCAGATGGACCATCAGGATATGCAGGCTACACTCCAGCTTTCTTTGTGTCACTGTCTAGTGGAGATTTACAAACAGCTGAACTGTCAGTCTGACCCAGACAGGGAATACACACACTGGAAGAGTCACAGACTGGTTTACGCAAGAAAATTACCACTTTTTAAATGTGGCATTTTCAAACTGACTATCTAAAAAACAACTTTACCAAAATATGTATTTTTAAATTGTGAGTTCAGAGATCCAAAACTCCAATCTCTATCTGCTCCCAAAAGGAAACTGCGCCTAAAAGATATTTAGAGGCAGTACCCATGTTAACCTGCGAGAGAGATAGGCCTTGCAACAGTGAAAAACAAATTTGGCAGTATTTCACTGTCAAGACATGTAAAACACATTAGTACATGTCCTACATTTAACATACACTGCACCCTGCCCATGGGGCTACCTAGGGCCTACCTTAGGGGTGCCCTACATGTATAAAAAGAGAAGGTTTGGGCCTGGCAAGTGGGTACACTAGCCAATTCGAATTGGCAGTACAAGACTGCACACAGACACTGCAGTGGCTGGTCTAAGACATGTTTATAGGGTTACTCATTTGGATGGCAAAATCTGTGCTGCAGGCCCACTAGTAGCATTTGATTTACAGGCCCTGGGCACCCATAGTACACTTTACTAGGGACATACCAGTAAATAATATATGCCTATCATGGATAAATCAATCACCAATGCAATTTAGACAGACAGCATATGCACTTTAGCACTCAATGGTTAAAAGTTATAAATGGCCTAGAGTCCAAAAGACAACAAACTCTGGTCAGAAAAAATAGGAGGAAGGAGGCAAAAAGTTTGGGTATGACCCTGAAAAAGGGCCAGGTCCAACAAAAAGTTTGCGCTAAAAAGTAATTCCTACAAAAAATGTTTTGGACTGTTTTTTTTTTCACTTTTGTGACGCAAACCAAACGCAAAACGTTTGCAAATCTAGCCCCAGTTCCCTAATGGATTATTTTGAAGATATCTGGATTGGCAACTACACCGCTCTGGCACTTACACAAACCCAAATTCCAAATACCTTGGTGGAATGTCTATGCCAGCGCCATGGCTCAAGAAGCCAAAAGCAACAACAAGCAGAAGGATGGCATTCCACAGTAGGCAGAACCCACTTACACTGTACAAATCTATAGAAGCCTGACAGAAAGAGTAAAACTACGAACAACTAGAAATGGAACAGTCAGTAACTTAAATTAAACCTAAAGTTAAGTAAAAAACAATTGTCTGTACAACATGCAACAATGTAAAGTAAAACTCTTTATTAACAACAAAGGAGTACACTAATTAGAATCAATAGCCCAAACCCTATTTTAAAACAACACATTTCCTACACATCTCCTAATAAATCCAAGGACCAATCTAAATCAGTATAACAAAGTATTTTGTACCTAAATATGAAACAATTTTTTTAATCCATCAGTCAAAAAATCTACACCTAGAACTGCAACTAAGGCTGATGAATAAAATTAATATGTATATAAATTAGCTAAAAAAGAAAAACTATAAAGCTCAACATTGCAAGTACAACTAAACAAAAACAATTAACTACAACACATAAAATGTATTATAACAAATACTAATCACATAAAATGCACATACATAATAACATGTAACATTTCCCAACCATACAAAATACCTTGAATATAACCTACTGTTCTGTAGCTGCAGATATTCCTTCATATCCATGTACTAAAACATATAATCCACCAAAAATCAAAAAATGATCAAATAAATGCACAAATAATATAGGTCTAATAGAAATCAAAGCAATGCAAGTCTTAATGAATCATAAAAACCTGCAAATTTGTTAAAAAAAGAAACACTCCCTGAAACCCGAGCAATCAAAGGAAATCAGAGTAAAAAATGTTGCTTCACTAGAAACAAAATGATTTCATTTAAGAAAAACAAAGCAAATCCAAACATCCATGTGATACCTATCTGTAAAATAAGATACAATACATGCCCACAAAAAGCAGCATCTTTAAACATAACAAAAAGAAACATCACAATGAATCTATACAAGGCATAAACATATAACATAATACTACATTAAATAATGATACATCACTAACAAACTCCACCTAAATCTAACACAAAACACTGGTAAATAAAATTACCAAAAGCACTAATAAACCTTCCAAAAACCATAAAACAGAACTATTACTACCATTTACTGCTACTCCCTTCATCCCCCTACCCTCAATACTCTATAAAGAAACCTTACAAAAGGCCTTACTTGCTCTGACAAACAGCAGAACCTTCATGGGACTCATTTCCAGGAAAATAAACCCAAAATTAGGCAAACAGACCACAAAAGTTAAGTTAACGGTAAAAAGAAATTGGCCACTAAATAAAGCGAGAAAAAAGACTATGGGGGTCATTCCAACCTTGGCGGTAAAAGCCGCTTACTGCTGTCAGAAGACCGCCAACATACCGCCGTGGCCGCGGTAAACTGCCACGGTCATTCTGACCCACAACAGCCAAACCGCCAAAATACAGACATCCACAAAAGTCCGCCACACCAAAGGGCAGCGAGAAACTGGCGATGACCAAACCTCCACCGTCACGCCAACAGAAATACGCCCACACTATCACGACACACGAATCCACGCGGCGGTCTTTCAACCGCGGTATTCCATTGGCGGTACACACCGCCGCGCTCAAAATACACGCACATTTACAAAACACATCCACATTGGACAAATCGAAAAACACACACCTGATACACATACACACACCACTCCCACACACCCAACACAATATAAAACACACACCCACATCACCCACAAACACCCACTTCTACAGAATCGGGACCACGCACTGAGAAAAAGAGAACTGAGCACCCAGTCGCGCATTTTACTTTCACCCAGCAATATTTCCACGCACTTCACACAACACACCAATACACATCACCACACAATCCACCCCACACATCACCCACACCACCCCATGGCACCGCAAAGACACCCCAGGTTCTCCGAGGATGAACTCAGGGTCATGGTGGAGGAAATTGTACGGGTGGAACCACTGCTCTTCGGGACACAGGTGCAGCACACCACCATTGCCAGGAAGATGGAGCGATGGAGCAGAATAGTCGATAGGGTCAACGCTGTGGGACAGCACCCAAGAAATAGGGACGACATCAGGAAGCGGTGGAACGACCTACGGGGGAAGGTGCGTTCAATGGTATCCAGGGACAACATTGCAGTGCAGCGGACTGGCGGCGGACCCTCACCTCCTCCCCCAGAATTTACAACATGGGAGGAGCAAGTCTTGGCGATCCTGCATCCTGAGGGCCTCGCAGGAGTATCTGGAGGAATGGACTCTAGTAAGTCAAATCATCACTACTTCATCCCCCCACCCCGCCAGCATGTCAACTCATACCCCTCACCCCCATCACACCTACTCCTTGCAAATGTCTCACCATCACAACCCACCCATCCCAACCCCAAGCCCTGCATGCAACCACAAAGCATGGACACCCATCACCAAAGCATGCCCACTGCACATACCCATCCCCCACCAAATCACCGTCACAAAAGCCCCCACACGGAAATGCCAGCACTGGGGTACAAGGGCACACACCCATTACACGCTATGGCACACACAAATGCAATAACCATACTTTTATACCCCTGCAGGACCCGAACGTCACATCACCGCGCAGGAGGGTCCACAAATGTCCACTCCACCCCCAGAAGAGGCCCACAGTGAGGACAGCACCTCTGTCGACCTGGATCTAGATGACCAGCCTGGCCCATCGGGGACCTCGGGACAGTCAGTTCCCCTCAGACAGCCACAGCCCATAGCAGACCTTCCCCCCTCTGGGAACACCAGCACAGCACCCACCCAGCGGGCCCATCCCTCAGTCTCCAGGACACGTCAATCAGCAATGTGTCCACCACTACAGGGCACCCAGGTTAACCCACCACCCCAACAACAACAGGGACCTGGGGGCAGTGGTAGTGGGCACACAGTCCAGGGGACAGAGGCCCAGGGAAACAGGGGAACTGGGAGGGCTGCTGTGCGACAGGGGGGGGACAGGCCCAGGGAACCCACTCTCCACGAGGCCCTCTCCTCCATCATGGGAGCATACCACCACTCCCAGGAGACGATGGTGACGGTCCTGGCCAGGTTTCAGGAGACCCAGCGCATGCAGGAGGAACAGTATTTGGGTTTCAGGGAGGAACTACGAAACATCAGTTCCGCCCTGGCCACCATTGAAGGGGCTCTGAATCAGGTAGTCACCACATTGTGGGACACTGTGGCAGGACAAAGGGCCCCTGACACTAGCATGGACCAAGAACTGCCTACCACCTCCGCCGGCGCTAGTGGACAGGAGGCCCCGCTACAGGACCAACAGGCCACCAGTACCCCACCCCCTGCAGAAGGAGAACCACCCCGCAAGCGGGCCCTGAGATCCAGGAAGAAGACAGAGTAAGATGCCAAGACCCCCGCCAGGATAGGATACCTCCCTGATTGTCATCCCACTGTCCCACATTGACACCCTGTCCATTCTTATACTGCCCATGCTCCACTTTCCACAGGCATTTGGACATTGCACCTGTGAGACTAATAGTCTGGACTCTGCCATGGACAATCCTCCACCATCACCCCTCACTGATTTGCAATCACCAACCAATATAGAGCACTGAAATAAACACAGTTATTGCACAAAACAATCAGGAGTCTGGCTGTGATTTTGTACTAATGTATTAGACATTACCGTCCGAAAATGCATATTTACATTGTGATGCCAACATACCACTGTCACACAGCTGTAGTCCATGGGGAAACAAAGCAGATGTCACACACTGGGGGCCACATCTCTGAAATTGGAAGTGAAAGTCACAACTCAGTTACCATACACTGGGGGAAAAGGTCAGACAGTAGAGAGGTAGTAGGGGTTAAGTATATGTAATATGACGGGTTGGACTCTTACCTGTGTGTCATTGAAAATACTGCTGTATTACTGTGTTCCTGTTGTCTATGTCGTCCTCTTCGGCTTCCTCTTCTTCACTCTCCACAGGCTCCACAGCTGCTACAACACCACCATCTGGACCATCCTCCTGCAGAAAAGGCACCTGGCGTCGCAAAGCCAGGTTGTGAAGCATACAGCAGGCCACGATGATCTGGCACACCTTCTTTGGTGAGTACAATAGGGATCCACCTGTCATATGGAGGCAGCGGAATCTGGCCTTCAGAAGGCCGAAGGTACGCTCGATCACCCTCCTAGTTCGCCCATGGGCCTCATTGTACCGTTCCTCTGCCCTTGTCCGGGGATTCCTCACTGGGGTCAGTAGCCAGGACAGGTTGGGGTACCAGAGTCACCTATTAGCCACACACCGTGCCTCTGGAGTTGACCCATCACGTAAGGGATTCTGCTATTCCGCATGATGTAGGCGTCATGCACAGAGCCAGGGAACTTGGCATTAACATGGGAGATGTACTGGTCTGCCAAACACACCATCTGTACATTCATAGAATGATAACTCTTTCTGTTTCTGTACACTTGTTCACTCCTGCTGGGGGGTACTAAAGCCACATGGGTCCCATCAATGGCACCTATGATGTTGTGGATGTGTCCAAGGGCATAGAAATCACCTTTCACTGTAGGCAAATCCTCCACCTCAGGGAAAACAATGTAGCTCCGCATGTATTTCAGAAGGGCAGACAACACTCTGGACAACACCTTGGAAAACATAGGCTGGGACATCCCTGATGATATGGCCACTGTTGTTTGAAATGACCCACTTGCAAAGAAATGGAGTACTGACAGCACCTGCACTAGAGGTGGGATCCCTGTGGGTTGGCGGATGGGTGACATCAGGTCTGGCTCCAGCTGGGCACACAGTTCCTGAATAGTGGCTCGGTCAAGCCTGTATGTCAGTATGACATGTCTTTCCTCCATTGTCGACAGGTCTACCAGCGGTCTGTACACGGGAAGATTCCTCCATCTCCTCGCATGTCCCAGCGGACGGTGCCTATGTAGGACAACAGCGAGCACAGAGTCAATCAGCCCACAGGTACGTTACCACAGTTTGCACCAAACACAATTCCCAATGCATTGAATGGTTTGTAGGAGTGTTGATGCAAGGCCTAGGTATGTGTGACGCAGTTAAAAGTAAGCTGAAATGGCGGCTGCCTGACCTGTGAAGTGTGACAATGGGATGTGAGGTCAATGCGCTGGCGTGGCACACCGTGGCGGTAGGCGGTCGAAGACCGCGGCGTAAAGCAGCATTGGTTAACATTGAACCCTATGGGTCTCAGGAGCCAATAACGATGTGCGCCGGCGGTCGCGGTACGCACCGCCGTGGGCGTGACCACCATTTTCTATCGGCTTAATCACTCGATACCTGATCTTCGACAGGAGAGGACCTACACTGCAAGTGCTGCTGTGACCTCGGTCTGGAAGAGACAATGGCTCATGCGACTGGGGAAAGGGCCCCTGCCTTCACTGCTCAGGAATTGGAGAAACTCGTGGATGGGGTCCTCCCCCAGTATGCGCTACTCTACGGTCCTCCAGACCAACAGGTAAGTACACTGGGACCATGCTTTGGGGGCAATGCCTGTGTTGAGTCGGGTGGATGAAAGATGGTGGGGAGGGGAGCGAATGAGGCATGCATCAGACGACGAATGACAGGATGTGCCACATGGCAAGGGTAGGGATGGGGGGGCCACTCACATTGAGGGTGCAGAAGGTGATGACTCTTTTTCTCCCCCTGTACATTTCACATAGGTCAGCGCCCACCAGAAGATAGCCATTTGGCGTGCCATCGCCAAGGACGTCCGGGCCCTGGGGGTCCACCACAGACGGGGCACCCACTGCCGGAAGAGATGGGAGGACATCCGACGCTGGAGCGGGAAGACGGCGGAGGCTCAGCTGGGGATGGCCTCCCAACGTGGGAGGGGTGCCAGTCGTACTTTGACTCCCCTGATGTCCCGGATCCTGGCGGTGGCCTACCCCGATTTGGATGGGTGCGTGAGGACATCACAGCAGACACAAGGGGGTGAGTACAACCTCATTCTGCTGACTTTGCGCGCAGTGGAGGTGTCTGGGTGGGGGAGGAGGTTCTGTGGGTATCCCTAGGCCAGGGCGATTTCTGTAGGCTAGGCCCCTCCGTAAGGCATGGCCCTGTGCCCCCGCCCCCACCTCTGTAGGGTGCCAAGTACAGTTATCCATGGCCCTGTGTCATCTATGTGTGCAGTTGTCGTCCATAGGCTTGTAGGCCATGTCCCACGGATTGAGTAGTGGACCCCAAGTGCGCGGCGTAGTGCAGGGGGCTTCTGTGTCCTCTCCGCCAACTGTGTCACCAATGCATGCACTCAACATGTCTTTATTTCCCCCCCCCCTTTTTGTGGTCTTCCTGTTTATGTGTGCATTAGCATCATCAGGCGGAGGAGAAGTGGCATTGGAACACGAGGGAGCTGCATCCCACATGGCCCTGGAGGGCCATGCAACGGATTCCGAGTACACCAGTGGGACGGAGGGTGAGGGGAGCTCCACAGCGGGGACTCGTGCAGACATTAGTGACACGTACTCGTCCTCTGAAGGGAGCTCCCTTGTGGTAGCGGCAACATCCGTGCCCCCCGCAACAACAGGTACAGCCGCGACCCAGCGCACCAGAACCGCCCTCCCAGCAGCCCCTCAGCGTTTGCCCCGTGCCTGCTCACCCAGGAAGGTGGGCATCTCCTTCGCCCGAGGCACCTCAGGCCCTGCCCCTGTCACCCCTGCTGCCCTCAGTGAGGAGGTCATTGACCTCCTGAGGACGCTCATTGTTGGGCAGTCTACCCTTTTGAATGCTATCCAGGGTGTAGAAAGGGAGGTGCACCAGAGTAATGCATTCCTGGAGGGCATTCATTCGGGTCAGGCTGCCCATCAGCGATCGTTCAACACTCTGGCCTCAGCACTGATGGCAGCAATTGACCCTGTCTCTAACCTCCCCCCTCCAACTTAATCCACCCATACCCTATCACCTGTACCTCTGCCTATCCCAGACACACCATCAGACCAGCCTGCACACACCTCAACACCCAAGGGAAGCTCATCCAGACATAAGCACCACACATCACACAAGCATTCACACAAGCAACATCCACATACAGACATACCAACACCTACTGCCTCCACTGTGTCCCCCTCCTCCTCGTCTCCCTCCTCCCTCCCTGTCACGTCTCCACTCACACCTGCATGCACAACATCTTCAGCCACTACGTCAGCCACTACGTCCATCACCAGCACACCCACCAGAACCCCCCGCACACGTGCAGTCACCACCCCCACTACCATTTACACGTCCCCTGTGTCCTCTCCCACTGTGTCTGTGACCCCCTCTTCCAAACTACACAAACGCAGGCAGGCACCCACCCAACAGCCATCCACCTCACGACAGCATCCAGCCCAAGCACCTGCACCCAAAGACACCAGACTGAAGACTCCTACAACCACAACCTCTTCCTCCACTCCCATACCCACTACAACTCCCCCACCCCGTCCATCTCATAGGACTCCAGTCAGCACCTCAGCCACCACAAAAGCGGGACCTGGAATGACAGTGTGCCATGGACTGTGGAGTCCCCCACCCTCAAGGGCAGCCAGTTCAGGAAGGAGCCAAGGCACGGCCAGCCCACCCCCAGTACAACATCCAAAGATTGTCAGTGGCCGGCGCGAGAGGCCGAAGACACCAGGGACCAAAATCCCGACCATGGCTCCGGCAGGAAGTGTGGTGCCACCTGGCACACCGCCAAAGGTGGGGAAGGGCCACAGGCGAACAGGGAAGGCTGGGAAGGGCAGCACGCCCGACAAGTCTGCCAGCAGCCCAGCTGGCCAGGAGGGCCCCGCCTGCCCCATGCCAGGTGGGCAGGAGGACACCCACAGTCCCGGTACTGCAGCCCAGGAGGGCCCCGCCAGCCACACGACAGATGGGCAGGAAGGCACCGCCAGCCACAGGTCAGGTGGCGAATGACCTCCATGCCATGGCCGGATCCGCTGAGCTGGACACTCATCCGATGCACTGCTGAACCGGGCACCGCCGTCTCAAGCACCGATGAACAGGGCACCGCCGTCTCAAGCACCGCTGCACTGCGCACCTCCGTCTCAAGCACCGCTGAACAGGGCACCGCCGTCTCAAGCACCGCTGAACTGGGCCCTTCATCTCAAGCACCGCTGCACTGTGCACCGCCGTCTCAAGCACCGCTGAACAGGGCACCGCCGTCTCAAGTACCGCTGAACAGGGCACCGCCGTCTCAAGCACCGCTGCACCGTGCACCGCCGTCTCAAGCACCGCTGAACAGGGCACCGCCGTCTCAAGCACCACTGAACAGGGCACCGCCGTCTCAAGCAACGCTGCACTGTGCACCGCCGTCTCAAACACCGCTGAAGAGGGCACCGCCGTCTCAAGCACCGCTGCACTGTGCACCGCCATCTCAAGCACCGCTGAACAGGGCACCGCCGTCTCAAGCACCGCTGCACTGTGCACGGCCGTCTCAAGCACCGCTGAACTGGGCCCTTCATCTCAAGCACTGCTGCACTGTGCACCGCCGTCTCAAGCACCGCTGAACAGGGCACCGCCGTCTCAAGCACCGCTGAACAGGGCCCTTCATCTCAAGCACCGCTGCACTGTGCACCGCCATCTCAAGCACCGCTGAACAGGGCACACCGTCTCAAGCACTGCTGAACAGGGCACCGCCGTCTCAAGCACCGCTGCACTGTGCACCGCCGTCTCAAGCACCGCTGAACTGGGCCCTTCATCTCAAGCACCGCTGCACTGTGCACCGCCGTCTCAAGCACCGCTGAACAGGGCACCGCCGTCTCAAGCACCGCTGCACTGTGCACCGCCGTCTCAAGCACCGCTGAACTGGGTCCTTCATCTCAAGCACCGCTGAACAGGGCACCGCCGTCTCAAGCACCGCTGAATAGGGCACCGCCGTCTCAAGCACCGCTGCACTGTGCACCACTGTCTCAAGCACCGCTGAACAGGGCACCGCCGTCTCAAGCACCGCTGAATAGGGCACCGCCGTCTCAAGCACCGCTGGCCCTTTGGCGGAAGGGGCAGGCCCGCCTCTGTGGCGGGCAGGGCTGCACGAAGCACTCTGGGCACCAGTCCCCCTCCAGAACCAGTGGAGACATGCATCCACTTGAGAGACTGTGGATTTGTACTCCCCAGGATGGAACAGTGGGCAACCCACCCACTGTAGAGACTTGAGAGACTGTGGCTTTGCACTCCCCAGGATGGAACAGTGGGCAACCACAGTGGCCATGGAGGCCCATCGTGGATCTGGCGTCGTGGACTCATCTGGCTGAGGTGCCCCCCCTTCCCTTCCCCCTGAGGTGCCTGTAGTTTTGCTATCTGATGCCCCTGCAGTGTTCTCTCCGTTGGAGTCAGGTATCCTGTGTGGGCTTTGCCCATGTGATTTGGGCCCAGTGGTCCACGGACGATGCCTGCTACAATGATCGGACTTTAAAATTTATGTATATAAAGGTTTTAGATGTGTGATATATTTTTAAGCCAGTGATACAATATATTCCAATGTTTAGAATCATTTCCTTTTGTCTTTGCATTTTTCTAGGGGGTTTGGGGGGGGTAACTGTGATGTATTTCTATGCATTGATGTCTGTGTTGTAGTGGGTGAGGGTGGGGGTGGGTGTGTCGCGTATGTGTGTCCCCGTAATTTTTTCCCTCCCCCCTCCCCTGTGTCGTAGGTGCAGTACTCACTGTTGTCTTCTGAGCCGGCGTTCGTGCTCCTGGTAGAGGAGCAGGTAGACAATCGCTGGGAGGATGTGGAGTTCGGGTTCCATGCTGTCCATATTCCTCTTAGGGTGTATGGAGGTGAGCGTTTTCCGTTCGAAATGGCTGTTTCCGCCGTGTTTTTATCGGCGGGGCTACCGCCCCGGAAAAGGTGGCGGATTGGTAGGTTGTGATGGGGTGGGCGGTACATTGACTCTCGCCTGTCTGTTGGCGGTGACCGCCGCGCTGTTTGATTGTCCCGCCGTGGCGGGCAGTGTGTTGAAGTGGCGGTCTCTGTTGGCGGTTTCCACCAGGGTCGGAATTCCATTTTTTTTACCGCCAGCAGGTTCAACACCGACCGCCAGGGTTGGAATGACCACCTATGAGTCTGATTATGAGTTTGGTGGTCTGTCCACCATATTACAATATATGTGGCCTGAACAGCCAACTGTGTCATCAGAGTGGTTAACGCCAGACTGCAATGTTGGCCATGCCTACTTCGTTGCCATCAGGGCCACGGTTTCCTGTCAAGCCGATTAAGAAAACACCCTTGTACTGGCAGTCTCCTAGCGGCAGTTACAAGATGGCGGTAGGCTTTTACAGTACGTTCTCAGCAAAGCACACAAACAGTGTCCATTGATTGGCTTAAAAAAAACACAGCTGACATCAATTGGCCAATTGGACACATCCACAAATCACAACATAAAACACACCCCATCCCAGACCAAGATCCTTTGCCTCGCTACTGCAGCACAGCAAAACATTTTTTGTGAGATAAGGCAGCCCTTTTTTCCCCTATCACATTTCACACTTTCCAGACCCTTTTTTGCATGTTTTTCCATCATCCCCTGAATTTCTTTTTGATTTATTTTCACTCATTTTAAGTTAGAGTCATCTCAGGATAATGGAAATGTGTCAAAAGATATTCGACAGAGTGAATTCGAAAGTGAGGGGGAAGGTTCATTCCCTAGCCTACAAGCAACACCTAGAGACCCAGAATACTGGTGTTAGTACTCCCAGTGCCCCATTAAAACTGTTTCCACCCAGGAGGAGAAGGTCTTGGCCATCCTGCATCCTAAGGGCTTGACAGGAATAGCTGGGGGAGCAGAGTCTTGTAAGTTGCACCGCACTACCTGTCAAAACACTTCAATGTCCTCTATGCTTCCATCTGAGATTTTACCATTGTGTTGTCTCTTTACTTTCCTAACATGCAATACTCAAAGTTTCCGAGATATTAGATTGGCAGTGTCAATGTGTTTTGTTGCATATCCGATCACATGTATCAATCTCTATTACATGTCATATGCTGGAATGGGGTCTGTAAGTGGATTAGATTACTAGAAAATTCATTTTCAAGGATGCATGATGTGTACAAATATGTAAATGAATGGTCCAGCCTAACTGCTTTCTGGCAACAGGTATGTGAGACTAACCAATTGTCAAGCAGAAAGTGACATGACTTCAACTACCATGAGGCCGTTTCTGTAACAGAAAACAAAATGAAATTGTGATTTTGCCCATTTTCACTTTTCTGACATGTTACAACTGAAGTTCACTTCTCATGGAGTTTACCATTTGTCACGTATTTTAGAAGGCAGAAAGTGACATGACTACAACTACCATGATGCCCTGTTTCTGTAACAAAAGACAAGATGTGATTTTCAATTTGCCCATTTTTACTTGTCTGACATGTTACAACTGATGTTAATTTCTCATGGAGTTTACCATTTCTCAAGTATTTTAGGAGGCAGAAAGTGATGTGACTACAGCTACCATGATGCCCTGTTTCTGTAACAGAAAACAAGATGCAATTCTAAATTTGCCCATTTTCATTTGCCTGACATGTTACATGGACTAAGCAATCTACATGTAATGCTCTACTCAGAGACATGTCTGTCTACTTAGCTTGATGTTGTCCTGGTCTCCTCAACTGAAACTAATGATGGCATTGGTGACACAATACCAAATGTGTACATCAATTATTTGTAAAACATTAAGCTAAGTCAGCTGATTGTAAGTGGCAGGTAACCCATTGACTCAGCACTGCTCACATGATGACTAATACTACATATGCAACCAAGTTGTGTGTTCGCCTGTATCATACACAACCAGGTCTTAGAATAGTTAAAATACACATGCTACTTCTCCACTCTCCATGGGCCTCATTGAAGTGGACTGCGCCTGGTGGAGCTGGATTCCTCAGCGGTATCAGCAGCCAAGCATGAGTGTGACATGCTGAGTGTCCTGTTTTGAATAAAGACATAAGAGCTACAATAAGTCACACACTTTCTAATTATAGAACCTGACATTACACACTCAAAGTTATGACAGATCACACATACATACAAGCCAGGCCCTCTCCGATAGTAGTTGTGACATCAGCTGGAGTATGGTGCTGTTCCTTAGTTTGAAGATATCATAGGTTGAACCTGGAATCAGGCACAGACGTTTGAAATAAATAAATCTGATAAGTGTCCAGAGTAACTTGTATGAAGAGTAAGCCAAACGTCATGCAACAAAACATAACTAGTTCAAAAAACATTACACATAATTCTCATAGCAACTGACTATTATCCAAAATCTACCTAAAATCCCCATTGTGGTCTACACCCGTGTATGTAACAGAAATGTTCATATCATACACCTAGATATGGCTCATGAGCACCTTCAGATTGTAAAATTCGATTTGTTTTCCCAAAATACTGTCACTGGACAGTGCACCGCAGTTATGTGGCATTTATGCCCAGCAGCACACTACACTGATGTTTGTGTAAAATAAGTTACAGAATGGAGTAATACATATGTAAACATGTTGCAACACACTTGTAGTTGTGATGCACTTAACAGTCACCAATATTGTTGTTTCTACAGCTTAAATGACAGATGCCTGACCTCACCTATTGGATTATTGGAAGCTTCCACCACTGGCAGAAGTCGACTGCGTGGTAGGCAGTTTCATCCAAGGTGACACAGTCATAAGTTAGCGTTTTTGACTGTGACAGCCACGGGCCAATGGCTGTGTCCATCTTTGATGACCATGTACGTGACATGCATGCACGCTGTGGTTTAAAAAATAACCTACTTTCCTGCTGACACTGCTGCTATCAACACCTCTTCCACTTTAGCTGGTGTCTGCCACCTCTGGGAGCTATCATGCCACGGCCAAGCAGGAGATAGGGCCCCTGCCTTCTCCGAAGAAGAACAAGAGAAACTGGTTGACAAGGTCCTTCCCCTGTACATCTAGCTCCATGGCTCACCAGAGGATTAAGTCACTCTCTCATATACATATTAAGCTCTGCCCAACTCCATCCTTTACATCTCCAAACGCCAAAATGTACCTTTGAGTCCCAGAGTGAAATTGGATAACTTCAGTAACATTTTGTGGTACCTACATAGAATACACATTTAATGGATTGCAGAGCCCTGTACTTTATGTACTTAACATCGCCATTGTGATGTGTGATGTGTGATATGTGATAAGCCCCCAGTCCTCCTTGTGTTACATTCAAATATCTATGCAAGTATACATTTCAGGGTACCTATAATATATTTGCTTATCAATCATGGAAAATTAGGAATTATGCGTATATGCATTATAGCCTGAGCTTTGTATGTATACTGTTAGCAGCAATTGAGCAGATGTTAGCTATGTGTACAGTCCCAAATGTCATTCAGCCCAGATCAGGCCTTGCCAATCTGTTGTCTGAGAGCTAGCTTTACCTTAATGACCCTTTCAGGGTGGCACACAACCTTGGGCTCACGTATTGGATAGCCACAAGATGTACTTGTATGTATTGATGTGATGTTTATGTGGGCTTAGTATGCTCAGCCTGCAGAGAACAAGTCCTGACAATGATTTGTGCCCATTATGGGCCAGGTCTCAGGCTGGGACAAAGTTACTGTGGCAATAAAACTGATGCACAGGGTAATATTGATGTAGATCTGCCAATCCTTGGATGTTCCCAAAATGAATATTCTGATCCGATAGATGCCCTGATTGCTTTTACATGGACAACATTTGGTTTGGGGATGTAGATAACCCCCATACCTGATACCTCTATCCATTGACCAACATTGTCAACGTGAAACATTTACTAACGATAGGCCTCTTGTTCTCATAGGTCTCTTCTCACTTTTCCATAGACCATATTTGCAATATATAGCCCTATTACACATGTGACAAATTAAAAGTACAGATAGTTGTCTATTTCTGAAGAGATCATTATATGAGAATCACTAGCTTTCTTACAATCAACCAATCAAACAAAATATACAATGGTATGTTGAATGTCAGCTCTGTAACAGTGCCACATATGGCAAAAGATGTGTCCTGTGATGTCAGTACATACCACACAAACTCAATCAGACATAATATGATATTCCATTAAGTAGGCCACATGTCTACACATCCCCATAGTGGAAGCTCTCAGTGACACACATGCCAGCCTTTTCATTGTGACCTAAGTATTAGGATGTCGTCTATGCTATAGTGCTAGCCTGTATGGACAGTATACAACAAGTCATTGGGCCTGGCTGTGAAGGTGTCTGTACAGTCATGCACAAGTAGTTTACCCTTCAGAAGGTCACAGTGGTGTGTTGTGTTTCCTAGTAGTTCACATCACAGTACATGTCAGTTGGCCCTGGGCTACATGATGTTAGTGGGCTGGCTTAGTCAATGTAGGATATGACCAGGTTTGAGAATAGTCAATTGATGACCATAAAACTGTGTATTTATATCTCTTTACTTTTCATCATGTGAGATTTCCACAAATAGTGTGTTGACAATTTAATGGTGTTTGTGCCAGGTGTATACAAACTGTGTTAACCAAACAGATATCCTAAAAAATTTAATTATGATCTGTTTATTCATCTATTGCATCCATACAGGTCAACGCCTATCAGAAGCAAACCATTTGGAGAGCCATCGCCCAGAAGGATCCAGACTCTCGGGGTCTATCTCCGGTGAGGTGTCTATTTCTGGAAAAGGTGGGAGGAACTGAAAAGCTGGACCCGGATGATCACAGAGGTCCAGCTAGGGCTGTCCTCCCAATATGGACGGGGTACACGCCAGACCCTGACCGCTCTAATGGCCTACATATTGGTGGTGGCCTTCCCAGAGCTTGATGGGCAGTTGAGGGATGCATAGCAGCTACAAAGGGGTGAGTCCTGGCCAGAGTCAGACATGTTACATTGGCCACATTGTGTGTTACAGGGAGGCATCTCACCACCAATATAAGGGTGGTCCATCAGCGACACACAAAAAAGGGTTACTGTTTCTATAGGTCTGAGTCTGGTAATAGGTACATGCTGATGTGCTTTGCCGATGATGGTTCATATGACCAGGAACACAGCAGAGTTCAGCCAACTACAAATTTACTGTACCAAGTAGATACATGGCACATGAGTAAAGTGATTAATCAACTCATGTTGTTTGATGTTGTGGGTGACATTTGCATCCAACAGGCCACTTGTCTTTAGTGTTAAAAAGTGATTCTACCTCAATACTGTGTTTCCCCCTTGGTAATTGGGGAATGTACTGTTACAAGAGAAAGCAAACATCACTTGTGCTATCCGTAGTAGTGCCTACATGTTGACATGTGTACCTTTCCATTTTGTAGTATTATCAAAACTACTGTTTCACATATGATCTACATGTCTTCATAGGTTGATGTCTGATTCCATCACATATGTGCGTGTAGGCCAAACTGTATTGAAAAATAGTTATATGTGATGGGTATACAGATCATGTGCTACTACATACAGGAGTGTGTAAACATTGGTTGGTGGATCACACTTATCCTGAGCCATTACTCAATGTCTTTAGTCGGGTCCAAATGATGACATGTAGAAATACAGTATTTTTTCACAATGTGAATTTCCATGCCATTGATGTGGAAGTAATCAGCTATGTGATTTGCACATGTTGATTTGTAGAGGTACATTCACTGACTGGTGACATGCATCAGGGAGTGGGACGTAGAAATGTAGGGATCATATGTGAGTGGCTGCACCCAGTTTTACAAGGTCATTTGTGTTTTCAAAACTAAATGATTCTGTGATGAGCCATCACATTATGAGTGAAGTATGTCCACCTCTTCATGCCACAAATATTCACTGACACACAACAATCTTTAAAGGTGTATTTGCTTTTAGGAATGCAATCTGAGAATGGTGTTATCACCAGTACCAAGCGTGATTGGGGATGTTCATGGGGTCATTTGGACTTTCTTGATATGTACATTTTTAGTAGATATATGCCAATGCTTCGGCCATGATTCGCTCCACCCTAATTTTCTATGCTATATGTGATATGCAAAGGGTTACCTCTGTACAGCTTTTATTTCACTATCTTAACAATGGCCATACGAGGTAGTATCAAGGGAAAACATTACATCGGTGTGAACAGAGCCTTTGCATGTGACTTGATTTCTGCTACAGTACTTATTGCAGCTATATTGCTGTATGTCTTGGTCACTGTCACATCATGATGTTGTTTCAGGGAATGAGCATTAGCTGAATTCAGGGTTTTGTTTGGAGACTGTAGGAATGTATTTTTGTTAGCCATCACACCTTGTGTCTTCAGTTCAGTATGGTATGCTACAGGAGCCAGAGTATACAGAGTGATCAACTGTCCTAGTATTTACCTAAGGATGGATTATAGACAAGTTAATGCACAGTGTAGGATCCTATTGTGGTTATGACATCACTGTGACCAACTTCTTTGAGGTAATGTAGCATGCTTGCACGTGCTCATGTTAATGTTGAAGCCCATGCAGTGAATTATGCAGCTGCAGTAATATGTGCCCTTCTGTAATGTTTTGTGTTTGAATATGATGGTTGGGTGTGTTCACACAGATGCAACAAATCATGTTTCATGTGTCATTTCAGAGTCATCCACGACAAGCGAAGGAGACAGGGCCAACATCTTTGGGGAAGAAGCTACCCACAGTGGTTCCGGTTATGAGTCTACTGACACAGGGGGACCCAGGGGCTGAGAAGGTGTTGGGAGTGCCATGGAAGACACAACCTCAGCATCATCAGAGTCATCCTCCAGTGGACACTCCTGAGTGGTGGCGGACCACACAGATGTGTTCTTACTTCGTCCATGTCCACCACCCCCAGTTCCATCTCTACTCTCCCTGTTACTCCCCACCCAGATGGTCAGGTCCACTCTCCTAAAAGGGAACCCATCTCCTTCGCTCCAGGCACCTCAGCCCCTACTCCCACACTGCACAGAGTGATGGGGCTATCGATCTCCTGAAAACAATCTCTGTGGGTCAGACTGCCATTCTGAATGCCATCCAGAGGCAAGACAGCCATCTGCAGCAGATGGTAGCCTACCCAGAAGGTATTCACAGTGCAATGTCTGGCCTATAGAGATCTTTTTTTCTGGCCTCTTCCCTCAGTGCAGCCTCCCATCCCCCCAACTTTGTGTCCCTCCCTGCCATTTCCCCATACCAATACTCTATTTCCAATCCTGTCCAAAGCACACACAGACATTTACACACAGCCACCCATACAGACACACGCAGCACATCCAAACATAAGCACAAACACACAAAAAACAGGCATGCATTCAAACATACAGACACCGCACACACCACCATCCCCACAGACACCCATACCACCATCGCATCCACAACTACCACACCCACATACTCAGATGACATAGTACAGAAGAAGCACACAAACATGCACACAACACATCCCACCACCACTTCCACAGCCAGCACAGACATCACACCCACATGCATCCCCTCACCTACCACCACATCCATTCACACACCACACACAACCACAGTCACCACCACATCAACATCCACAACACCTGACACTCACACTGCAGCAACATGGGCAGATACAACAATCCCTATCTACAACACCTAAGAAACAGAAAAGCACACAATCAAGCACCCAATAGACACCATGTATTAAAGACACACCCATACTTGCAGCACATACGCCTGACATACATGCACCTACAACCACAACAGTCCCCAGCACATCAGCCACAATCACGCCCTCTCCCTCCAAAACCCCAGTTCTTCTCATTCCCAAGTACCCTATTGAAGATATTTCATTTTCCCAGGGCCCTAAACCCCCCAAACCTCCAACCCCCACTCCCAAGAAGGTTCCTACCCTTTCCGCACACCCTAGACCACGCCTCTCCCACCTCCAAACCCACCCCTAATATCTGCCCATCTGCCCCTTCCAGGTCCCAAGGTACAAAACATCTGTCCACCCCTTCTAGTTCCCAAACCCCCCTTCTCAAACATAGGTCTACCCCTTCCTCTTTCTAACCCACAACTTCCCATACCACATCCACCCCTCCCAAATCCAAATATCCCCCTCTCAAATGGGATCTTTGAGGTACCTGCCAATAATTGCCCTTTTGAAAGGAGGAGGTTCCATGTCAGAGTCATTATGGATAAGTGTGATGCTACAGTAGTGTGCTTGTGCACACAATGTTGATGTTGACTGCTCATTGGCTTTTGATTTCTTTAATCTGTTTATACCAAATTAAAGATTTGCTTTGTTTGGAACATATTAGTCCTGCCATCACTTTTCTAACTATCTGATGTTATTGGATACTTTGTGATGTGTGGTCACAGTTGTGTTTGTTTCATCCCTGACTGCTGATCCATATGATGTGGTTAGTATGATCTGACCTTGGAACCAGTGCCGGAGATACACAGGACAAGTGAAAATGTTTAATGGATGGGTATGTGGGATGAAATCTAATTGGAAAGGACATTTCATTGGGTGGTATTTCATATGGTACATTTCTTATCTCGGCTTGGCCAATGTCAACATCATTTAGGTTGCACTTCTTCCTGTGATGTAGGTTGGATATGTGTTTTATGTGTGCCAGTTAGTTATTTGTCCATCCACACATGGAGGGTGTTAAATTGTCATACCTTATTTGGAAATATAGTTGACATGTGTCCATTTTTTGGTGTGTACCTTACAACTAATTTACATTAAAAGATGCATTGACTGATCCCGCTGCGGTTGAGATTTCCTGCTGGCGGCAGAGGAACTGAGGCTGTCCGTGTAACTGCATGCATTGTGATAGGGCGGTTGGACCACCAACGGTGCGGCAGTGATTCCGATGACAGCCCTACGGTGGTACCAGACTGCCAAATCTGCAGTCAGGTGCTATGTCCCTATAGAAAACAACGTGGATTTGAGTAAAAACATTTACAAAGTGTGTAAAAAATGTAAAAATATTTAAATAATGGAAACAATATCAACAACAGTGTGCTATAAACTATGAAACACTTTGTAAAGTATAAAATAAATGAAAATGACACAGTATTATTTAAAATGTACTTTAAAGATTATCTAAAAATTGTTCAAGACATTTATGTGAAACAACTGTATTAATGTGCAAGAATTTTACCACAATGGAAAAAAGTAGAAATTTACAACACTGTTTTAAAATGTTTACAGGTTTTACTTATGTGTACATATACATTAAATAAATATTACAATAATATACATAAAAATTACAAACTGTAAGATGTACCTTTATTATTTAAAAAAGTGTAAATATTAATAAGGCATGTGAAAATTGTAAAACCAACCACTAGTTAAACCATATTGTGGAATATCTTGGACCCTAAAGGAGTTAAATTTCCTATTCCTACTTAAATCTAAACCATTTTGGTGAAGGTGTTGGACACTAAAGACGTTACATTTACTTTTCCCACTCCAATTTAAACCACTTTGGAGAAGTTGTTTGACACTAAGGGGGTCACATATCTTTTTCCCATGCCACTCTATACTATTTTAGGAAACGTGTTGAACACTACTATTCCCACTCCAATCTAAACCATTTTAGGAAAGGTGTTGGACACTGAAGGGGGTTACATTTACTGTCCACTCTCCAATCTAAACCAGATTGTGGATGGTATTGGACTCTAAATGGGTTACATTTAGTATTCCCACTCCAATCTAAACCATTTCAAGCACTAAAGCACCCTTGGAATGCATACTGTCTGCAGTGCAGGGCAGTGCAGGAGCCCCTCTGTGGCCCCAGTACTGTGTTTCTGCCAGCCTTTCCATGGCAGGGTCCCCGCCATGGAAAGTCCATGGAACGGATGGCGCAAACAGGAGTCATGATCAGCACAGCGGCGTTGAGTTCAGCGCCACCATAGCTGACCACAAGTCCGACTGCCATCAGGCCATCAGGAGCCATGTTCCCAGCACTTACCGTGGTCCCCTGGCAGTCGGACTGCTAGGGTCGTAATGTGGTGGTTGAACCGCGTGGAGTGCAGTGATCCGACCGCCACCACAAGTCTGGTGGACTTTGGATCGCCAGACTCGTAAAAGGCTGTAAATCATTCTGTGGAAGGTGCTGAACACTGAATGGGCTACATTTACTATTTCCAATCTTATCAAAACCATTTAGGAAAAGTTGTTGGACAGTAAAGGGGTTAAAAGTCCTCTTCCCACTCCAATCTAAACTATTTTGGGCACGTTGTTGGACACAATAGGGCTTACATTTACTATTAACACTCCGACCTAAACCATTTCAAGAAAAGTGTAGGAAGTTAAATAAATTGCAGTTACAATTAGCACTTCAGTTTAAACCATTTGGGGAAGATGTTGATCACAACAGGGGTTACATTTACTATTCCCAATCAAATCTAAACCAGTTTGGGGAAGATGTTGGACACTAAATGGGTTTTATTTACTATTGATACTCCACAGTAAAACATCTTTAACAAATTGTTTTCATAAAAATAAAAACATGACTTATAATACACATTGTCTAATAATACATTCTACAAATTAACATGAGAAATTATCACATTAAATGTTTATTTCTAATTTATTACAATAAATTGATTATACATTATATTTAATATTCTAACAAAATACATTTTAAAATATTACCTAAAATTAATACAAATATATAAATAATCTGATTAATAAAATGGACACTCTGTTTAATAATATATATTAATAATATAGCATGTATACATTTCAATATATTTATATATGGATATTGCTCCATCTATTGTGGATTTTATATATATATAATCCACAACAGATGGAGCAATATCCACCAAACGGCTGCACTGATCCCTTCAGCAACTCCGACTCGTGAGGAAAAGTCAATTTTCAAAGTTGAATTTCTTGAACTTTATTCCATGTGATTATACCATAGTTTCCTGCAAAGAATGTCAACGCGTTTCTGCAAATGCCTTCTTTTGGACAAACTTAGCCGAAAAAACGGCATCTTATATACATAGTTAAAAAACCATCATCTGCTTCCATTTCATACTAGTGCAAGCTAATGGTGCGGCCATCTTTTAACATGCAAGTAACTCAAGTAAGTCTACATATAAATACCAAAATGCTACCTTGACAATGATTCACATATATTGTTTTTGCTGACATAGACATTAATACAATGTGTAATACTTACATGCGCCATCAATTATCTTAATAACTGCCAACAATGCAATAAGCTAAAAGCTATTAATTATCAATCAAATTGATTTTACTACCCAATGTAAAAAAAAAAAAAAAAGATGTATCTTCATTAGCTCAATGCCATATCATAATTTGCACATTAAAAAAATACTATTACATATTATAAGCAAATATTAATAATTATTATTGATCAGCCATTTTTAAATATCTCTAAATATTTAGAAAAAATGTTCTTAAATATTCATATCATTAAATAATTTGAAATATTTCTAAATATTTTCAAATGCAATCATAACAACTGAATAATCATGGTCCTGTAGTAGAGTATTCAAATTAACGCTTATCACTATTCAAATTACAATACTAAATAAAGTCACTATTATTTTCCAAAATTGCAATTTAAAAACAATGATAAAGTGTCAAGTGCTGTAGATGTTTATAAATAATCTGGCTATATTGTTAAACTGGATTAGGGATTTTTGGTATGGAGCCTATTCACACAATTACATCATGTACTGTAACCCATATGTGAGAGCATTTTATCTTTTAAATTCTGGATTTACCCTCACCATTCAAAGTGCCTGGTATTTCTAACATAAAGAAAAAAAAAGAAATTGTTTTATAAGGCACAATATATTGATATTTAATCCTTTGTTCAAAATTGTGGTATATGCATGTAGTAGAGACAAAAAGGCCACTTAATAAAGTGCAAAGTGCTAACCATCAAAACCACTTCTACATAAATTGTGTGAGTATCAGATGTTAAAAACAATGATGGAAAATGTATCTCTTGCCCTCCTATCATATATATAGGGTTCTATTATGAGTCTGGAGGTCCGAAGACCGCCAGACTCGCGGTGGAGGTCGGACCACTGCGGCTGTGGCGGTCCAACCACAACATTACGTCCCTGGCGGTCAGAGCGCCAAAAGACTGCCGTCTCTGCCAGGATCTTTGATCCCAATCGGATGACAGCAGTTGTGGTTGTAATCAGCCACGACCGCACTGAAATCAGCGCCACCATGCTGATTACACCAGCCTTTTCATGATGGTTGAACCACCATGAAAACATAGGAGGACAACAAGTGCTGGGGGCCAGAGAAGAACCGTTGCACTGCCCCCTACATTGTTGTGGGCAGTGCAGGGCCCCCCGTCGCCAGCACTGTTGGAATGAGCACGGTCTGCTGCGCAGACAGTACGCATTCCAAGGGTGCTAGAGGGGCCCCCCTGTACGACGACATTGGACTCCGCTCCATGTGGAGCTGAATCCAATGTCGCTGCACGTTTTCCACTGGGCTGACTGGAGGAAACCTTGGTTTCTGCTTGTCAGCCCAGTGGAAAACTCATAATGAGGCGGGGGGGGAGGGAGAGTCTGCCAGCACCAAGGGAGTCTGCTCATCGGGAGTTTGGTGGTCTGGTTTTTCCAACCATCAAACTCGTAATCAGCCCCATAATCAATTATGATAACACACATAAATATGTAATTTATTTCACAATTATCTAATTTATAATACTTAGAAAGAAAATTGCCTCATTAATAACATGAATGTATTAAATTAAAAAATAACAAATTTTAGAAATTCAAATTGTTATTCATTTTAAAATAACTTTATTATAATACATATTATTTACATTTTCAATATAAAAATTAAGCATATAAGAAACATATTCACAACTAGAATCTAATATTACATTTTGTAACATGAATATAAAATATTTTATAAACTCATTATTTAGAAGTATGTAACTTAATAATAATTTCTAAAGTAAAACAAAAAATAATTTATTGTGAATCATTTTTAACAAAGAAAAGCTATAATTTAGAAATTTAAATTGAAATACAAATACATATTAACAATATGCTAAACATAATAAAAATGTAATTCATACATTTACAACTTTTCTAAAGTATTAAATTACACTCAAAAGTAAATTTTAAATAAATTGGCAAAGTATATACAAACATTTAAAAAATAATTATCAAATAATTATATATATTTTAAATTGTTGATTTAAAACAATGCAATAATAAAATTAACATATATTATCAAAATCAATATACAAGGACATTAATATTCACCAATTTTATTAATCTCCTAACATTTTCCCATAATAAACCAACATCCCGCTTCCATAACATAATTACATGTACATTATAAACATTAATAAGATTTATAATAAAATAAGTTTGTAAATTATTACAAAAAACTAAAAAAGTATAAAACATATTAATATAAAAATTAGCACACAATGAAAATAAAGCACATTACAATAAAAAATACATACAAATAATATTATATACAACAATATTTTCCCAAACAAAATGTTCTCCAATATTAAAAACAACAATTCAAATAATATTCTTACCTTTAATGTTCCTGTTGACTAAGTTTTTATCAACCCAATATTATTGAAATAATATTTATGTAACATTAATTTTGTATTTGGTATTTTGTCCTTACACCGAGGAACAGGTTGTTTTGTAGATAATTAGAAGTAGAAGAATGTAAATTTGGCATATACATATGAACAAGAAAAGTCCAGAAGTATATTGTGATATTACGTTTATACAGGGAACAACTGAATTTGTACATCTCTACATAGAAAATCGAAAGTGGGAAATAATATATTGGATACTACCATTTTCCATCAAGGACCTCAAGACCACAAAGGTGGAATATAAGCTACAGCAAAATGAAGAGCTAAACATAATTGTAGCTGCAAGGAGAATTTGATTAGGAAGAAAATATCATAACTCAACATTGCAAAAGTAGGGGATTTACTAAAAATGTAATTGAAGATGCTATCAGAAAACTAGATGGTAGA
Source organism: Pleurodeles waltl (assembly GCF_031143425.1). Taxonomy (NCBI): domain Eukaryota; kingdom Metazoa; phylum Chordata; class Amphibia; order Caudata; family Salamandridae; genus Pleurodeles; species Pleurodeles waltl. The sequence goes on from NC_090444.1 coordinate 1,558,025,707, forward strand.
AGTATGGAGGAACTTCTCTTCAGCAACAAACAAGGTCAGAAGGAGAAAAGGAAAAAACTAAAATCTAAGAACATCAGGTTCCTAACTAATATTAGTACACAGCCTAACCAGATCTGTTGAATCCTCAACAAATATTGGAATATATTTGAGAATAATGTTTATTTTTAGGAAACGAGCTTCCTAAGGGACCACTAATGATATTCTGAAAAGCAAAATCAAACAGAGATAATTTGGTCAGAAATGAATTCACAACCACACGAAATACTAACACAGCCTCATAAAACATGAAAGGCTTTAAAACTTGCACTAAATGCAAAGCGCGCAAATTTGGGAAAACTGTACGCAGTTCTGTAAACCTGAGACAGGCAAAGAAGTTAAGATTAATACATTTTTTGAACTGTAAATCATCAAATGTAGTGTATGCTTTAGAAAGCATGTGCAAGAAACTATACATAGGAATTGTAAATTTGCCAGTCCACAAAAGTATACTTCAACATCTTGGACCTATAGCAAGTAGAGACATCACTTATTCGATACCCAACCATTTTATGGAAAAGTACTCTAGTAATATAGAGGGATACAATCATTTGACATAGAAATAGCAATACACAATGACTGAGCTGGGAATAGTGAACAAAGACTTTAGAATAAATTGGTCTGAATAAGGATGAAGAGCTGCATGTCTTTCTAGGAGATTAAGAAATATATATTAGCTTGATAAGGACAATGACAAGTTTTCTCTTATCCCTTCTCTGGTTGATGATTGTTTTGAGATTTTGATGCATTTCAAGTTTTCCTTTGCGCCACCTTTTTAAGAATGTATTTTTTCTTTTAAATTTCTCCCCTCATGCCTGTTTTCTTTTGAGTTTTTGCATAATACATCCAATTTTAGGACTGGTGGTCTAGCCGAAATATCCATAATTACGAAACACATCAGTTCCTATCTATTGTAAGGGTTCATTTGTCGTGTAGGTTCTCATTATCCTAATGAGACTACTGAATTTGGGTGGCAGAATCACCTGTACTGCGGGGGACTGAGTCTTATCCTGCACCATATAACGCCTGTTGGCCTAATCCGGGTTTGTTCCGGCTAACTAGCAGTGCCTCATCTCCACCCAAGAGTACGGATGATTGGGCAACTGGGTGTATGACATAAAGGACTCCTCAGGGATATCGTGGTCACTCAGATCTCATCCGTTTCTCTCAGTTACATTAGTTTCACGTATGCAAGGACAATCAGAGGCAGAGTATAGTTCAATAAGGTTTTATTGAAGTAACTGCATCTTAGAAAATAAGGCATGTATTGCAATAACTAGGACAATGAAGCACAACAAGATTAAGATTGTGACAAGGAGAGTAAAACACAAAAATAATGCTACCATGTTGTCACTACGGTTTTTAAGAATAGTTCCTACCTAGGCTATGTTAGAGCACAGCACATTAGGCTCTAATTCTGCCCTTGGGAGACATCATCCCTCATACCTGAGCAAGAGGCCTGTAGTCTACATAAGCAGCTGCAGCGAAGCAATCAGCAATCAGCATACAATCATGGTCATCTAGCTGCAATCTCCTTCTAGCGTACATTGGTCAAAGTAGTGTTTTTATAATAAAACAGCTGATGTTCCAAGAAAGGATCCCCACGTGAGTATATAAGTTTCTGTGAACATTGGAGACAAAGCAGACCAATTTTGCCAGCAATCTATCTCACTGCAGCTTTGAGAAAGCACAGAGTGAAAGAAATGTCTTGTTTAAAAACACAGTGCTGACCTAGGTGAAAAACAACTAGATAGAGAAAATAAAACAAGACCACAAATGTGGCTATTGTTAAAAGAATATAACGAAGCTAGAATAAAAAATATCTAGGTTAAAGTGCACAGCGGCAGGCCTAGTCTGCTAAAATAGTATGTCTAAAACTATAGCTAAAATAGCTACACAACGGGGGAGAAGGGCGGCGAGAGGCAGGTTTCTGGCTCTGCCAGGGTGACACATCCTGTGCGCACTTCCTAGGTGATTCTGCCCCTTGGTGAGCTTAATTTCCATACTCACTTCGTCCCTTCATTGGCCGCCGGCGTCTCACGCCTTTTTACTCGGGGGCCAGATCACATCCTTAAGAAGCGCTTTCCTCTTTTACATCGGCTTAGAGGCTCCAGTATGTCTTTTCTCTGGGCAGCCAGCACCCAGAGATTGCCCCCTCGCAGAACAACGTTCATACGTGGCTAAGGCAGAGGAGAAGGAAGATCCATCGGGAGAGGATGCGGTCAGGGACATCATTTATATAAATTTTTGCCAATCTTATCGCCGCCATCCCTGGGGAGGACTCCAGGTTCCACTGAGCACTGCACCAGGAGGCGCTGTTGTAGGGGAGGAGCCAGGCCCTACGCCCCTTAAAAACGCTGCCTTGCCACAGCAGCGCGGGACACCAATCTTATCGGCGCCATCCCTGGAGAAGACTCTAGGTCCCTCTGAGCACTGCGCCAGGATGCGCTGTTGTAGGGGAATAACCAGGCCCTACGCCCCTTGAAAGCGCTGCCTTGCCACTGTGGCGTGGGCCGCGCTTGGGCGAAGACCGGGCCCGTTTATGCCCGTCAATGGCCGGATTAGGTCGGGTCGGGCCCCCTCCATTTAGGGGAGTGGTTAAGAGTTTTTCTACACGCAGAATCCCTAAGGTACGTGAATTCACCACTTAATGGGGAAAAGAAAGAATAGTATGCAAAAAGGGGAGGGTGGACTGGGCTCTTTAGCTCAAACATCAATTACTTGCTATTTATCATCCATGATAGGGGCTATAGAATCTGAATTGGAGCAAGTAGAGGAAAAGATTGGGGCTGTCCAGAAATCTGCTCAGAGGCCACCCCTGGAACCTACAGTTTTTATAAATCCTACGCAATAGAAAAGACACCTTTGAAGAATTCTAACTCAGGCATTTTACAGCCTGGTATCTGTGCTCCATCCCTGCAAGACTCAAGTAAAACTAAGGAATTCAACATAAATTTAACCCCTGATTGTTCCCAGGTGGATTCTCCACCTTTGAAAAAGAGGAAAGATGGAAGAAGGGCTAAGAATATAAAACGAGCTCCAGGGTCTAAAAAGAGAAGTTGTATACAACCGGGAAATAATGCTAGACAACTGGTAGCCTTTGACACGACAAGTGAATGGTGCAAGAAGGAAGATATCTTAAACAACCCCACTCATATAATAGACTCCATATTCAAACCATTTTCTGCAGCTTTGGAGGAGAAACTTTTTAATTTGTTAACTAAGAGACTGGACTATTTCCATAACAATGTAATTAGCTCACTTTTTCAAACTATCAACTTAGGGCCACCTCATTTTGGGAAATCACATAATCAAGAGTCTGTGTCTAAAAACGAAAATGCAATACTTAATCTTTCACCAAATGAAATTGGTTCGTCTCTGGCTCAACTCTCAGATCGCCTTGGATCCTCATATATTGAGCATAAGCTATCTTTGGACAATCAAAAGGAGGCTCACCTTGGGTGTCTAAACCCCCTCCTACTCATCCTATGAACAACTGTGAAGACATTCAACTTAGCTCCGGAATTTACGCTGTATGTTTTGGTTTTAGTAAACGTGCCCCCCTTGGACAGTTGTAATAATGAAGACACTCAAGCCTTAATGAGGAACTCTACTCATTGGTTGAGGACTAAATCTAAAGATCAAGAGGACTTAAATAAAAAGATTCTTATGGTACATAGAATGAAATGGGTTGGTCCATCAAAGAAAGTTTCTGAGGGTGACTGTGTTATGATTAATTTTGTTAATCCCGGTCTAGTCAAGCACTTTTTGGCTGATCTGGATTACTGTGCTAGGACCAAAGAAGGGATTCAAATGTACCCATTAAGTCACTTTTATGACCCAACTACTTTACATTTATGTTCTACTGCAGTCCATTGTAAACATAATCCAGGGTTGGTTACGTCACAAGTCCGGACAAATGTTCCCACTATCAATTGCTTCCAGGTTCTCAATTCCTTAGATGTGAATGATTAGCTTACAGATGTAGATAGGCATGGTAGGGATTACCTAGAGGAACTAAGTAGGTGAAGGCCATGATACATCTCCACTAGGGGAAGGGGTGGTTATGACAGGTACTCCTCCTAGTGTTTTGGCTCATGTCATTACAATGAAATAATCGGTAGTAGGATTAGGACATACACCTTTAACATTAATTAGTTGGAACATTGCGGGGCTCTAGTCTAAAATAAAAAAAACTGATTGGTTGAAATGTAAATATACATATGATATAATTTGATTTCAAGAGACTTGGTCAAAGGACACATTTTTATTGGATGTCTATTTATCCTTACATCAACCAGCAATAACCTCCATAGTGGGAAGGGCAAGAGGGGGCCTTCTAGTTCTTGTTTCATTACAATTACCAAAAATGGAGGCAACTTTAATCAGGTCCTCATCTTATTTTATGATTGTTTTACTATTAATTGAGGGGAGTAAGGGTATCTTGATGATAAACTTTTACAATAATATACCACGTGGTCTCCTGAAGGGAAGCCTCGAGGATGTAATAGATTTTATTGATTCATCTATTCAGCTACAGGACAAAGAGCTAGTCATGCTATGGTTAGGAGATTTTAATACACCCCTATGCCATCAGGAAGCTCCACATGTGTGCAGAATTCCTACTGAGGGTAGAGAGATGTTAATCCACTTTACTCATTCAAATGAAGGCGAAGTTTTAAACTCTTATCTGTAAGTTTGATCTTGTATATGCAAGGGGAAAAGCGTCTGCAAACACCCCAAAAATCTTCACATTCACAGGGAATTCCAAAGGGGGTATTATTGATTTTATTCTTATTAGCTCTTTAGATTTCCATCTAATTCTTGATTTCAAGATAATACCCCATTGCGCCAGTGATCATAATCCCCTATGTATTGACCTAGCTTATAACATCAAACTGGACTCAAAGAATACGGAAGTGGGAAGAAAATCTGCATTCAACAAATCTCTGGTGTACGCATGAAATGGGAAAAGGTAGCTCCAAATGCATTTAATCAGGAAATCATATAATCAAAGCTAGACTCCATTAATATATGTCTAGCACATCAGTCAACCCATGATCTCATAGACCAAGAATACGAACATTTCAGTAGTTCCATCTCTGTCGCACGGGTAACTGATCCAGTGGTACTCCAGTGGTTTAACTCTGTGTGTACAGCTGCTCACAAAAACTTTAAAAAAGTTCTTAGAACTATTCCCTTTTCCCGTGATCTAGTTAAAATGTCAAGGGGTCAGTACAAGGCAACGCTAGAAGAGAGGAAATTGGAAATTAGAACTAAAGCATGGGAAGAGCTTTTGGCAGCTACTGAACTGAAGGATGCATCAAAATTTTGGAAGGTAGTAAATCACCCATATTTTTCTGATTACAATACTAAAGATGACGATTGTTTGATTTCAGAAGCTGTTTGGGTGAATCATTTTATGAGGGTATTCCACCCTGGAAATGATTTACCAATTGAGGGGGATGAAAGTATCAATCAGAAACCTGCAGAATCTAATTTGTACATTCTAGATATTTCCTTTGACCTTCATGAGGTCACTACTGCAAAATAATCGCTCAAGGCCAGGAAAGGCACCCAGACCAGATGGGGTCCCTGTAGACATCTTTAAATCTATGCCAAATCTTTGGGGTCTGTTAGTCACAAATGTGCTAAGAAGTGTAGTAAAGACTAACATTCCTTCTTCATGGAAGTTGGCCATTATTATCCCTATATTCAAAAGGGGTAATAGACAAGATCTACTTGTTATAGGACAATCTCCCTTATAGATTCCATTGTTAAGATATTGGGGAGTGTGATTCTATCATGGTTGGAGGACTGGGTGACGGAGGAAAAGATTCTTTCCCCAATTCAATATGGCTTTAGGCCTGGCCTAGGCACAGTAGAATAAGCACTAAGGGCCATATGTATGAAGAAATGGCCTTGGGAATCGCAAATAGCGATTTTTAAGAAATCCCTATTTCCGAGTCGTAATTGGCCATGTAACAAAATTGCGAATCGGAATTACCGATTTCTTAAAAATCGCTATTTGTTGTTTGCAAGGCCCATTTACCGAATCGCAATTTGTATTTTCGCAAATTGCGATTTTTTTGCAATTCAGTAAAAAATCTAAATTGCAAGAATTTTCGAGAAAGCACACAAGGAGGAGCCTGGTGATATCACCAGCAGGAAATAAGTCATCCCAGGCAGTTTCAGGTGCCACACCCAAACCAGCATCCTGAGAGAGAGCAGCCCAGCCACACAGAGCAGCAATCTGAAGGAGGCAGCACACCTGAGCAAGGATGGACACCTCAGCCCAAGCACAGGAGAAGGGAGAAAGAAAGCGCAAGCTAAAATTCAGCGAGCAGGAGCTTGAGGTGTTGACAGAGGAGGTGGTCAGGAGCCATGAACGCCTTTTGGGAAAAAGCTCACTCCAGGTGCCTGAGAGTGAGAAAAGGAGACTATGGGAGGATATCCAATCAAAAATCTGCGCAATTGGAGTGGCACAGCACTCAGTAGAAGAAATTAAGAATAGGTGGTAGGACCTGCGGTCCCGTGCGGAGGAGAGGGTAGCAAGGAGACTGCAGAAGGCCAGGAGCACAGGAGGCAGTCCACCCACAGAGGCACCATCCACCGCATTAGAGGGGTCACAGAGATAGACACCTCCGGCACACCAAGTACCAGCCAAGGTAAGTGAAATATTGATTTGTAACCCCATATGTGTATGCACAAAAGCCCCTTAGGAATTAGCAAGTAATGTTAAACATTGTGAGAAGTAGTCCAGTCCACATCTTAGAAGCAGCACAACAATGCATTATGGGAGTGGCAGTCCACAACCCAGAGCTGAAAGTAGCACATACAATATATTTGAGTAGAGTGATACCCAGAGGAACACAACACACACAACAAAGTGTAGAGAAGTACCTGTACCTTTATTACCATTGTGTGACCGTAAATGTAACAAACATAACTGACATGCTGCATATTGTCATTGGCCCAGCAGCCACAGCATCAGCACGGGTAGGCGAGACTTGCACCCATCCGGCCTCTGATTCCAGCACCAGTGGGTCTCTCACCATTGCGCCTGTCCGACGCAGGCCCAGGGCACTGACACTGCCAGAGCTCAGCCAAGACTCAGATGAGCAGCAGGAAGGGCCAATTTCCCCATCACCAACAGGCAGGCGCAGCCAGATGCAGGTGGTCAGGTGTCAGCAGACCACAGCACCACGCAGGATAGCGACAAATTCCGGGGCACAGCAGCATGAGGCAGGTGAGGGACCCTCCTTATTTGGTGGGCTGGAAGCTGCTATGTTGCAGCAGCAGCGCCTACAAAACAAGAGGATCCTGGGATTAGAAAAGAATTTGCGCCAACCTAACAGCAACATGGTGGGCCTGCATTGCCAACTTGAGTCCCTCAATGCCACCATAGAACAGCTGCGTGAGGGACAGGTGCAGGCATCACAGGACACCAGAGACCTCACAAGTGCTGTCCGTGAAATCTGCCAGGAGCTGCGCCATGAGAGGGTGAGCCAGCGGAGATTTAGGAACATGTTTGGCAGCTTCTGTCGTTCTTCCAACAGGGTGGCAAATGCAACTGCACTGATTGTGGAGGCAGCACACAGCAGCAGGGATGTTGTGAATGGACTGGTGCAGATCACCAATGTGATCGACCACATAATGGGACAGAGGTCAGCCACACCGAGTGAGCTTGCACTGGGGGACACTGAGGACAGTTCCAGCCTATGCAGTGTAGCTGTACCAGCATTGGACACCAGACGGTGCAGTGCCAGGCACAGCACTGCCACTGAGGCTGACAATAGAGGTGCCAGTGAGGTAACTGGGCACCCGAGTGGTGTGCGTGGCCGCAAAAAATGACTGTAGCTGCCAGTGGACTTATGTCTTCACTATGAAGTAATAGTGCATTACTCAGGTCCTTCATTGTTTCTAGTTTATCACTTAACCTTTTTTTGCTATTCCTCACAAGAACATTACCGGACTTAAGGTAATACATTTATTTCACTACAGGAACAGTTGTCAGAGGATTTGTGTCATTTTTACTCACGTCTGAAATGGTTGTGTGTGATGTCAGCACGCCTTTGCCTTCCCTCTGCTGCACTGGTCCTGTCTGCTGGATGTAGGGGTGGTATGAAATCATCATCAGATTCATTTTCACATATTTCTACAGGTATGCCCCTGGTGGTAGCTATATTGTGCAAGATAGCACAAGTAGCCACTATTCTACATGTCGTCTCTGGACTGTACTGTAGTGCCTCTCCACTTTTGTGGAGGCACAAGAAGCGACTCTTCAGCAGTCCAAATGTGCGCTCCACCACATTGCGGGTTGCCCTGTGTGCTGCATTGTATCTCCATTGAGCAGGTGTTGCAGGATTGAGGTAGGGCGTCATCATGTAGGTGCGCACTGCATAGGCACTGTCTCCTGGAAGGGACAGAGGGTATGATAAGAAGTGGGCCATCTGACATCAGCATGCCATCAATGCGCCATTGTATAGAGGGACAATACCTAGTAGATATCCTTCACCAAACTCCTGTGCGAGCAGTCTTGTGTGAATCCCGCTGTGGCAAAAGATGTACGAATCATGTGTGCTCCCTGGGTACCTGGCCACGAGATCAGTAATGATGTAGGAGGCATTCCATATCACCTGTATATTCATTGAATGTTGGTATTTCCAGTTGCAGTACACATACTCTGTGGCGGATGGTGGACAGATTGCCACATGTGTACCATCAATGGCACCTAGGACGTGGGGAACTGTGCTATCTGGTAAAAATCTAATTTTGTCTGCTGTATTTCCTGTGGGGTGCGGGGGAATCTGATGTACTGGTGTAGTTTGCTCAGCATGGCGTTGATAAATACACTGAAAATTCTGGAGAGGGTACTCTGTGATACCCCTCCAGCTGCTGCTATGACCCCTTGATAGCTCCCTGAGGCGAGTAGGTGGAGGGAGAATAATACCTGCACATGGGTGGGTATGCTGTGAGTCCTTAGTGTTCTGCGCTGCATTATGGGTTGTAGCTCAGCTATCAGATCAAGTATCATGGCTGAGTTCAACCTATACCTCTCATATATTTCCTCCTCTGTCAGGTTAAAAAGTGTAATGCGCACTCTGAAAATGCGCTCCTGTCTCGTCCTCCCTCTCCTCAAACCTGCCAAGATCCTCATCCTCCTCGCCATGACGTAGAGTGCAGCCATTGTGGAAAAGAGTCTGAGGCATTCTGGGCCTCTTTATATAGGTTGCACCTGGTTACCACCTGGTTTCAGTTAGTGGTATTTTGCATGTGCAAAATGCATTCTGCGAAAAATCGCAATTTGTGATTTTTTGATGCATCTCCTTGTGACTTGGATTTTGCGACTCGCAATTTGCGCCTTGCAATTTCCTACTGGAAATACCGAATCGCAAATTGCGACTCGCAAAACCAGGTCGCAACGCAAAAAATTAAAATTTTTGCGATTTCTTATTTTTGGTCTGCGAATGCCTTTCATGCATCGCAGACCACTTTTTTGCACTCGCAAACGGCTGATTTTTGCGATTCGCACCATTTGGGAGTGCAAAAATGTTTCATACATCTGGCCCTAAATTTGCATCTCATTCTTAGCAAATATGTAATTGCTAAAAAATAATCCATCCATATGGCATTTATTGACCTCGCAGTGCTTTTGATCTGGTAAATAGAGGGAAACTTTGGCAAATTATGGAAACCCTGGGGATTGATTTGAACCTGTTGGATTTAATAAAGCAGTTACCTACAGACCTAAAGGTCTCAGGTCAGTTTGGCTTGCTTGGTGAGAGAACCCCCCCCCATTCTATCAAGATGAGGAGTAAGGCAGAACTGTATCTTAGCCCCATTTTTATTTTTGATATGTATCAATGGGCTCTATGAATTTTTAATAAAATATGGGAAGGATTTCCCGAAGACGGGACAGAGACAGCTCCCAGTTTTACTATACGCAGATGATGCTGTATTAATTGCGTGTACAGCTAACGGTCTTCAAGGCCTGTTGGATCTTTTTTTAACTTTTATGCAGGACCTTGATTTGAAAGTAAATTTCTCAAAGACGTATGTAATGACATGTGGCCCCTGAAATACGAGGCCTAAACAATTCACCATGGGAGGAAATATTATTAACAAGGTGAAAGACTTTTGTTATTTAGGTATGCATGTGAGTTCTTCTATGTTATTGAACTCCCACATCAAATTTAAGACCCAGCAACTGGTGAGAAATGTAGAAGCAATATTTTGCTTTGCCTGTAAATTGGGCAATAGACCAATATCTCAGATTGTTACGCTCTATAATTCCAAGTGTATATCAGCAGCTACATATGGGGCGGGTTGTAGGGTTACATTAAAGTAGACTTGCTTCAACGTGTTGAGAACAAATTTGCCCACAGACTACTGTTGGTACCCAAAAATTCATAAAATATCATCTGCCCTGAGGAACTGGGTTTACGGTATACAGAGGATTTGATTGCTGTCGCCCCACTTCTGCTGTGGCTTAGATGCTGGAGAAACCCTGCGGCTAGCTTGGTACAAGATTGTATGACTGATTGTTTACAATTGGCCAAATCAAATAGAATTCCTTGGCTCTCAAATTTGCAAACATCTTTTACAAAGTTTGGGGCTTGAAAACATGTTTACAGACCCAGAGTCCTTGCCTATAAATGCAAAGGAGGTGGTGAAACAACGGCATACTGATTATACCCTGAGCCTTAGATTTCATAGTGCCCTGAAATTGAAAACCTTTGAACCTTATGTCCAGATTTTAACTGTGGTTTCTATGGAACCCTATTTAACTTAGTTCTTGAGTCCATTAATATGCTCCTTTCTAACTTCATTCAGATTAAACTTAATTCATTATAGAGTGGCCTTCCCCAAACAATGTTTTTGGCAAAAACAGCCTCCACCTTATCCCTGTGATGCCAGATCCAAGCAGAGCACATGTCACTTTTTTCTATTTGTACACTTTATACTACCCCTAGATATGCTTTTATATTGCCCCTTTTATGTAAATTAAAGTTCATACATTACAAGGATGCTATGACTTATGATCAAAAACTGCCAGAAATTCAAAACTGTTGTCCTGTATTAAATTTTATTAGATCTGCTCTCACTGTCAGGAAACAATATGAATCTGCTGATACAGTTGTACAATAGTTTAACCTGAACACGGATATGACTCTAAAATTAATTCATGATTTCTGATGTAAGTGAGCATTTGTCATTTTATCCTGCATACTTTTAAGGCTCTTAAATAATTTTATACTGTTTTCATAATTTAGTTAAAAGTTTTGCATTACAAGGCTGCTATGATTTCGCATAAAATCGAGTGGTATCAAATTTATTATTCTGTTTTAAATCCTACTAGATTTGCTACTGCTACCAGGAATTGACATGAATTTGCTGATATGGTAGTGTAATTAGATTTGGATTTGGGCTATGCTGCTGAAATGTTTTGTAAACAAAACTTTACTTATTTTTTAATGTATTTAAACTTTTAATCTGTATACAATGGTTTGCGATTTTATGGCATTTTGCCGAATAAAGAATTTTGACAGACTGGCTGACTGACTGACTGGCTACACAACACATTAAGCTGTATATTTTATATGAAATCTTCCCATAAAAAGGTTGTTTCCTGGTCCAGCCAATCTTTATTTTCGGGGCGTGGATGATTTCAAATTTTGTCACCATTGCTATGCGTTTTGACGCATCACTGGACAAAATATAACAGAGATTAGCATTCAAGATAGAAAATCATAGTTGCTTTTACTGCTTTCATGTGGAAACAAGTGGGCTTATTTACAAGCCCCTAGAGCCACTGGAGCGTCACTTTCAGCGACGCTCTGGTGGTTCTGTGCCCATTTCCGTATTTACAAAGTGGCACTAAGCCACTTTGCGTGGGGTAACATCCCCTTGTAAACATGGGCCCCCGAAGCAGTTTTCTACAACAGAGAGGTGTGCAATGGGTAACATCCGTAACAACGACACCATAACAATGACCTACGTTGTTAGAGCAAGCAGAACCACGCTTGCTTTAACGTCGACTCCCTTTTTCTCTGCCTTAAACATGCATCTGCTGAACAACGCACATGCGTGGTTAAGGTAGAGAAAAAGGGCAGAGGGTATCGGGAGAGGGTGCAGTCAGGTAAGTGGGGCTGGGGCAGGGTTGGGGGTAGTGTTTAGGTGTGGAGGTAGATTAAGGGCTTGGGGTGGGGGAAGTCAGTGTAGTTTTTTTTTTTTCGGAGCAGGGTTGGGGGATCGGGGCAGTTCTGGTTTTTAGGGGTGGGGTTCGGGGAAGTCTGTTTTTAGGGTAGGGTTGGGGGTTCCGGGTAGTTTTGCTTAGGGGTGGGGGGTCAGGGTACTTTTGTTTTTGGGTGGTGGGGGAATCAGGGTAGTTTGTTTTTTGGGGTGGTTTGTTTTTTGGGGATGGGGTCAGGGTAGTTTTGTTTTGGGGTGTAGTGAGGGAGTCAGGGTAGTTTGGTTTTAGGGGTGGGGGTCGGGGAAGTTTGTTTTTTGGGGGTAAGGGCATCAGGGTAGTTTGGTTTTCAGGGTGGGGGATCGGGTAGTTTGGTTTTTAGGGGTGGGTGATCGGGATAGTTCGGTTTGTGGGAGTGGGTGGTCAGGGTTGTTAGTGTTTTTGAGGGTGGGGGGTTGGTATAGATTGGCTTTTGGGAGTGGGGGTTAGGGTAGTTTGTTTTTTTGGGGTAGGGGTGGGGGATCAGGGTAGTTTTGTTATTAGGGGCAGGGTCGGTTGTTTTTAGGGTGGGTGGGAGGATCGGGGAAGGTCTTAGTGCTCAGGGTGGGTGGGGGGTGTTGGGATACTTTTGTTTTTAGGGGTGGGAATCGGGGTAGTGTTAATATTAAGGGTGGGTACACATGGGCCTTAGGACGGGGGGGAGTCGCATGCTAGAACCACGCATGCCAATCCCACACATACCTTTACTAGTCATGCTTTTACAATGAAAATTTGTTGTAAAGGCATTAGTGGTTAAGGCTTTTGTGGTAACAACGCTGTCGTTGTTCCGACTGTGTTGTTCAGGTATCAGTAGTTCCAGCATTCGTTGTTCCATCATACATTTGTGTGCAATGGGTGTTGCTGTGGGTGTTTCCATGCAATACCCATTGCTTTTGACACTGCCGATGATTTATCAGAAATCGAAAATCTGAGGCAGCGCCAAAAACTCATGCCACCCCAGGGATGGCGTTAGACTGGCGCAATGAGAAAAAAATACTTTTATCTCACCTAATTTTTGCTTTTTCTATGCAGAATGCAAAATGCTAGATTTGATTGTTTATGTGCAGGACACCTTCCTGCACATAAACAATCATTCCCTGCAATGCAAGTGCCCCTACACTATGGTACCATGGTGCCAAAGCTATGGGGAACACAGGTGTGCACCGTATTTTAGTAAATACGGTGCATCCCGCATTTCTGAAGTGACGCAGTGCGGCGCTGCCAATTTTGGCACATCGCTGCAAACCACTTTCTTGTAAATGAGGCCCAAGGTGTGGTATATGTGGTCTTGATTATTTTCAAGAGATCTACACAATGGGCCTCATTACAAGTTTGGCAGTTTCTTGGCATGACCGCCGCCATGGCAGCTGCTAAAAGACCACCAAGTTTGGCAGTTTCTTGGCATGACCGCTGCCATGGCAGCTGCCAAAAGACCACCATGTTGGCCATCTCTGTTACCATGGTACATTGTGCAGCTATTAGTTGACTCAGTGATCCCATACACCTAACTAGTAGCTGACTTTACATTGTCAAGTCATTAATCAGACAAGATATGAGTCAATGAACAGTCGTCTAACCACCAAGATACTCCAACATCTTGTAGCAAGGTGTATGCAATTGGATATCTCTGTGTCGCATATAACTCTAACCCAGATTTGTAAGCAGGTGTTCTTGTCATATCTGGGGATCATGTAAAGGATGTGTGTGCATGTCACATAGCATGTCTAGCAGTCAAACTCTTATATCACGTGTTGCATTACTTTCAGCAACTGTGTGTGTTCCACTTCCCCTACAGGTAACCTAGCCATTGTCACCATAGAAAGGACACCAGAGACTGTCACTACCCCTCTGGATGAAGGCCTCAGTGAGGAATACACCCCTGGATATGTGGACATTAAGCTGGCCTATCTGGGATACCTGGCCAGTCTTCAACTGTGAACCTCATCCTGCCCACATCGACTCCTTCCAGCCCTGTTTCTTCAACATCACAGGCAACCATTCACCCCTGTGTTCCAAGGACAGTGTCTACCATCTTCTGCCCCCCAGTACAGGTATCTTAGTCTCCTGTTGTAAGCCCAGATAATGATGGACCTATCACCAGTGGGAGTGGACAAACTATGTCAGGGGCACAGGCACGTGGGGATAGGGTGCGTGGGAGGGATGGCATGGGCTGCAGCATGGAGGTCCCTAGGGATACAATTGGCCAGGACACCATCCCCCAAGTTGTGGGAGCTTACAAACAATCCCAAGGCATGATGAGCCAGGTAACTACCATGATGGGGGGGATCAAGCACCTGCAGAGGGACAACCACCAAGAAGTCAAGCAGTAGTGGCAGGCCCAAAATGCCAACTTGGCTTCCAGCGCAGGGGTGCTGAGAGATATGAATACCACCCTAAGTAGGTTTTGTACCCAACATCTGACCTATTGCACTAGCAATGAGACATCAGCCCCTTCTACATCTGTAGCTGCTAGTGGAATGGAGGCCCTGCCGGGGGAAGGATATGCCTCAGACACTCCTGCCTCTGCAGCTGAAGAACCTCTCCCCGCAACATAGATGTCCTCGCAAACATCCAGGAGGAGCAGATGCCAAGACCAAATCCACTGCCAGGAAGTGAACCTCTACTGATTGGTTCCTCTTGTGTTGCATAGATACCCTGTTGACTGTTCTGAAACCGATCTCCATTTTCCTATGGTACAAGGACACTGGACTTGGGTCTCCAAATGTTGTAGCAGTGAGCCTGCTGATTTCATCCACCATGACTGAACCCTTCACTTTTTACTTTCTGTTATATTGGATCCAATTTACTCATTTTGCTGTGCACTACTCTATTAATACTTCTTAACCACAGATCATGTGTGAGAGTCATTTATCAACAATATTTCACTGTCATCTATAACACCTCTTGCACAACAAAGTTTCTCTCAAAAGTAAATTATTTGTTATGTTCCATCTCACATGTACTGTTGAATCAGGCTATATTTTGAAGTGTCTATTAATGATAGACATAACTCAAATCACTGTTATTGAACTTTCCCACATATAGTTTGGGGAAATGCCAATGATCCCACAGTGAAGTACTGCTGCTCACTTCAGTGTTTCACCATGGGTATCAATCACTACCACCCCCACAGACTAAAGAAATTGGGACATGTCAGTCTTTCACTATCCCAATAGGCAAACATATTGGTTCAATGTATCATCAGATAAAGCCTTATCACATACCCATACCATAGCTCCAAAATGACCACACCCCATGAAACAGATAGAGGTCAGTACCTCAGTCATAGAATCTTCCACTTACCATGGTCAGGTATCAGTAGGCATGCTACTCAGTCTTGATACACATGCACAGTAGCCTGCAGTGAGGAAACACACTGCCAGCTAAATACAAGTTAGTTATTACCAACACAAACCATTCTGATAGTTGAGGGCACGGATAGCACAGGATGACATGTGTCAGAGACACAAGACCACACACATTGCACCATTGGGGCCCACCTTCCATGGCAAACAGGTCTATAGTATGAAAGAGAACACTACAATCCCACTATCCTCACAGTCTGGTCATAGAACTCACACACCACAAATCTCATGCCTGACAGTACTCGGTTCAATTAGTGTTCACCTCACATGTCAGTCTGCAAATCCCACCTGCCTGTGACCCTGTCTGATATTGCCAAATAAGGATGACCTTATGAAGTAATCTGCAAAATGTAAATGTAAAAAATAAGGTATAGGCCTCATTGAAACACAAACATTACATAGCCAATTTCTATATACAAAGGTAACTCTGACTGAGCATTGTGATAAACTTAGACTATGTTGATCAAAAAGCTGCAGAATACTCCATGTCATATTCTGCATGCACATTTGAGTTATGGGCTTTAAAGCTACTTATAGCCTTTCTGATGGCCATACTAAGATCATTACCAAGTCTCTTAAACGTTAACACATCACATTCCTAAAGTCAGGTGAAGTAAAAATTGATAAGATCAGCCCTGATGTCTCCGGCTTCATCCTCATTATACTCTTCCTCACTTGGCAAATCTGCATTTTCACCTGCAGGAACTGCTGCCCCCCCCATCATCTGGTATAAATGGAATTTGACGTCTCAGGCCAAAGTTGTGGAGCATGCAGCAGGCCAGAAAAATTTGACGTACTTTGGTAGGTAAGTAGGGGAGGGCTCCACCAGACTTTTGGATGACATGGAATCTTGCCTTCAGGAGCCCAAAAGTCTGCTCCATGATACGCCTTGTCCTTCCGTGGGCCTCACTGAAGTGGACATCCCCTGGTGTGGTTGGGTACCACACTGGTGTCAACAACCAGAGATGTTTTGGGTAACCTGAGTCCCATGTAAAGAAGAGTTTAGAAAGACAAACATAAGTAACGGATATCCACACATTTGGTAGCAGATGAAGATTAGAGACGCACATGACATATGTGACTTACCAACCAGCCGGGACCTCTCTGTGTATTGTCGTGTTATCAGCAGGCAGCAGGCAATTGCTGTTCTGCATGAGGAAGGAATCACAGACTGACCCCGTGTACCTTGCACAAACTTGTAAAATGTAGAGGTCAGCCAAACAGACCACTTGGACATTAATGGAGTGGAAGTTTTTCCTGTTCCTATATACCTGTTCATTGGCATTTGGGGAGACCAAGGCGACATGGATGCCATCAATGACTTCAACCACATGTGGAATGTATCCCAAAGCATAAAATTCAGCCTTCACATGGGGCAAATCTTCACGTTGTAGAAATCTGATGTAGCTGTGAGGTGTTTTAACAAAGCAGACAGTACAGCCTTTAAGACCAGACTAAACATAGGCTGACACATCCGTGCAGTTAGGGCCACAGTATTTGGAAAGGAACCTGTGGCCAGGAAGTGCAGCACTGACATAACTTGTACAGTGGGTAGTATGCTATAGGGATTATGAATGGCAGATATCAGATTTGGCTCCAACTGATGACAGAGATCCATGATTGTATGTCTATTCAGGTGGTAGATTTGAATCACATGTTGCTCTTCCATTGACGGCAGGTCTGCTAGTGGACCGTACTCTGGAGGTTCTCTCACTCTTCTCATGTCAGGGTAGCTATATGGGTGAAAACCTGAATGTATGTGTATCACTCATTGTGTACAGCATAAGTATGATTACACCTATGTCACATATAATGCTCTAAAATGCCACATGAGGGGGCGTGGCCAGCCATCATCCAAGATGGGTGCAAACTAGCAAGGCTCTGTGCCACTAACTCGCTTTAATCCATAAAATATCCACCCATCCATCCAATAAATTCATGCTACAAACCATGCAGGCTAACAAGAACAAACTGGGGCCCCATTGTGACTCCTTCTGACACTGGGGACAACTGAGGGGTGGGTCAACGCATTGCGGCCTAGCGACGGTGAAATTCGGGCTTGTGCAGCCTGCCGGGGCGTGAGAGCTGTTGCCCCCTGAAAAGAGATAGGATTGAGGCGGGGATCCCCACTCATGTAAAGCCGGGGACCCTACCCAACTGACAGCACTGGCTAAGGAGGAGAAGTGGTAGATCCTGCGGAGGAGACCCTGACGTGGGGGAGCTTGGAGATGGTAGCAGCCGCTGGCAGTGGCCGGCCCAGTGGTCTCGGGTGAGTGACCACTGGGATCGCCGTGGCTGCAGCGGCTAGGAGTCTCTGAGAGTCGAGTACGGGACCCCTGC
Organism: Pleurodeles waltl; assembly: GCF_031143425.1. Lineage (NCBI taxonomy): Eukaryota > Metazoa > Chordata > Amphibia > Caudata > Salamandridae > Pleurodeles > Pleurodeles waltl. The sequence goes on from NC_090444.1 coordinate 1,558,043,680, forward strand.
TCCTGGGGGTGGCTGCCTCCGACGCACCAGAGGAGGCGGTCACGGGGACCGCCGGCTCAGAGACGAAGGAGGAGGGTGTCCGAAAAGTCGATCTGTGTCAGCGCTGTGATTGTGAATCCGGACCGGGAGGAAGAGCTTGTGACTGCCTTGAATGCTTGGGGGCCCTGTGTGCCTGATCTAGCAGGGGGCAGATGGTCCCCAGGGCCCCCGGTGTGCGCTGGTGAGGCAGAGGACTGGTCCTCGGGGGCACGGCGGGCACGTCCTTGCAAAATGGGAAGCAGAGGAGATCCCCACTCGTGGAGTGGGGAGATTGGAAGACCCCACCTACCTGGCGGCCCCACAGAAGACTAAGGGGGTCATTACAACATTGGCAGTGTGCAGAAGACCGCCAACACATCACCGCAGCAGCGGAATACCGCCACAGCCATTATGAACCACAGCTCGGAATTCGCCAAAATCCAGACACCCAAACAAGTCCGCCACACCAAAGGTCAGAGATAAACTGGCGATAACCAAACCGACACCGTCACGCCAACATGGAATACGCCCACACTATCACGACCCACGAATCCACGCAGCGGTCTTTCAGCCGCGGTATACACCGCTGCGCTCAAAATACACACACATTTACAAAACACTACCACATTGGACAATTCCAAATACACACACCTGATACACTTACGCACACCACTCCCACACACCCAATACAATATAAAGCACACACCCACATCACCCACAAACCCTTACGACAACAATTGAGACAGAAGGCCAGAGAGAGACACCACCAGAAAGAACAATAGCATCCACAGGCACTCAACACCATCACTCACACAACATCCAAGAACCTCACACAACACACCTCTAAATATCACTCCACACATTACAACACACACCACCCCACACATCACCCACACCACCGCATGGCACCGCAGGTTTTCTGAGGAGGAGCTCAGGGTCATGGTGGAGGAAATCATCCTGGTAGAGCCACAGCTATTCGGAGCACAGGTGCAGCACACCACCATCGCTAGGAAGATGGAGCTATGGCGAAGAATCGTGGACAGGGTCAACGCAGTGGGACAGCACCCAAGAACTAGGGATGACATCAGGAAGAGATGGAACGACCTACGGGGGAAGGTGTGTTCCATGGTCTCAAGACACCAGATTGCAGTTCAGAGGACTGGCAGCGGACCCCCATCTCCTCCCCCAGAACTCACAACATGGGAGGAGCAGGTCTTGGCTATACTGCATGCTGAGGGCCTCGCAGGAGTAGCTGGAGGAATGGACTCTGGTAAGTCAAATCTTTCACTACTTCATCCGCCACACAACTGCATGCTATCACATACCCCACCCTCGCCCTCACCCCATCACTCCAACTCCTCACATATGTCCCAATATCACAAACCAAACATCCCAAGCCCTGCATGTAACACCAAAGCATGGACACCCATCACCAAAGCATGTCCACTGCACATACCCATACACCCCCCTAAACCATTATCACACAAGGTCCTATACAAGAATGCAAGCACTGGGGTACATGGTCACCCACCCATTGCACACCATGGCACACACAGATGCAATAAACATGCTTTTACACCCCTGCAGGACCCCTACCCAACGTCACCGGACAGGAGGGTCCAGACATGTCCACTCCACCCACAGAAGAGGCATACAGTGATGACAGCAGCTCTGTCCAAATGGATCTAGATGACCAGCCCAGCCCATCTGGGACCTCGGGACAGTCCGTTCCCCTCACACAGTCACAGGCCACTACAGAGCCTCCCCTCTCCGAAAACACCAGCACAGCACCCACCCAGCGGGCCCATACCTCTGTCCCCAGGACACGTCAAGCAGCAGTGTGTCCACCACTACAAGGAACCCAGGCTAACCCACCACCCCAACAACACCAGGGACCTGGGGGCAGTGGTAGTGTGCAAGCAGTTCAGGGGACAGAGGCCCAGGGAAACAGGGGAACTGGGAGGGCTGCTGTGCGAAAGGAGGAGGACAAGCCCATGGAAACCACTCTCCACGAGGCCCTCTCCAACATCATGGGAGCATACCACCATTCCCAGGAGACGATGGCAACGGTACTGGCCAAGTTTCAGGAGACCCAGCGGCTGCAGGAGGAACAGTGTTTGGGGTTCAGGGAGGAACTCAAATCCATCAATTCCACCCTGGGCACCATTGTAGGGGTGCTGAAGGAACTAGTCAACACCAGGAGGGACACTGTGGCACAACAAGGGGCCCCTGACACTAGCCTGGACGATGAACTGCCCACCACCTCCGCCAGCACTAGTGGACAGGAGGCACCGTCACAGGACCACGGCACCAGAACCCCACCCCCTGCAGATGGAGAACCACCCCACAAACGGTCCCTGAGATCCAGGACAAAGACAGAGAACAATGCCAAGACCCTGCCAAGAAATGGACCACCCTGATTGTCATCCTTCTGTCCCACTTTGTCACCCTGTCCATACTTAAACTGCCCCAGCTCCACTTACCATTCCCCTTTGGACAATGCATCTGTGAGACAAATAGACTGGACTCTGCCATGGACATTCCTCCACCATCACCCCTCACCATTTTACACCCCCCTCCAATATTTAGCACTTAAATAAACTCCCTTAAATCACAAAACAATCTGGAGTCAGTCTCTGCTTTCACAAATGTGTATTTGCAATAACTGTGTCAAAATGCTACGTCCAATGACATGCCAACATACCTATGTCAGACAGCTCTAGTCCATGCGGAAACAAAGCAGAGGTCACACAGTGGGACCCACATCTGTGATATTGAAAGGGAAAGTGACAACTCAGTGTCCATACACTGGGTGAAAATGACAGACCGATGAGAGGTATAAGAATTAAATCAGATGTAGCAGGCAGTGTTGTCTTCTTAGCTCTGTCTCACTGGAAGTATTGCTGGATCACTGTGTTCCTGTTGTCTATGTCCTTTTCTTCTGCTTCCTCGTCTTCAATGTCCACAGGCTCCACAGCTGCCACAACACCTCCATCTGGACCATCCTCCTGCAGAAAAGGCACCTGTCGTCGCAAAGCCAAGTTGTGAAGCATACAGCAGGCCACGATGATCTGGCACACCTTCTTTGGTGAGTAGAATAGGGAACCACCTGTCATATGGAGGCACCTGAACCTGGCCTTCAGGAGGCCGAAGGTCCTCGCTATAATCCTCCTAGTTCGCCCATGGGCCTCATTGTAGCGCTCCTGCCCTTGTCCTGGGATTCCTCACTGGGGTCAGTAGCCATGACAGGTTGGGGTAACCCGAGTCACCTGCAAATGGCGAGTGGCAACTGTTAGACACACACTAACTCTTAGGGATATCCCTAGATACCTAGCAAATGTAAATTAGCACTTGTATAGCGCACTACTCACCCGTTAGGGTCTCAAGGCGCTGTACTCATACCGCTATGGAACCCCTCCTGGCTTTTTCCTGTGAGGCACCCACTCCTGAGCACCCCCAGGGTGAAGCCAGGCATCCAAGCGCTGTTGGGGCCGTTGTGGAGATTAAGCAAGCTATTGCCCAGAGTTGCAGAGTGGGACCCATGAATTAGATTAGGCACCGAGGCGAGAATTATCTGGTCAAGGGGAATTGAGCCCAAGACCTGCCGAAGCGGGACTTGAACCCTGGTCTTGAGCCAGATCTCTGCTTCAGGGTCTGCCGCTCTAACCATTGAGCCACACTTCTCCACTGAGACGATGTAGTCACACTGTATTGGCTCCATGTCCTCACCTAATAGCCACACACGGTGCCTCTGGAGTTGCCTCATCACATAAGGGATGCTGCTATTCCGCAGAATGTAAGCGTCATGCATTGATCCAGGAAATTTGGCATTCACATGGGAGATGTACTGGTCTGCCAAACATTCCATCTGCACATTCATTGAATGGTAACTCTTCCAGTTTCTGTACACCTGTTCACTCCTGCAGGGGGGGACCAAGGCCACATGTGTCCCATCAATGGCACCTATGATGTTGGGGATATGTCCCAGGGCATAGAAGTCACCTTTCACTGTAGGCAAATCCTCCACCTGAGGGAAAACGATGTAGCTCTGCATGTGTTTCAGCAGGGCAGACAACACGTTGGAAAACATAGGCTGGGACATCCCTGATGCTATGGCCACTGTTGTTTGAAAAGACCCACTTGCTAGGAAATGGAGTACTGACAGCACCTGCACTAGAGGGTGGATTCCTGTGGGATGACGGATAGCTGATATCAGGTCTGGCTCCAACTGGGCACACAGTTCCTGGATTGTGGCACGATCAAGTCTGTAGGTGATAATCACATGTCTCTCCTCCACTGTCGACAGGTTCACCAGCGGTCTGTACACTGGAGGATGCCGCCATCTCCTCACCTGCCCCAGCGGACGTGCATCTACAGGTACAGGCGCCACCCCCCCTACCAGCACTGCCCTCCCAGCAGCCCCTCAGCGTTTTCCCCGTGGCTGCTCACCCAGGAGGGTGGGCATCTCCTCCGCCCCAGGCACCTCAGCCCCTGCCCCTGTCACCCCTGCTGCCCTCAGTGAGGAGGCCATTGACCTCCTCAGGTCCCTCACTGTTGGGCAGTCTACCATTTTGAATGCCATTCAGGGTGTAGAGAGCAGTTGCAACAGACAAATGCATCCCTTGAGGGCATTCATTCTGGTCAGGCAGCCCATCAGCGAGCTTTTCAGACTTTGGCCTCAGCACTGATGGCAGCCATTGTCCCTGTCTCTAGCCTCCCCCTCTAACTTCCTCCACCCAGACCCAAACCCCTGTACCTCAGCCTATCCCAAGCATACCATCAGACCAGCATGCACATACCTCAACACACAAGGGAAGCTCAGGCAAACATAAGCACCACACATCCCACAGGCACTCACACAAGCATCATACAAATGCTGACATACCAACATCCACTGCCTCCACTGTGTCCCCCTCCTCCCTCCCTGTCACATCTCCACTCACACCTGCATGCACTACATCGTCAGACACTACCTCCATCACCAGCACACCCATGACCACACCCCACTCACGTACAGTCACCACCCCTCTACCATTCACACATCCCCTGTGTCCTCTACCAATGTGTCTGTGAGCCCACCTCCCAAGGTACACAAACGCAGCCACACACCCACCCAACAGCCATCCACCTCACGACAGCCTCCAGCCCATACACCTTCACCCAAAGTCACCAAACGTAAAACCTGCTACAAAGGCTACCTCTTTCTCCACTCCCAAACCCCCTCCATCTACCTGTCCCAGTGTCTCCAAAAAACTTTTCCTGTTCAACCTTGACCTCTTCCCCTTACCTCCCCCACCCCTTCAGTCTCCCAGGGCCCGCCTATCCAGGTCCCAACCTAGTGCCTCAGCCACAACATCTGCCGGAACAGTGGTGCCAGTAGTAACCGGCTTCTGGAGTGCACCAGGCACCAGGGCAGCCAGTGTGCCAAGGAGCCAGAGCACGGACAGTCCCCCACCTCAGAAGCACAAAAAGTTGGCCAGTGCCCGGCAGGAGAGAGGAAAAAAATCTTCCACCAAAGCCGCTCCCGGGGTAAAGTTGGGAGTGTGAAGACAGCTGCGCCACCATCCAAGGTGGGGAAGGGGCACAGTAAAACAGGCAAGTAGGGGAAAACCTGCACAGCGGACAAGACAGCCATGAGCACCGCTGAACAGGACACCGCCGCCATAAGCACCGCTGCCAAGGACACCGCCGCCACCAGCACCGCTGCCATGGACACCGCCGCCACAAGCACCACTGCCAAGGACACTGCCGTCACAAGCACCGCTGCCAAGGGCACCGCCGCCACAAGCACCGCTGCCAAGGACACCGCCACCACAAGCCCCGCTGAACAGGACACCGCTGCCACCAGCACCGCTGAACAGGACACCGCCGCAACAAGCACCACAGGCCAGTGAGCGCCAAAGATTCCGACGCTACTGAGGCCGCCACGAGCAGGATGAAGCACTCTGGGGACAAAGCCCCCTCCAGAACCAGTGGAGAAAGGCATCCACTACCCCAGTCCTTGGCAGGATGAAGCACTCTGGGAACAAAGCCCCCTCCAGAACCAGTGGAGATTCACATCTACTACCTCAGTCCTTGCCAGGATGAAGCGCTCTGGGCACAAAGCCTCCTCCAGAACCAGTGGAGACTGTTATCCACTTGAGAGACTGTGGCTTTGCACTCCCCAGGATGCAGCAGCGGGAAAACCACCCACTGAAAAGACTTGTGAGACTGTGGCTTTGCACTCCCCAGGATGCAGCAGTGGGCAAACCACCCACTGTAGAAACATGAGAGACTGTGGCTTTGCATGCCCCAGAAAGCATCAGTGGGCAAACCACCCACTGTAGAGATTTGAGAGACTGTGGCTTTGCACTCCCCAGGATGCAGCAGTGGGCAAACCACCCACTGTAGAGACTTGAGAGACTGTGGCTTTGCACTCCCCAGGATAAAGCAGTGGGCAAACCACCCACTGAAAAGATTTGTGAGACTGTGGCTTTACACTCCCCAGGGTGCAGCAGTGGGCAAACCACCCACTGAAAAGACTTGAGAGACTGTGGCTTTGCACTCCCCAGGATGCAGCAGTGGGCAACCCACCCACTGTAGAGACTTGAGAGACTGCAGCTTTGCACTCTCCAGGATAAAGCAGTGGGCAAACCACCCACTGTAGAGACCTCAGAGACTGTGGCTTTGCACTCCCCAGGATAAAGCAGTGGGCATGGAGCCCCCTCGTGGATTTGTGTGTCGTGCACTCATCCGGCTGAGGTGCCCCCCTTCTCTTCCCCCTGAGGTGCCTGTTTTATTTCTATCTGATGCCTCAGCAGTGTTCTCTCCGTCTTGTTCGGGAATTGAGTGTAGGCCTCGCCCATGTATTTTGGGCCCAGTGGTCCACGGACTATGATGGTGGAATACCTTGTGCTTGTATTCTTGGTTAATGTATTTGAATATTTTACAATTGTTCGACTCATTTCCTTTTGTCCTTGCATTCTTCCAGGGGGGGTTGGGGGTTGTTAATGTAATGTATCAACATGTATTAGTGTGTGTGTTGTAGTGGGTGAGGGTGGGGGTGGGAGTGTTGCGTGTTGCATGTTTGTGTTACTGATTTTTCCCTCTCCCCTCCTCTGTGGCGTAGGTGCATTACTTACCGTGGTCTTTGCGCTGTCTTTGTTGTTCCTGGTAGAGGAGCAGGAAGATAAAGACTGGTAGAATCTGGAGCTCGGGTTCCATGGCGTCCTGGTTCCTCGTGGGATGTGTAGAGGTGAGCGTTTTCCCTTCCAAGTCCTGTTTCTGCCGTGTTTTTGTTCGTGGTGAATCCACCTAGGAAAAGGTGGCAGATTGGACTGTTGTAATAATGTGGGCGGTACATTGTCTTCCGCCTGTCTGTTGGCGGTTACCGCTGCGGTGTTTGTTTGTACCGCCTTGGCGGTCGGAGTGTTAAAGTGGCTGTCTATGTTGGCGGTTTCCCCCACGGTCGTGATTCAATTTTTTTTACCGCCGGCCTGTTGGCGGTTTTACCGCTGCTTTAACACCGACTGCCAAGGTTGGAATGACCACTTAAGTGACCAATGGGGCGGCGGGGGCTGAGGTATTGAAGAGGAGCCCGCTTGGGGGGGGCACGAGGAATCTGCTGTTGAGTCAGACCGTGAAGAAAGTGAGAGTGCCTGGCCAGAGGAGGTGAGAGCAACTCAGGGTAAGAGACAGACCATGAGAGGAAGATCCCCAAGGCCCCCAAGTCCTTGCCAATTGCTGATCCAGCCTGAAGGAGAGCTAGGTGGGAGCAATCCATTGGAAAGAGATGAAGGGGCCCCTGACTCCTCCGGAGTGTCAGAACCTTAGCAGGGCATGAAAGGTTAAAAAGCACACAATTCGAACAACAGTGTCAATACCACCACCTACCAAATGACGGAGCAAGGGCCCTGAAACGCACACAGCCAGGAGAAGTAGCAACAACTCCCATACAGGTGGGGGGGTGTGTGAGGGGAAAACCAACAGACCTCTGAGAGAATTAATTGGTCCCTTGGGCAGGCAGTGGCGAGTACAGAGCGGCAGCCTTCGGGCAGGTCCCTGTTGTCTCCTGGGATAAAAAGTCTAGCCACACAGCACGACTGGCATAAGTGACACAATGACTGGGGAGCGTGGAGGAAAGGCAGTGCAACAAACTAAGCTTGACAAATATGCCATACCAAAAGGGTCCGCAGATGCAGAAGGGCCCTCAGACCGGAGGATGATGAAGCAGGCTCAGGTAGCGATGGAGGCGGGGTCCCCCACACTTCATGATGTGATGGAGGCCATAAAAGGAGTTTGTACCTCCCTAGAATCATGAATCGACTCAGTAACAATGGAGGTGGGCATCCTGCGAGTGGACCTCCGTAACATGGGCTCACGAGTGAAGGAAGTCGAGGACTCCACTGCCACCCTCAGAGATGATATCGCTAGTCTTAAGACCCAAGTCAGAGAACTACAGGTCCTCACTACCAGCATGCAGGCTAAAGTGGAGGACTATGAAGGCAGATCCAGAAGGAACAATGTTCGAATAGTGGGGGTACCAGAGAAGTCCAAAGGACCTGCAGTGGATAGATTTTTCGAGGACCTCATCCTTAGGGAACTGCAACCTAAAGGACTCTCCAAATTCTTCTCTGTGGAGCGTGCCCACAGAGTACCTGGACCACCACCCCGGCCGGGAGCACCACCCCACGCCATCATTGCTAGAATCTTAAATTTTTTAGGTAAATACTCGAACTTGCAAACAGCGCGAACTGCCCCCCAGTCCTCTATGAAAACTCAAGGATAATCTTTTTCCCAGACTTCACAATGCAGGTGCAGTGACTTTCTGGAGGTTAAAAAGGCACTGCAAGAAAGAGAAATTAAATATTCAATGATCTTTCCTGCCAAACTAAGAATAGTATTAGAGGTGAAAACATGGTTCTTTGAGAATCTGACAGATGCTTGGTCATGGCTTGAGGGATGGCTGATGGTAGGGAAACCGCAGAGAAGAGTGAGAACAGGTCAGCAAAGTCAGTGAGGCGAGGAAACGGTGCAGAGACCCAGGGATTGTCCACAGGAAGGCCAAAGCGATGCACCGAACATGAAAGGAAACTTCGATCCCTCCTAGAGACCCAGCACTTAACAGACTCCATGGCCAAATGAGAGGCACTTTGAATCACTCTGTTCCCTGTGTAGACGGGGAGAGCGAGTGGGGGAGTCTGCAGAATAGTGGACCCCCCAGCCTTATCAATGATGGGGAACACAACAGCGCAAGAAGGTGTTGCCATGCACTGGGGCCTAGCAATAACAATAGTAATGTATCACATTTTTTCATATAAGGATGAAGCTTAGTGGATGTATTTTTTCAGGCAACAGCCACCCCAAAATTAAAATTTAACATGTTGGGTAAGGGTGACAGGTGCTCTGCAGAGTTGAGGAGGTGGGTATTTCAACCCACCATGCAGGGAGGCAGGGAGAGTAGGGACAAGGGCCTTTTGTCTAAGGACCAGTCACTCGCTAGCATAGTGGTCATGCCCAAAGAATAGCAAACCACCTGAGAACTGTGCCTAGTATAGGCCCATTTCGCTTCTTAATGCGGAAGTTAAAATCCTAGCTAAAATACTGGCCTCTAGATTGGTAAGGGTAATCCCTTCTTTGATACATCCAGATCAATCCAGCTTTATGCCGGATCAAAGCATTGCCCTGAACCTAAGACTCCTGCATGGGGTGATAGGTCAGATGCACAGAATAAGAGAGGCCGCACTGTTTTCACTGGATGCACGGATGGCCTTTGACAACTGAGACTGGACCTATCTCTTTGAACTCCTTAGGAAATTTGTGTTTGGGCCAAAATTTACAGCCTGGGTACATCTCCTGTATGCCGAGCCCCTGGCACAAGTCGTTATCAACCAATATACGTCCCCAGTTTTCAGACTCCAGCGATGTACCCATCAGGGGTGCCCAAAATCCCCCTTTCAGGCCATTTTTGTGATGGCACTGGAGCCACTGGCTGAGTGGGTATTTGGTGATCCACTGATTAGAGGTTTGCAATGGTCAGAGGGATGGGAAGACAGGATATCGCTCAATGCTGACGATGTTCTGCTCTATATATCGGAGCCAAATTCCTCCCTGGACAGGGTAATGCATATTCTTATGCTCTTCCGTCATTACTCTGGCTACACTATCAACTGGGACAAGTCAGTGATTTATATATTATATTGTCCAGCCCCACGTGTTCCGACTGGCTGCTGCGCCCAGATTGTTACGGAAGGGTTTCCATATCTGGGTATCTACATAACTGGAACACCCACTAGCTTCTATGCTTAGAATTTAGAGCCCCATTGCGACAACTTAAGGCGGATGTCGAGCGATGGAGCTCCCTAACACTGTCACTCCTACTTCACAACACTCCATATCTGGTTCCAGACTCGTAATTTTGAGCCACAGACCAGGAAGTACGTACACTCTTGTGGGATGGGGAGCCGGCTCGGATAACTGTAGTCAAGCTCACAAGAAGCTGGTATGATGGAGGCGTAGCCCTCCCAGATGTGCAGAATTATTATTGGGTGGCCCAACTCACAACTATTAATCAGTGGACTTTTCTGCCGGCATCAGAGCCAGCCTATCGAATGGACAGGGATGCTATGCAGCCGGGAGGAGCTCTCAGGGCCCTGTATGGTGGACGAGGGCCACAGACATCCCCGGTTCCTACAGCACTTACCCTAACCCTCTGGCATGAAACACTGAGTGTGTTAGGGTGGCACAATGTCATCACACAGAGCACCCCCTCGTGGGAAACTGCAGCACAGAGCATGCTGGCAACACCGCCTGGGTTTAATAAATGGAACCTCATCGGTCTCACAAAAGTGTGAGACCTGTGGGTGTGGGAACCATTATTTCCTTCTCTGACCTCCAGGTGGAGTTCCAGTTGGCCCTGACAGAGACGTATCGCTACCTCCAAGTCAGATATGCACTCTATAAATTATTACCCAGAGGGGAGGACCCTCCCGAGTCTTTCTCACTTGAAGATCGAGTATTATCCGAACACCTACCTAAAAAGACAAAGGGGGTTATTCCAACTTTGGAGGAAGTGGTAATCCGTCCCAAAAGTGACGGTAAAGTGACGGATATACCACCAGCCATATTACGAGTCCATTATATCCTATGGAACTCGTAATACGTCTGGTGGTAAATCCGTCACATTTGGGACGGATTACCACCTCCTCCAAAGTTGGAATAACCCCCAAAGTCTCTCACATATTGTAAAACAGTCAATAACCTGGGGCGTGGCTTCAGGCGTCAAGATGGCGGTCACACTCTAAGAGTGCTCCAGACCCCTCCGTCATCCACTCTTAGGAGCCCCATCCATCCTGCGTCCTGTCTGCCCCTGCTGACTCCCTGAGCGCGCGGGCCGGTCTGGAGAAGTGGTACCGGCCTGGCCCGGGCGTACTCCATTGACGCAACTAAAGACGTAAGAGGACTGAGATCGGGACAGCCGAAGACCGGGGCCTTCCACACGGTCGAGAGGCGGGGGGTCGGCAGAGGCACAAATTGGGGTCTCTGCCCACCCAGCTGTTGGGGCGTGGAGCTCCGTGTGAAGTGAATCAAAGCCCCCTGGAGACGAGCAACAGGCCATCTAGAAACTGTGCCGGTTAGGGAGTCGACCGGCCCTGACCTGTACACTGCCGGGTGGATGGGCAGTTGGCCCAGCAGAAAGTGTGGGCGGCGTGGACTCAGGGTGCTGCGGAGGTGCGAGCAGCGGCCCCGTGCTTTGTTTGTGGGTGAGGCCCGGCCACCTCCAGTGAAGCTTGGCCCTGAGGCAACAGGAGAGGAGGAGGGCACCGGGGTGCAGTGTGGGGCGGAGCAGTGCCCTGAGGACACGGGGTCGCGGCAACCGTCCTGTCCCATAGACCTTGGACCTAGAGCGTGAGGGTGCGGGTCTCCCTTGAGGCCCGGTCTGTTGGGGGAGTGATCCGGCCCTGGACTTGTGGCACGGCCGCAGAGATGAGTGGTGTGGACCCTGCGGCTGCGTGGGCCCCGGGTGGCCCCCACCTGTGCGGGGGACCCTAGACTGGAGGCGCAGACAGAATGGTGGAGGTCGGGGTGAGGTGGGAGTGCGGCAACCCTGAGCTTCCTGGTCCCGAAGCCTGGAGTGGCCCGTGGGCTAGTGTGGGGGCCCTGTTGCCAGAGACCCCCGCAATGGAGGGAGTGGGCGCAATCCTACAAGCCATTCAATCCTCGCAATTGGCAATAGAAACTAAAATCGGCTAGGTGAAGGAGGACGTAGGCTTACTGCGGCAAGACCTGAGGTCAGCTGTGAGCCGCATCAAAGAGGCCGAGGACCGGGTCTTCTGGGTGGAGGATGAGATAGCGGATCCCAAAACTAAGGTTACCCAACTGCTGACCGGCACAGGTGAGCTACATCACAGAGCCGAAGACGCAGAGAATCGCTCCAGACGCAGCGATCTGCGCTTTGAAGGTTTCCCAGAGGGTGCGGAGGAGACACAGGCTATCGAGTTTCTGGAGCGCTGGCTCAGATCCTGGGTCCCAGAACAGTGACTGTCCCCCTGGTTTGCTGTCAAGTGTGCCCACCGGGCTCTGGCGCCCAGACCCCTGCCGGGGGACCCAGGTGGCCAATGATCGCAAGATTCCTCAATTTCAGGGATAGTGACACTATTCTTAGAGAAGCACGGGCACACCCTGATCCCCTCTGGGACAACAATAGAATCCTTATCTTCCCAGACTACACCCGGGAGGTGCAGGCTAAACGTTGCTTCTATGAAGGAGTCAAACAAAAACTTAAGGCCATGCAGCTGACCTACATGCTCCTCTTCCCTGCGTGCCTCAAAGTCCTTATGAACGGGAAATCTTTCTTTTTTTGACTCACCTGAGGTTGCATGGGACTGGCTCACGGAGGAGCACCAGTTTGCCTGGAGGGGGCCTTCCCAGCCAAAGGTTAAACCCCCGGGACCCGACAGCATTGATCCGCCGAAATTACGCGGCGGCACAGACGTACCCGGTTCCGCCCACGGAAACAGAGCGACTTGAGTTGCTCAACTGCAAGTGAAGAACCACCAGTTCCGGGTCGTCCAGGTAGGCGGATCGCCCCGGATGGCCCAGGTGAGAAGTGAACTGCACCAAACTGTGAAGATGATCGTCTCAGCCAGACCCCCTCACTATCCTAACACCATGATTGTATAGACTCAGGGCTGGTGGGGAGGAGCAGGGGGCAGTCTCCGGCCCAGAGAGGGACGCGGGACGAGGGGCAGCCACATTGCAGAACTCCGACTATGTGGAGGGGTCCACCACCATGCTTCAGGGTTGGAAGTATGGGGAGGGGGGCAGTTGGTGGGTTGGGGCGATATAACATTACAACAATTTACTGTCCTGTTGTGGTTGAATGTTAGTTGTATTAACCTTTTTATTTCATTAGGTCACACCGCAGCACTGGGGCCAGCACGTCACACATGTCAGTTTTGATTCCCCGTGCACATCAGAAATCTCAAAGCAGGTCCTCTCCTCGAATCTTAATGGGTTCCTAGATAAAATCAAACCCTCTGAGGTCTTTAACACTCTCCGCCGCTTCGCTCCTAATGTAGTCCTACTTCAAGAGACGCACTTGCTTGGCACCAGGTGCCCCATGCTCGCACGTGATGGGTACGATAGGGTCTCCCACGCAGGTTTTTCCAGAGGTTCCAGGGGTGTGGCAATCTTTCTGCACCACTCACTGCCCGTGGTGCTCACTTCCGCTCAGTTGGACCCGCAGGGGCATTATGCAGTAGTGTCCGGCACACTTGGCGGTCGTCCGATAAATATCCTGAGTGTATATGCCCCCCCGGAGCGCTTGAGCAATTCTTGGTGGCTCTGCAGGAGGTGGTGATGGTGCTTCCCCCGGGTTTGACTATCCTGGGGTGAGACTTCAACTCCATCATATATCACAGATATCACTGGACCCCTGTCTATGAGCCACTCGGCTCGGGCGTCCAGTCTGTGCTGTTGGGTGGAGGGCCTCGGTCTTTGCGATGTATGGCGGGTTTGGCACCCTAGAGCGTGGCGATTTATGCACACATCGGCAGCGCATCATACCCATGCAAGAATCAATCTTCTCTTTATACCGGCCCTGGATGTGTCCGGCGTTGCAGGGGCAGAGATTCTGCTGCATGGGGTTTTGGATCACGCACCACTCCTTGTCCGCATGGATGACATGGGGGCCGCCTGGCTTCTACAAGATGAGGAATATACCCAGGCCCTACGAGAACAACTCATCCAATATTTCACGACTAACCTGGGGTCAGTACCGTTGCCCGGCCACACTCCGGGGGAAAGCCAAGCATCTCCTCCGCATACGAGAGTGTGCGCTGAATCAGAAGATCGCAGACCTTGAAGTCCGGGCACTACAACTCGAGCCTCAGCTCACCATCTCCACACCCAATGCCGTGACAAGGCAACCTAACCTAGTTAGAGAGGAAATCAGGCACTCCACTCTTGAGACAGCAAAGCACATGTGGTGTGCCTCGATGCCCCGCGTTTACGACTGGGGGGACAAGAACGGAAAGCTCTTACATTGGATCGCGAAGCGGCCCTTAGCGAAGTCGTTGACGGATCGGGAGCTGTCTCCCGGACACCCCATGAAATTGCATAAAGTTTTGCCGCCTACTATGCAGGGCTCTATGCAGAGCGGCCCAGACCCCAGGCAGAGAGGGAGGCCCCCCTACTGAAGGAAGTGTCCTTCCCTAAAATCTCAGAAAGAGAGCGGCAGGACCTTGACGAGCCTATAGTGCTGGAGGAAATCTAGAACGCTATCTCGGCTATGGCTGCGGGCAAGACCCCACGCCCGATGGGTTTCCGGTGGAGCTTTAGATAAATGTTGCGACCTCTTGGCCCCCCGCTTGATCAGTATGTTTGAGGAAGCTGAGCAGACGGGTAGGTTTCCACTGGGCCTCAACCTGGCCACTATTGTAGTGATACCCAAGAACGACCCCTCCCTCACAGTTGTGTTCGGATTACCACCCCATTTCACTTCTGAACAACAAAATTAAGATAACGTCCACGATATTGGCCACTAGGTTGAAGAGGGTGATATCCTCACTGATACACTCGGACCAGTGCGGCTTTATGCTGACCAGAAGTACTAGGCATTGCATTCGTCGTCTGCATGTTGCGCTTGCCCACCGCGGCTCTTTGCCCTCTCCTCTGGCACTTCTCTTCCTAGATTTTGAAAAAGCGTTTGACATAGTGGACTGGTTGTATCTTCACCAGATACTCTTGAGCACCAGGTTTAGTCCCAGATTCTGTGGCCTAGTAAAACTCCTTTATTTTAACCCAGCGGGCGGGTTCAGGTGAACAGGGTAGTGTCAGACCAATTTCCCATTTGTCGGGGGACCCGTCAGGGGTACCCTCTGTTCCCACTCCTCTTCGCACTCATGATGGAATTGCTTGCAAAAATATTGAGAGGACCCCTTGATGGAGGGGTGGTCGTGGCCTACTGGGTGGGAGGACCACCTAGCATTGTACGCAGATGATGTCCTCTTATTCCTGGCCAACCCGGCCAGAAGCAGACCCCGTGCCCTGCACTTGTTGAGGCTGTTCCCTGGGGCCTCTGGCCTGACACTCAATACCAGTAAGTCTCTGCTGGTCCCGTTACACCCGGCGAGAGACTGCTATGACTGGCAGACCAATATTCCAATCCGGCACAACATCTTTCGATACCTGGGGGTGACTGTCGCCCTTCTGCCTGAATTGGGTTGGTCGCTCAATATTTTACCGCTCACCTGGGGGATCAGGGACGACCTCCAGAGATGGCAGACCATGCCCCTTAATGTCCTGGGTAGGATTGCACTATACAAGATGATGGTGCTGCCCTGGTTTCTCTATCTACTGCAAAATTTGCCCTACTTTATACCCAAGAAATGGTTTAAAGAAATGGACGCTGTCCCGCAGCAATTTCTATGGTATAACTCTCGCCCCGACTTGCATTTCGCACCTGTCAAGGAGAAGTATGAAGGGGGGTTGGGGATTTCCAATCTCTACCTCTACTATCTAGCAATGCACCTGCTGGTGATTAATGATTGGCTGGTGGGCGGTTGGTCAGATCCTGCATACCAACTTGAACTCCTGACTATGGGCTTCTCTGGCCTGCTTGGGATGCTGCATGGAAGCCCCCTGCCACGTAGGTACCCATGGGTGACAAGAGTGGTTCTGGTGGGGTGGTGTGTGGCGCAGGAGGCAACAGACTTGTGGCAGCGACTTACCCAGCAGACCCTGCTATGGCACGGGACGTGGCTGTAGAGGTCGAGGCCCTGGAGTGGTTCCAGAAGTGGGACCTCATAGGTATTTCACTTTTGGGAGATGTTTGGGCGGGCTCCCACATGCGATCCTTCCAGGAACTTCAGCAGAAATACTCGCTCACTGGCACCCAATTTCATATATTCCTGCAGCTCAGACATGTGTTGGGCGTACACATTCCTTCGGGCACGACCCTCCCTGAATGTGACCCAGTGGAGGCCAAATCCTTGATGGGTAACCTAGGCAAAGGGGGAGTGTCACGCATATACCGCACCCTGGTCACAAATACAACACAGGTACCCAGTAGACTTCAAGAACGGTAGGAGGGCTGGTTGGGCCCCATAACGGATAAGGGCTGGTGAAACGCATTGATGCCTCCCAGAACTTTGACCCTGACCTCCTGTTTCCATGTAGTGCAGACCTACTATCTGCATGCTGCCTACCTCACGCCTGACAGGTTACACAAAGCAGGTCTTAGACCTTGCGCTGACTGCCCCCGCTGCCTGAGCCCTGACACTGACTTCTATCACATGGTGTGGGGATGCCCACACATAGCGACCTATTGGCGTGCGATTGTGGCCAAAGTCTCCAGAATCCTGCAGGAGGAGGTGGAGGCCACCCTGCTACCACTGTTGTTAGGTGTCTTGGAGAAAGTGGGGTCCAGTAGAGCATACCGGGCTTTCTTGGGTGTGGCATGCCTGGTGGCGTAGAGAGATATTGCAGCTAGTTGGAAAGCAGAGTCAGCGCCTGCACTTGTGAAATGGCGGGTAGGGGTGTACTGGTGGTGCCCAGTGAGAAAAGTTAGTATACAAGGCACGGGGATGCCCTGTGAAATACGACAGAGTGCGGGGGAAGAGGACCGCGATGTGGGATGCTCATTCCGCTGCTACGCCTCAGTAGCAGCAACCATTGTGAGACCTGTCTTTGACCAAATCTTTTCAATATTGATCATGTGCTCCTGTTGACTATGTGGAACTTGTGCAGTGCGATGCCTGTGAGGTGCAAATGTGACCATTTTCGTTATGGTTTTGTATAGTCTTCATTCTCATATGAAAAACCAATAAAGTTGCTTATCAAAAAAAAAATAGTCAGTAACCCACCAGATGTATGTAGAGACCTGAGAACACACTGGATACAGGATGTAGGGGAGTTAGATGAAGATGAATGGTAAGAGGCCTCTGCAACCCCTAGGGAGGTAGGAATGCGAGCAAGGTTCTTATTAGTGCAGCTGAAAGTTCTCCACAGGAGTTATTGCCTGCACTACCCTGGCCAAAATGGAAAAGGCAGCTTCACCCTTGTGTTCCTTAAAATATGTTCAGCGTGGGTCATTCTATCATATGCTATGGGAATGTCCGTTGATACAGAGATACTGGTCGGCAGTAGTACCATGTTTAAATGTAGATTGTGGACATACTCGAGAGCCACAGCCCAAGTGGTGTGTTCTACATATATGGGGGACCATAGACCTTGCCCGCATGGATTAAATACGGATAACGTTGGGAGCAATAGTGGCAAAGCTCAATATAGCATTGGCCTGGAAAGCCTCTAACCCACCCGAGTTAGAGGAAAGGAAGCATGACCTAGACTGGTGTATGTTGGCAGAGAAAGTGATTTATGAAGGTAGGGGCTGCCCCAAAAAATGGATCAGGGATGGGGGAAGTGGAACTCCTACATGGGAGGGCTGTGTGCATTGGCGACAGAGGCGGGACCCGAGGAGTATTGAGCACCATAAACAACCTGTGCTGAGAAGATTTGGGCTTAGAAATGGAGAGAAATAGAGAGAGGGACTTGTGGGAACGGGATGGTGGGAAATGGTGATGACTAATTGTATTTTGACTAATATCATGGCACAGACCGCAATACGCACTTGTTTTGTTTGTATTTCTAATAAAAAGAATTTAAATAAATAAAATGCCACATAAACTGTTAAAATGTTGTACACAGAACATACCCAGGCATATAGGGGGTCATTACGACCCTGGCAGTCGGTGGTAAAGCGGCAGAAAGACCGCAAACAGGCAGGTGGAAAAATATTGAATTATGACCGCGGCGGTTACCGCCGCAGTCATCCGCCACTTCACCATTCCGACCGCCATGGCGGTGAAGACCGCTGGGCTTGAGATTGCGGTCTCCAGCCTGGCGGTCGTCACTAGACCGCCGACGGTATCAGGACCCTGCATACCGCCATGGTTCTCGGGTGGTTGGGAACCGCCATGAGATCCATTGCAGTAGGCACTATCAGTGCCAGGGAATGGTCTCCCCCACCCCCGATACCCCCCACGAATCCTCCCCCCAACTCCCCACCCCCATGCCAGCCCCCACCCCGACCCGAACATGCACATATACACACCCCTACATGCACACACCCCCAACATGCACATATACACACCCCTGCACGCACACATACACCCCGACAACACATACCCGCACACATACAGACGTGCACACAGTCCGACCCGCACACATTTCCCATACACACAACATCCCCTGCATGCATACACTCACTCACTCACCCCCTCTACACTCTCACACGCACACCCCCATGCACGCACACAACACACAACATCCCCCCACCCCCTTCCCTAACGGATGATCAACTTACCTTGTCCGTTGATCCTCCAGGAGGGGACGGGATCCATGGGGCAACTCTGCCACCAGCACACCGTCACCAGAACACCGCCACACCGAATCACGGGACGTGATTCAGTGGGCGGTGCTCTGTTGGCGTGGCAGTGGAGGTTGAGCAACCTCCACTTTCCTGCCGTCCGCCAGTATGGCTGCTGGCGGCTTTCCGTACGAAAAAGGACGGCGGGCTGCCAGCGGTCATGATACGGGGGGGCGGAAGACCGCCACCACTGGCGGTCTTCAGCACAGCGGTACCTCGGCGGTCTTGCGAAAAGACCGCCGAGGTCGTAATGACCCCCATAATGGCATATTACTGTATTGTGAGAAAGTAGCCTCTTTCTAGCATGGTTACCCCCATTTTTGGCCTGTTTGTCAGTGTGTTTTTACTGTCTCACTGGGATCCTGCTAGTTAGGACTTCAGTGCTCATAGTTTGTGGCCTACATGTCAGTATGTTTTACTGTTTTGTCAGTATGCTTGACTGTGTCACTGGAGTCCTGCTAATCAGACCTCCAGTGCTTATGCTCTCTCTGTTTCCAAATTTGTCATTATAGTCGAGTGACTACTTATTTCACTCCAGATTGGCATATTAGACCCCTCCTTATAAGTCCCTAGAATATGGTACCTAGGTACCCAGGCAATTGGGGTTCCAGGAGATCCTTATGGGCTGCAGCATTTCTTTTGCCACCCATAAGGAGCTCATACAAACACTTCTTCGGGACTGCCATTGCAGCCTGAGTGAAATAGTGTAAGCACTATTTCACAGCCATTTTCACTGCACCAGGTCACTTATAAGGCACCTATATATCTAACCTTCAGACTCTGAAGGCTAGGTGCATAGTACCTGTGTGTGAGGACACCCTTGCACTAGCAGAGGTGCCCTCACGTCATCCAGGCCCATTTTCCCAGATTTTGTGAGTGCAGGGATGCCATTATAAGTGTGCACTACATATAGGTCAATACATATATGTAGCTTCACAATGGTAACCCCGAATATGGCCATGTGAGGTTTCTAGGAACTGGAAATTGTACCCCCAATCCAATTCTGGCATTGGGTGGCCAATCCCATGGACCCCGGTACTGCCATACCAGTCTTCTGAGATTTTCACTGGAGCCCAGCTGCTGCCACCTCACAGACAGGTTTCTGCCCTCCTTGGGCTTGAGAAGCTTAATCCCAGGAAGTCAGAACAATGCATTTCCTTTAAGAAAGGGGTGTTATACCTTCTCTCTTTGGAAATAGGTATGACATGCATGGGAGGGGTATCCTCCCAGAGCCTCTGGAAATGCTTTGAAGGGCACAGATGATGCCCTCCTTGCAGAATCCAGTCTACACCGGTTCAAGGATCCCCAGTCACTGCTCTGGTGCGAAACTGGGCAAAGGAAAGGGGAGCGACCACTCCCCTGTCCATCACCACCCCAGAGGTGGTGCCCAGAGCTCCTCCAGAGTGTCCCTGGGTTCTGCCATCTTGTTTTCAGGATGGTCAGGGAACTCTGGGAGCATCTGAGTGGCCAGTGCCAGCATATAACATCAGAGACCCCTCCTGATAGGTGCTTACCTGGTTAGGTGGCCAATCCCCCTCCCAGGGCCATTTAGAGTCTCTCCTCTGGGTGTTTCCTCAAGTTCGGTTTTGCAAGACTCCAGCAGGAATCCTCTGTAACCTCTGCTTCACCTTCTACCATCGGATCAACCACAGAACTGCTCCAGGAACTCTACAACTACAACAAAGTATCCAAGAAGGCTACTGCAACTCTGTAACTTCAGCTCCTGCAAGCAACTGCAACAGTTTCCAGGTTGTGCATGATCCGAGGACTGCCTGCCTTCATCCTGCACCAGAAGGACTGAAGGAATCTCCCTTGGAGTGACGGAGTCACTTCCCGGCTTCAGCAGGCACCTCTCTGCAGCGACAACCGGTACTCTGGGTCCCCTCTCCTGATGACAAGCGTGGATCCTGGAACACAGGTGGTGGACCGAAGTGACCCTGAATGTCCAAAGGTCCAACTGTCCAAACTTGGTGGAGGTAAGAGCTTGTCTCCCCATGGCAGACAGTACCCCTGTGCACTGCGTGTTTTGCCGCGCCTAGGTCTTCTGTGAGCTTTTCCAAGGAATCCTTCATGCACAGCGTAGCCCAGGGCCCCAGCCCTCTATCCTGCAACGCTCATCTCCTTGCAATTTGCAATCCGCGATCTGCAACTCCTTTGTCCCCATGTCCTGGGACTCCTGTGGGTGCTACCTGGTCTTCTGAGGGCTCTCTGAAGTGCTGGGAGCCCCCTTTGTCTCTTCAGTCTGAGTTGAGACCCATAGGTCCTTCCTGCGTTCAAGTAGCGCCTTCTCCCTCCAAACACGTCCTTTGCGTGAACCAAGGCTTGATGAAGGAATCCACAACGAAAACCAGCCTGCATTCTTCTACTCGACGTGGGTCATCTCTTGCACCAAGCATAAACCCGCAGCTGTCTTCTTTGGTGCATCTCTGACTTTTTCTTCTAACCAGAGAATCTACTTTTGCACCTTTATCCGGGTTAGCAGAGGCTCCTGTTACTCCTGGACTCCTCAGCTGTTCTTGGACTTGGTCTCCTCTCCTCGCAGGTCTTCAGGTCCAGGAATCCATCTTTGGTTTCTTGCAGTCTTGCTTGGTTTTTGCATCATTCTTTATCACAGCTTCTAGTGTGTTCTGAGGGATCTTGCTGTACTTTACTCCCATTTTCCTGGGCTCTGGGGTGAGGTATTTTACTTACCTTTGGTATTTTCTTACACTCCCAGCACCCCTCTACACGCTACTCTTGCCTAGGTGGGAAACCGATATTCGCATTCCACTATTTTAGTCTATGGTTTGGGTTCCCATAGGCCCATTTTCACCTATGGTGATTTTCACTATTTGCACTATTTTGTGACTGTGTTCTTACTTAATTTTGGTTACTTGGTTACTTGTGTATATTTTATGTATAATACTTACCTCCTAAGGGAGTATAGCCTCTAAGATATTTTTGGCCTTGTGTCACTGAAATAAAGTACCTTTATTTCTGGTAACACTGAGTATTGTCTTTCGTGTGCGTGAGTACTGTGTGACTACAGTGGTATTGCAAGAGCTTTGCATGTCTCCTAGTTCTGCCTACAGCTACCTCTAGACAGCCTGGCTTTTAGACACTGACTAAATTTCACTAATAAGGGATACCTGGACCTGGTAAAAGGTGCAAGTACCTGTGGTACCCACTACAAACTAGGCCAGCCTCCTACATGAATTCACATCCCCTTTTCTCTATCATGTATTAGAAATGGAGAAGCATGTCACTGACAGTCTATGGGACAATAACATTCTTAACATGTTGCACATATATGGTACACCTATACCATATTTCAAATTGGCATTGCTCTGCTGACTATGCTACTACATGTATATTACTCAATACACATCAATTTTACATCCTGTACATAATGCATGCATATTTCTACATTTGCTCAAAGCCATCAGTGAACACAATGTTGTAGATATGTTTCACAGCTTGTGACACAACTTTTAAATACTTTGTCATTTATTTTTTAGCCTTAAAACGGCAGCTGCCTGATCTAGTGTTCTGGACATTAGGAACTGACCTAACTCCACCTGCGTATGTTGTCATGGCGGTAGGCGGATACAACTGTGGTGAACATTGCCACTGGAACACATTGCTGCTTTTGGCGGTCTTGGGCCAACGGCGATGTCTGCCAGCAGTGACAGTCTTTTACATGGTGAACGTGATCTCAGACTTCATCTCTCACTTGACTCCTGACACTGGTGCCAGCAAGAACTCCATGACCTGAGCTGCTGTGTATTGCCTCTGAGAGCAATCACGCCACCTCCTACAAGTGATGGGGCACCTGCCTTCTCCCTGAAGCAGCTTGAGAAGCTTGTGGAGAAGGTCCTACCCTTGTATGAACAGCTCCATGGTGCACCAGAGGAACAGGTAATTGTAATGCAATTCCAGTGTTTGAAGGGTAAAGTGTATGATGATGTCCAAGAAATGTGGTGGAATGAAGGATTGTGGTAATATGTGTGGGTAGATGGGCATGTGCATATTTGAACAGATAGATTTTGAGTCCTGAGACATAATAGAGAGTGAAGGATGTACCCTGACCCAACTGTAGACTGTAATGCATGTTCATTGAAGGTGGTGTGCAAATTATTTGGAAAGATATACCATGTTTAGAGACATACTTATGGTCTGGTCACAGGTTTCAAGGAGACACCTGGTGCTGGATATGCATGTTGCATGCCTGTCTCAACATAACACATGGCACATGGCCTGACTGCAGATGGTCATCCTTCGTTGAAGGGGATGTTGAAGGCAGTCTGATATGGCTATTTGTACTAACTTGTATTTTCACCATGCTTGTTTTGGTATTGTGTACATGGACATGGCATTCTCTTCTTGCCTGTGTCATCCATGCAGGTCAACGCCCATCAGAAAAAGGGGATTTGGCGTGCCATAACCAAGAAAGTACAGACCCTGGGGGTCCACAGCCGACAGAGCACCCACTGTAGGAAGTGGTGGGAGGACCTGAGACGCTGGGCCCAGAAGACAGCAGAGGACCAGCTGGGTATGTCCTCCCAAGGAGGACGGGTTGCCTGTCAGACCTTGACACCCCTAATGGCCTGCATATTGGTGGTGGCCTACCCAGAGTTGGATGGGAGCTTGAGGGCAGCACAGCAGCCACAAGGGCTTAAGTACAGACTCAACAAATTTCCATTCCTTTACCAGGTTACTGTATGGTGTGAAAGTCTAAGCTGTGACAATGTGAAATGGGCAAAGGGTCAAAGATCTTCAAGGAACACATTGATGTGCAGTCCCCAACATTAGCACACAGGTGTGCACATACTAATTTGTACAGGGACAAATTGCTCTTCTATGTTGTCCCCTCTGTTCAGAAGTATATGTTGATGCACGTTATTGTGTATTCTATATACCACTATACAACTTGTCATACACTGCTGGATGTTCCTTTCCACCTGCAGGTCTATACTCCCAATATCATGATGGTAAGTTGTCCAGGTCCCTGTTCTCTGTACATTCCAATGTCCCTTGGTCCATGTCTATGTGCAACATAAAGCCCGACAATTTAAATCATTCCTACTTTTCAAAACATTTCTGATGACTGACAGCATCACGTGAGGCTGTGATGTCCCTCTGGCATTTCACATGCCATACATGCAAAACTTATTCTGATCTGTTACAATGTGAACCCACTTGGTAAGTGAAGGATGTAACTAGGCCTCTGTAATGTGTCATCTGAGTGTACATCCTACATGTAGGTAACCATGGAGGTATTGCTATACTCCTATTGAATCACATACATTGGTGTCAGAGCTGTGAATGTTAGCACCATGTTCATGTTCTGTAGGTGGGGATTGGCTGTACAGCTATTTCCTTAACCATAGTGTTGTAGACATGATAAATAGGTCAAGACATCTTATTCACAGTTACAATCTTAATTGGTTCTTGCCAACATCATGTGTACATTGAAAGGTTCTGTCATGAATGCATATTGAGATGGGTTATAAACATACTTTCTATTGGTCTTTTGAATGTATTTTGACGCCTTGTTTTATGGAAACCTATTGTTTGCACTGTGATGCAGGTGTGGTAGTTCACATACACATGGGAGTGGAATGGTATGTGTATTCTGGCATTTGGCTTGCATCATGGTGGGTGTAGCTGCCATGATAGCCTCAGGTGTAGTTTGTGTCTCTGTGGTTTTTTCCCAAACATATGTAAGGCTAGCCATGTCTGATGTGTGGATAGTGATGTTGTCACTCAGTCATTGGGCTATTGATGGAATAATATCATGATACACTGAACTGTATGTCACCTTCATACACATGACAGATATCCATTGACTTGAAAGAGTAGATATACTACTTGTGGTTTTATGTGGGTAAATTTCCTAAGCTTATTAGGCCCTCATGAGTTCTATACTTTGTTTTCAGGTGGACAATGACTTAGATGACTTGGTGCACAGAGTATGTATCATCCTTTCCTACATCACTATTGGTGCATGTGTAGGTGACATGTGTTCTGACTCTTTCATCATCTAACATTTGGTTATGCCAATTAGAGTAGTTGCATGTTTGGAAATTGCCATTGTGAACGTTGTGAACTCAGTGACATGTAGAGGGTATGGCTTGTCTGTAACATGCTGTCTTGTGTTTACTAAACAATGAGTTTCCTTGTCTGGTAAATTACATCAGGACAAATTGTTAGTATGTGTTGAGTTTGTGTATGTCATATGTTGAAATCAGTGTTACCCCTATTTCCCATAGCTTGGTTGAATATGTTGCTGTGGATAGGGGCCCAGTATCATGTGGCCAACTCACCTTGTCATCGAATGGTTAGTGTGATAGCTCAACTGATATCATAGTATTGTAGGTATGAGATAGGTAGATTAGCTGGTGTGAGACTATGTTATTATTGAAGGGTGTACATTGTATCTTGTTGTGACATGATGTTGGCACTAAACTGGTACTACCTGGGAGTGTTGTACAACTAGATGGGGTGTTACTGATGTGTACAATGTGATGTACATGGTATGTAAAGAATGTGATGACCCTACCTCACGTTCTGTTTTCCAGCATCAGCAGGCAAAGGAGATGGGGCACAGCCGAGTGGGGAAGCTGCTGGCCACAGGGCCTCCAGTCATGGCAACACTGACACCAAGGGACCCAGTGGCCTGAAGGGCAAGTGGAGGGCCACGGGGGAAACTGGATCCAGTTCATCACCTTTGGAATCCTCCTCCAGTGGAGACTCCCTGGCAGTGGCAGACCCATCTGGGGCCACCCCAGCACCATCTCTGCCCTGCACTCCCCTTTCTTTCACCACCCTCTCTGTAGCGCCCCAACCAGTTGGCCATGCCCACTCACCCAAGATGGTGGGCATCTATTTTGCTGCAGGATCCTCTGCGCCAGCCCCTGTTAGCCTTGCTGCCCTCAGTGAGGAAGCTATTGACCTCCTGAGATCTCTCTCTGTAGGTCAGTCGGCCATCATAAATGCCATTGAGGGATTGGCAACTCAGATACAACAGAGTAATGCATTCCTGGAAGGCATTCACGTACAAAGGCAGGCCTACAGAAATCATTTCAGGCTGTGGCCTCCACACTGAAGGCAGGCAGTCACCCTTTATCTCCCGTTCCACCCCCCCCCACCTTCCTCTTCCCAATCCGAATCACCCCTTCCCCAACCCAGCCAAAGCACACAGACAGGCATGCATCCACCTCAACATCCAAGGGTAGCGCAGACAAACTAAAGTACCACAAGACACACGACCAGCATACACACAAGCAACATACACCAGCACACACAGCAACAGTCACAACCTGCCCTGATGCCACCCCCAGTGTCACAGACACCACACCTAACAGTCCTGCAGACACCACACCAACATTCACAGATCTAGCCTCCACACCCATCCTACCAGCACCCTAGCAGACCCTCACACATCCACCCCAGTCACCACACCCGCAGCCACCACAACCACTGACATGCCTACATGCAGCACATCCACCATACCTGCAGTCACTAACCCAACAGACAGCCACCCACCCACCAAGGCATCCCCCAGCACGTCCACCCCACTCAGTGCAAGACACGTAAATGCCTCACTCACCCACCCAACAGACACCCACTACCCCGAGCATATCTCCCACAAACATGCACCCAAAAAATTAACAGCAACTCCTCATACAAAGACTCACTTGTCCTCCACACCTAAACCCTTTTGTTATGATTGTTCCAGTGTGTGCAAAACAGCTTTCCTCGATGAGTTTAACCTTTTCCCCACTCCTCCCCTTGTGACACCCCTAAACGATCAGGTTCCCTCTCCAAGGCCATCCCTTCTACCTCCAAGGCCTCCCTGTCAGACCCATGCCCCTCCCCCACCAAGAGGTTGAGCCCTACTAAGAATACCTAACCCTTCCCCATGCCAAAACCAACCCCCCAAAGCCAAAGCCTAAAACTCCCCTCCCAAGCCTAAGCCCAAACCCCCACTCCGCCACCACACCTCCCCAAATCATCCCTGAGGTGCCTGCTTGCCCCCTTGATGCCCCTACCTGTGCAGGTTACATAGCAGTCAGGAGTCAAGGTGGGGCACCATATAATGCCTTTGATGCACAAGATTATTTTTATATTGAACTGGCTAATGGCCTTGATCTTTCCTATTTATTGTTTTAAAATATATATAGAGACCAACCAGTTATTGATGTTCTGGTTACATCTTTGTCCTGCTTTTTATTTCCTAGTATAGAGTTGTTCTTGTATGACATTGGTTGAGTGCGAGTATCTGTGTGTGTGTGTGTGTGTGGTGCTTATGCTTCCTGTATTGTTTGGGCAGAATGTGCGGGTGTGTGCTATGCCTTTGTCCCCCAGGGATGCGGTGTGTGTTGTTTGATGTGTATGCTGCAGGCATGTTGCTGTCATGGTATGTGTAGTGTTTGTGCTGACATGTGTTTGTTGTTGTGGGGTGTTGCTTTGTGTGGTTTGACTGTGTGAGTGTGCGTGTATTGTGCATGATATGATAGGTATGATGTGCAGTGTGTGTGTGATGTGTCAATTGCTAAGTTGTATGACTGTGTAATTGTGTGTGTTTGTTCCCTGTTGGTTGTATATTGTGTTGTATGTGATGAGTCCCTGGCCAGTGTCAGTTGTGAGTGCTCAACAATGTGTTTATGATGGTGTGGTGTTGTGATATGTTGGTATGTTGTGTGGGATTGTGTGAGACTGGGGCTGTGCTGTGTTGCCGTGCGTAAGTGTGTATTCTTAATGTGTGTTGGGTGTGTGTTGGCTTCAGTGTGTGCTGAGTATGTATGGGTGTCTTTGTTGTTGTATGTGAGTGAGCGTCAGTGTACAGTTACATGTGAGTGTTGCACTTCCAGCCCCCTCCTTATGGTATGTTATGTAATTGTACAAAATGTCACAATATACAACTGTAACAGGTGAGTGTGTGTACTTACAGTTGCTGTTGTTGTCATAATTGAAGATTCCATTGTCTTTCTCAAAGCAGGAGCAGCAGGATGACGTCTATTTGTGGTTCCATGGCGGCTCCAGGCGAGCATGGCTTCCTGGAGGTGAGTGTCTCCTTTTATACTGTTCGTTTCTGCCTGGGTTTCCATGGTGGTCCGGTCTCCATGGAAATGTTGGTGGTGTGCAACCTCGTAATAGGTCAGACGGAAACTTGGTGTCCAGCGGCCTGCTGGTGCCTTCATTCGTCCACGGCGGTCTGACCACACTGGCAGTGCTGGTGGTGCTTTGCAACACTGCCAAAATCATAATTTGCTGGTCCTCTCTGCCAGCCTGTTGCCGGTATAACCGCCCCCGCCAACATGGCAATCTTCGCACCACCAAACTTGTAATAATGCCCTAGATGCATTTTTGGCAAATTTAAGGGTGGTTTACCCTTTGGTAGAATGTGATGGTTTACAATAGTCATGTGTAGCCAGCTTCGAGGTGTAATTATGCTGCAATGTATGAAATGTATTACTATATTTTGTTATACAGAGATGTCTCAAGGCACAAATTATTTCAACATGTGGCAATTTTAGTAAATTTTTGTGTGCATGCTGACCATTTTTGTAAAACAGAGGCAGGGTGCTAATTTAGCCTATAATGGAAAACACTAAGCTTAACTTACATTTGTTGATGTAATGCTTTCTGAGAGCAAAGTAACACATTTCCACTCATTTACACCAAAGATCCAATAGCAAAAGCATGTATAAATGAAACGAGAAACAGAGATCTTTGCCCGGGTTTAAAAAATTTCATTTTGCACAACAGCCCAAAAACTTGTCTTTATAGTTTTACCTACTAAATTACTATAAATCTATTACTTCTGAAAAATAATACAGAAGTATCCTCATCCCAGCTGCCAGAATGATGGAAAGGAAACAGAAATGGTGATATATCCATCGTGAAGACAAATCGAACCCACATTCAGAAAAATATTTGTAGTGGCTCCTAACACAACTTTGTCTACATGGCTACAGTTTAAGAAGGACATGCTGAAAAGTTCTCAGAAAAAATACGTTACTACCTACGTGCATGTCTTAAAATATTTCAAGGGTGATACTTCAAGTAAAATGATGAAAAACACATTTCAACCCATTGGTAACCCTTTCATGGAACAATGTGTAGACACTGAAGCCTGACCCCACTGTATTGAAAATAGACGCTGTACAAATGTGACTTTATTGTAGAAAACATGGGCAATGCTGGAATAGGACCAGTCTTTCTTGGAAAAGACAAAGGATTTCTGTTGACGACAAAGTTAATAAGCAGCCAATCTGTCTAGGTACTTAGCAACACTGCTGGAAAGATTAGAAAGCAATAAGTTTTGTTTTTAGCAAAGGGCTTTTTTCTATATTCAGTAGCTTGTTTTATGAGCAGGGTCGTCCCTTTAGCCCTTTGCTAAAGAGAGAAGAAAGACATCACCTACAAAAAGTAACAAAGGGAGCAGGGAGGCTAACTACAGACAAGAGCGAGAGGTTAGGGAAAGAGACCTCAGTGAAGAGGGGCCATTGAGCTTGAGCAGGGAGGCAGGAGGGAGTGAGACACAAGCGGAGCTAGTGAAGAAAGATGTGGAGAGAAACACCAACAGTGAAGACAAGAGGAATACAATCTGGGGAAAGAGAGACAGAAGCTATGGAGTGATGAGGACGTTTGGAAAGGCGGCAAACAGAACAAGGGGCAGCAAGTAACCAACACTTGGCTACAAATAGAGCAAGGGAACGTGAGGGGTCGTCACTTGTGGGAGAAGCAGAAGATCAAAAGGTGCACGCTGCTATGCTATACATAAAATGGGAAATAAATATGCAAAAGCGAAAATAGTTCTTTGACATCAGCAGTGAAAGAAAACATCTAATCATAGCGTGGTGAGATTCAAATGATGCTCGGCAAAGGAAAAACACAAGAATTGGGAGTAAAGAATCAAAGAAGAGATAAGGAGCTGAAGAGGACAAGTAAACCATCCAATCGCGGTCAAACGGCGGACCACCCCTCCCCTGCTAATAAATGTGGGCGTAACGATCACCAAGGCGGCACGGTATTTAATCCACCTCATGCCTCTTTATTCCATCACCAGTCACTCGCTGCCCAGTCCATCTACCTCACTCTGTAGGTTCCTGCTTTCTCCCCCCATGACGTTTTTCCGTCTTTCACCTTTCCCCTATGTGGGCTTTTCCCTCTCTTGCTGTAAGTAACTGCCTGACTAGAAAAAATAAGTGTCGGTCATGAAAAATGAGTGCCAGTGGGCCCCACGAGCAACTACTGGCTCAAATTACGCACTGGCCACCCCTTCCTCGTTTCAACGGCTGGAGCATGAATGGGTATGAACGTAACGTTCTACCACGGATCAAATCATACCTTACAGATAGATCTAAATGTGCTTATTTGGATGCTAACAAACCGACTGTGGTCAAACGCACCAAATGTGGCCCTCGTAGTTTCAAATGCACCAAATGTATAAAGTTCCACCCCTATCTTTTTGATATCTAACAGGGTCCACAAAAAGTACATTTCCATGCATTCTGTGATAAACTACAAATTAACATAAACAAACATAAAGGAATCCATCATAGACATTTCAAACTGCCTCTCTCACATTCAGCTCTGTATAAAGCCACCAACATAGCTCTCTTCATGATTCAAAATAGGTGTCCTACTGTCCAGCAAACCATATCGTAGAAGTAACGCCTTTAGCAGTACGTAAGGAAAACAAGATTTGGCAATACCAATAGTTTTAGCTTTTTCACATTTAAATGTTTTTTCCAGCTGCAAAATAATAAAACACAGGTAGCACATGGTAGCAGTATTAAATATTGTTCCACACATATAGAGAAACTTACACAGCTGTTGCCGCATTGTACGTGTTGCCTAAAGCAGTTTGAGGTATCACTTTCACTATGCACACATCAGAATGATATGTCATTTAGGCGGATGGGGGCATAAGAGCAGAGCAGGACCGAAGGGGACGCAGAGCTGGTGGAGTGGAAGCCAAAGATGGTGAAAGTTCCCCGTAGTCTAAAAGGGATCAGTAGCACAAGCTCAGTGGGCAGTGGTGGATGGCAAAGAATGATAGAGCAGTGCAGGGACAATGGAGAGAGCAGCACAAAGCCCAGGAGACTGGCAAGACGTCCAGGGAGTAGAAGCAGCACAGATGAGGTGGAGGGGGAGAGCCGACCTTGATGAGACGTAGATTTACCTGGTAGTAACAGTGCAGTCCTAACGTTCTCATAGAAGAGGTACAGCAGGGCAACAGGAGTGCACGGTTCTCTACCTCACAGAAAAGGCACTGCACAAACACCGGCTGTACAAGTTCTCCCCCCCCAACAGAACAGTTATTCACTGAGTAGTTGGAGAACCTTCACACCTCAACAGAACCTGTGCACATAAAGGTCTCACTGTGTGGCAGCAGTACAGAAGGCCCGAGGTACAAACTTGGAATACTTGCTCAGGTGGAATAGGCAGAGCGATCCACAAAAGGTGACACGCTCATGACATTGGAACTCACCAGCACTGATCCTTATCCTATGGGATGCAGGACACAGGAAGGTGAGTGGAGCGTGGGCAGGGTGGACAAGGGTTATGCAGCAAGAAAGAAGGACAAGACACCACACCAGGCTGTGGCAGCAGGAAAACAGGGCCGAGGCCAGAATGTGATCAGACATGATGTAGCAGAAATGTTTGTATTGTCCCTCATGTCACAGTGATCATCTGTATGTGACGGCATATGCATTATGTAATCCAGGTAGTGGTAGTAATAGTTTTGTTGTAAAGTGCTGCACTAAAAGCCATATTAGCGTGCATTCACTGTAGGTTATTAGTCAAAAGGCATGTGGTGTAGCCTTCTAAGTTTATGTTTAATAGATTAATTTCTTTCCATATTAGAGTTTACCAGGTTAATTAACAGTGTGCATTAAAGCGATAATAGTTGTCTAAAGAAAGAGTATTTTTAAAGCTAGCTTGCAAATGTTGAGAATGTAGCTCTACATTACAGCTGCATGAAAGGGTTAATATAATTATGTTGTTTTGAATTTTATTGTAACATGAACACTGCTAAAGCTTATTAATGTTGGATTCATAATTTTGGATGTTAAATGTGTATTAATTGCATACATGAATGTGTTGTTTTTATTCACTCTGCTTAGCCTAAGTGAAAAGTGCAAGGCCTTGTTTCCTGACTGTGCAGAAAATGTTTACTCAATCTTGCTAAGGTGTACTTTTCTTTAAGGCATGTTCTCATGAGAATGTTGGCTTTGTAATAGGTGTTTTATTGTTCCGGACGTAGATAGCTGGGGGACCCTACCTTGTGCATTGAACATTCAGAACAGTGAAGCTGACAGTGTATATACAAATGTTTCACTTCATATAGATGAGCTAAGGTTTCACATGGAGAACCTGGGAACTTTCTCTGATGTTGCAGTTTTTGCTGATGACTGCTTGCCATTGAACATTTTCATCTTTTGTGTTATATGGAGTGGTGGATGGATGAATCATCTTGCCCTCTGAACTTTAATATGTGTTTTCCAGATGGATTTGCTGCAATCACCTTGCATTCTTCTTTGAGCATTCTCCTAGAGGTCTGTAGCCCTCTTTACCCTTTCCCTCTTTGAGATGCTTTGCTGAGACTTTGAAAGGTTTTCCCCTAACCCAGAGAAGAAGACTCAACTGAGATTTTGAAATGCTGATGCCTTCTCTTTCTCTTTTTATGTATTTTTGCAAATCTCAGTTAGTTACCTGTTTCCCCAGATTTTCCTTCTCCAAATTCCTTTTTTCCTTTTGTGTTTTTGTCCTTTTGTCCAAATGTGCTTGACCCAGCACACCAAGGATATGGAATTGCTAATTCCTAGGGTATTCCCTTTCTCAGGTTATTACATTTTATGATTTGTCAACTAACTGATTAACAGAAATAGACAGCGTTTGTTCCCTCCTTTTCAGATTTTCTTAAAGCTTTTGTCTGTAGGGTTAATTGAATGAGTTGTTTTTTTAATGTTAGTTAATTTGAACTTGTTTAGGAGGTTTGGTCAGCCTATAATGATTTTGTGTCTTTTCAGTCTTATTTTGTTAACTAACTATGTCACTTTGGGCATCATTACAAGTTTGTCATTTGGACTGCCAGACAGAACTTAGAGGCGGTCCCCAAATGACTGCCATATTGGTGGTCTTACAGACCACCGTATTATGAGTTACACAGGTGAGACTGCTAAAATTCAGCCAAAAATGCCAGCCCGCCAGCACCTTTGAGGGCGGGACATAGGCAGTCCGACCCACCAGTGCTAACAGCTCGTTGACTAACCACCAACCATATTATAAGTCAAAAGATGCAGTGGCAGTCAGCCATGCAGGTCCACCAATGGCAGTCCATACCACAGTGGTTTGCAGCCACCAAAGTAATACAGAACACCACATTGGATGGATTTGAAAACAACACAGCTGACACATTGCCACACTCAACACACCTGCAAAGCACACTATAAAACACACCCCTCCACACAATACAATTCTTTGCATCTCCAAAACCAAACACAGAAGTCAGAGCACATCCAAAACTACTAAACTGCAGAATAGGCACCCCTCCAACTTTCCCTAAGCACATATCCCACACCCTCAACATACTTCTGTTTCCAATCACAACCATTTGCACCTCCCAAACTGCTAAACTTACAGTCACTTGTTAACTTGTTCCTTATTTTTAATCCCCACCATATCACCCCAGAAAAATCCATGTTTCACTGAAGATGAGTTAGGAGTCATAGTGGATGAAATCATAAGAGTAGAGCCACATTTATTTGGAGCCCAAGTCCAAAACACTACTATTGCCAGAAAATTAATGTATGATGGAACAACGCATGCAGGAACCACGCCTGCCTTAACAACGCGGTAGGAACAATGAGCGCGTTGTTTACATCCATGCCTTTACCACGCATGCCTTTACTACGATTTTTCGTTGTGAAAGCAGGCCTAGTAAAGGCATGTGTGGTTCTATGATGCCATCCCCCACCTGCCCCAAGGCCCAAAAGTACCCCACCCCTAATACTTAAACTACCCCCACCCCCTAACTGCCCTAAAAACAAAACTACCATGACCCCTTCCACCCTTACCCCTAAAAACAAAACTACCCCGACCCCCTCACCCGCCCTTAGGCCATAAAGTACCCCACCCCTAATACGTAAACTACCCCGACCCCCACCCACCATAAAAACAAAACTAGCCCAACCACCCACACAGCCCCTAAAAACAAAACTACCCCACATGCCCTAAAAAAAAAACTAGTCTGCACCCCCACCCGCCCTAAAAACAAAACTGCCCCAACCCCCACCCCTAAAAACAAAACTACCCCAGCCCACACTCCACCCTTAAAAACAAAACTACCCCAACCCCCCGACCCGCCCCTAAAAACAAAACTACCCCAAACCCCCACCCCTAAAAAACAATACTACCCGACACCCCCACTCACCCTGAGCCCTAAAACCTTCCCTGCACCCCCACCCACCTTAAAAACAACCAACCCCCCACCCACCCTGCCCCTAAAAACAAAATTACCCCAATCCCCCACTGCGCCCCTAAAAAACAAAACTACCCCGATCGCTGAACCCACCCTAAAAACAAAATTACCCATCACTGCCTCTAAAAAAATACCCCAACCCCCACCCAAGACCTTAATCTACCCCACCCCCTTAAAAACTACCCACAACCCTACCCCAGCCCAACTTACCTGACCGCGCCCTCTCCTGATCCAGCTTAAAAAAAAAAGAAATATATCCCCATCCCTCCCCTAAAAAAAATAGCCCAGCCCTCTACCCCCACCCCAAGCCCTTTATCCACCCCACATATAAAAACTACCTCAACCCTGTGCGACCCCCACCCTAAGCCCTTCCCTTAAAAAAAAAACCCGACCCCTGCCCCTTAAAAAAAAATAACCCAACTCCCTCACCCAATCCCTTTATCCACCCACCCCTAAAAACTACCACCCAACCCTGCCCCATCTCCACTTACCTGACCACGTCTTCTCCCAATTCACTCTGCCTTTTTCTCTGCCTTAACCACGCATATGCATAGTTCAGCACGTGTGGTTAAGGCAGAGAAAAAGCCATGCGTTGTTCCGGCAAGCGTGGTTACGCTTACGTTGGAAACGGCCACGTTATTCCGAACGCGTTGTTCAGGACGTTTCCCCCAGAAAATTAGAAATGTGGCAAATCGACAGAGTGAATTCTGTAGGTCCCACCCTGCGCACAATGGACGACATCAGGAAGACGTGGAACAACATCTGGGGGAAGGTATGCTCATTGGCATCCAGATATAGGTGCAGGTCCAGAAAATTGGCGGTGGTCCCATACCCTTAGAATTCACATCCTGGGAGGAGAAGGTCTTGGCCATCCTGCATCCTGAAGGCTTGACAGGAATACCCGGGGGAGTGGAGTCCGGTAAGTCACAACACAAAAATATTTCACCAAAATGAATTGTTATGCATGCTTACTGCTCACCTTTTGCCATCTTCACTGTCACCTCACTCACCAGACCAGTGCCCACCTGTCCATAGACCCATGGCTGGCATCTCACTTATTAAGTAGATTCACCTGGGTGAACAACATTTGTGTATAGTGTGTGTATTAGAGAAATTGACAGCACTACAATTTCCAGCAGGCACTGTTCCACAAATACAAAAACCAGAACAGTGTATCCTTCTCTAAATTAACTTGTTTGTCAACTCCCCATTGAACTGTTCCCACCTGAGAGGATGACCTTTGTAATGTGTGTGTGTAGTCATGACTATAACTCCCAGCAGGCCCTGTATTGTCACTCCACTC
This sequence comes from Pleurodeles waltl, assembly GCF_031143425.1. Classification (NCBI taxonomy): domain Eukaryota; kingdom Metazoa; phylum Chordata; class Amphibia; order Caudata; family Salamandridae; genus Pleurodeles; species Pleurodeles waltl. The sequence goes on from NC_090444.1 coordinate 1,558,079,389, forward strand.
AGCCAGCCCAATGTCCTTTACACCAAAGGCCCTTGTCACTCAACTCCCAATTGAAGTGCCCTCACCTGGGAGGATAACGGTTGTATATTGTGTATAGTACAGGGACTCACATGACTGCTATGGCCAGGAGGCTCTGTTATTGTTACTCAGCCAGCCCAGCGACTGCTGATCCAAAGACCATTGTTTGTCAACTTCCAATTGAAGTGGTCTCACCTGGGAGGATAACATATGTGTAGTCTGTGTAGTACAGGGACTGACATGACTACAACACCCAGCAAGCACTGTTACTGTAACTCCAAACACCAGAACAGTGTATCCTACTCAAATGTAACTTGTATGTCAGCTCCACATTGATGCATACTCATCTGGGTGGATAACATTTGTATAATGTGTGTAGTACTGGGACTGACATGACTGATAAGGTCGGGAGACTCTGACACTGTTACTCCACTCATCTAGCTTACTCCACTCATCCAGCCCAATGGCCCCTGCAACAAATGCCCCTTTGAAGTCTACTCACATGGGTGGATAATATCTGTAAAACGTGAGTAGTACAGGACTGACAGTACTGCTAAGGTCAGGAGGCACTGGTACTGTCACCACAAATACCAGAACAGTGTACTCTTCTCCGAAGTCCACAATACGTTTAAATCTCATATGATGTGTACTCACTGGGGGAGTAGGCATCTGTCAGGTTTTGAGGAGCAGTGAGAGGGACAGGACTAAAACTCATAGCAGGCACCATTCCCCCAACTCCAATCAACAAAACAGATTTCTCCCCCAAATTACCCCTGTGTACCAAATCATCGTTGAAGTGAAACTCACCTCAGAGGAAACCATAAGCATTGTGTGTGTAACACAGGAAGTAAAATGGCTGCAAATCACAGGAGGCTCCCTTAGTGTCACTCCACCCACCAGTCCTGTGAACACTTGTGCATATACCCTTCTTGAGGAATTCATACATGAAGTCCACTCACCTGGGGCATGACGTATAACAAGTGCATAAAATATAGGGAGTGACATGACTGCTAAGGCCAGAAGGCTCTATCTTTCCAACTCCAAACACAAACACAGCCTGCATCTGTTCAAATATCCTTGTTTGTTAACTTCCAATTGAAGTGAGCTCACCTGAGAGGATGACTTATGCATACAGTATGTAGTACATGGAGTATGATGACTGTAAATCCCAGGAGGGTGAGTCCAGGAAACTCCAATCACCAGACCAGAGTCCATATGCCATAATGCATCTGTCTGTTAACTCACAAATTAAGTTTACTCACCTGAGAGGGACCAAGATACAGATCATGGTACACTCTGTGAAGTGGCTAACTACCTAGATCCATCTTGAGCAGCTAAACCAAAATGAAAATATTGTGGACAGGAAGGACAGCTCAACCTGTGTGAGAAAACACAAGAACCAAAGGTCTCAAGATGCATCATCTGAATCATATTAGCAGCAGACACATTCTCAATGCACTGACCACATGATGGCTCCAATCACATTTACAACAAAGTGCTGGGTCTGCCTGCATAACCGTAAACTACGCCTTAAAAAGACTAAAGTCACATCCTGCCCAGCCACTGGTTTGCCTTTAATAGTGGCAAGATGTAAGTCTACGCCCATCTTCCCAAGAGATAATGAATTCATACATCCTGCTGCTGGTTTGCTCCCAAGAGCTAACAAATTCATACATCCTGCTGCTGGTTTGCTGGAATGGAATTAGTATGTTTCACTAATGTTAGGTCACTATAATTCATACCATGTCACATAAGGGAAACCTGCTAATCCATTGTGTAAACAGCTTTTGTTATTGTCAGTTAAACTAATAGAGGTAGATGTCAAAATACAACCTATAACATTGTACTTCTCACATCAACAGGTCGAGCTGCCACTGGGGACACCGAGACCACTGAAGAGACTGCCACTACCCCCATGGATGATTCCCTCAGTGAGGACAACAGTCCTGGACGTCTGGACATTAAGGGCAGTTTTGGCCCATTAGGACAACCTGATCAGATAACACCAGTGAGTCTCCCCGTTACCACATCAACATCGCAGGTACCCATTCACCCCCCCAATCTGTGTACCTATGGAAGTATGGAAGTGACAACAGTCTCATGCCCCCCAGTCCAGGATCCTGTGTCACAGCAACACACCTTCAACAATGATGGTCCTGGAACCAGTGGTAGGGGCAATCTGTGGCAAGGGCGCAGGTATGTGGGGATAGGGTGTGTGGGAGGGATGTTGTGGGCCAGTGGCATGAGGTTACTGGAGATCGTCCTGGCCAGGACACCATCAGCCAAGTTTTGGGAGCCTATCAAGAATCACAAGGCATGATGGGCCAGGTACTTCCCAAACTCAAGGAAATGAAGCAGCTGCAGAAGGACTTCCATCACTGGAGTCACTGGAAAAGTGGGAGGCCACCAACACCCTCCTGTCCTCCCTATCAGGGGTATTCAGGGAGATAAGCTGTACCCTGATCAGGGACTATGAGCAACATCACACCCCTTCCTTTGGCCAAGTAACACCAGTCCCTTCAAGATCAGTGGCAGTCACTGGAAGGGAGGCCCTGGCAGGGGAAGGACCCGCCTCAGACACCCCTACCTCTGTAGTAGCAGAACCCCCCTCCCAAAAGCGGGGACATTCAGCCAACAATCCAAGAGCATTGGATGGGAAGACACCAACCACTGTCACCAAGTGACCTCTTCCTTAAGGAAATCCTTTATGTGCCACATATTCACTCTGTTGACTGTTCTTCAATCACCTTCCATGTTCATGTAAGTAGGACACTGGGCTTTGGTCTTCAAATGTTGGGGTATCAACTAAAATGTTTAAATCCACCATGGCTGATCCCTTCACATTCCTTTTGTTTTGAATCACATTATTATTTCCTGCACCAAAGTCAATAAACTCACCTTAAGAAAATCATTACCTGCTTGCTTCTGTTCCACATTTTGAAATGTTGAGATGTAAGCCCATGAGGTGCACATGAGGAAGACACAAAATGGTAATGGAAGGAGGGATATGTCACAGGTAGTGCCATGCTGAGTATTACTAGCAAAACATTGATATGAGTGTCTGGTTACACCAAATATTTGATTGCACTGTACAGCACATAGGCTGTCAAAATGTCGAGACTGCCAAAGTCAAGAAAAGATGAACCATAGGGAGTCAGGCTAGAAAAAGGTACAGTCCCCAAGATCACAGAAGAAGGGGCTTTGTCAGACCCTGCCCCATTGAATAGGCTAAGAGAATTGTGGATATTGTCACCAGCTTGATACTTATCACATACCAAAATCAGGGCTGCCAACATAACATAAGCCATGGCACAGACAGAGGACAGTACAACAGTCCCTGATCATATGGTCATCCCATTATAATGACCAAGCATCTGGTGGTATGACAGAAACCTACGTCAGTGTTGTGGCACAGGCACTGTGGCCCGCAATGATGAAACACATCTATAGGGAGAATGAATGAATTGCACTTGATGTCAACATATTTCAATGCCATATAATCACACACATGAGACAATTGGCCCACCACATCAAACCTGAGTATTGTGCACTTCAGACTTCAACCTACCCACTGTGCAAGCAGGTTTGGCACAGGAGTCATACAACCAAATCTGTGTCCAACATTACCTGTATCAAACCATGTCCACTTCCTATGTCAGAACAGCATCAGATACTTGCCAATGTCACAACTCTGAACTGCCCACGTGAGGATGTCAGGGTGAAGGTACATGGATAAAACCAATACAAGGAGTTTAGATTGTAAATTCATACCTCTGACCAAAAGCTCATATCAAACATCAGTTGATACACTTACATTGCAATGAGACTGACACAAACCCAGCAGGTAATCAAGGTAGTGAAATGTTCCTGTCAGACTTAGAAAGTAACCCTTGGCTGTATATTGCAAAGCATGAGATCCCCTATCTATTGGAAAATACCGTACTCCACACGTCCTTACAACTATAGTTCCTCATGTTGCGTAGGCTCTCATTATTCTAATGAGACTACTGGATTTTGGGCAGCAAGATCGTCCACGGTGTGGAAGACTGAGTCTGACCCACTGTGGGTGACACCTGTCACCCTAAATCTGGGTTTTGCTCCGGCTAACTAGCAGGGCCTCAGCTCTACCAGAATATAGGGATGATTGGGCAGCTGAGCGCATGACATATTAGGCTTCTCAGGGAAGTCGTGGTCACTCAGGTCGCATCCGGTTCTCTCATTCACACTTCGGTCTCATATATAAATGATAATAAGAAGCAGTATAAGTTTTAATGACTGGTTTAATAAAATAACTGCATTTTAGATAGCAAAGTGTGAGCTGCAATAACTAGGACGACACAACATGACAATATTAAAATGGTGACGAGGAGAGTGAAGCATAAGAATAACGCTATCATATTGTCACTAAGATTTATGGACTATTTCCTATCTAAGTCATAATCTGAGCACAGCTTGTGAAGCTCTAATTCTGCTTTTCAGGTTCCCCCGGGAGGACATCAACCCTCATACCTGAGCAAAGGCCTGTAGTCTGTGTTAGCATCTGCAGCAAAGTATTCAGCAATCAGCATACAGTTGTGGTTCCCTGGCTGGAATCTCCCTCTTAACGTGTGATGGGACTAGGAAGTGTTTTTATAATAACACCGCTGATGTTCTAAGAAAATGTCCCTATGTAAGGCCGTGTATTTTCTACGAATGTTGGAGACTAAACTTCTACCACGTTCACCGGCAATGTACCAAACTGTAGCCTTGACTGAAGCACAAAGTGATCAAAAATGTCTTGTTTGAGAACACAGTGCTGGGCTAAGCAAAACAGTCAGATAGATGAAAATAAAACAAGAACGTAAAACTGGTTATTGTAAAAATAGCAATGCGAAGCCGAATAAAATGTATCTAGGTCAAAGTGCACAGCGGCCTAGTGTGTTAAACTAACGTGCATGGAGCTATAACTAAAATGGCTACACAACACCCTCCCCTTGTTGGTTGAAAGTGGTTCAAAGCCAAAACTAAAATGTAATTGCTAAAAGCTCAACCTAAGACATATATAAAGACCAGGTCAATTTTGACAAGTTAACCCCTTCCCCGCCATGGACTAAATGGTTACGTCCATGGCAGTGCCCGTGTGGCGCCATGGACGTAACCAGTCCTGCTACCGGCCCTCGGGTGAAGCGCTAGCGCTGCCCCCGAGGGCCGCCCCCCCCAACCCCCAGGTCAGGGCTGAAAGGGGTATCCCTTCCCCTTCAACCCCCGACCCCCCACCCCCCCCTGTGATGTCAGCACGCGCTCGCGCGCTGACAATCACAGAGCCTCCCCCATCGAAAGAGAAATGCTCAGCATTTCTCTTTCGATCACGTGGGGGAGGCAAGGAGAGGCTTAAAGGGAAGGAAATATATTTCCTTCCCTTTGAAGTCTCTCCCAGGGTTTCAAACGCCGGATTGCTTGCAATCCGGCTTTTGAAACCCCACAAGACACCAGGGATGTTTTTATTTTTTTTAAGTGACATAAGGGAGCGACCCCTTGGGCAAGGGTCGCTCCCAGGGGGCATTTTTTTAAAGGCCTTTTCTGCCCCCAGGGGGGGGCAGAAACCTCTAGACACCAGGGATAATTTTTTTTTGTTGTGTTTTTTTGTGTTTTAGGTGTGGGGAGCGACCCCTTAGGCAAGGGTCGCTCCCATAGGGGGCAAATTATATTTAGGCCCTTTCTGCCCCTCTTGGGGGCAGATTGGCCTATTTTTATGAGGCCAATCTGCCTCCAAGGGGGGCAGAAACCACTAGACACCATGGAGTTTTTTTGTTTTTTTTGTTTTTCACGTAAGGGGAGCGACCCCTTAGGCAAGGGTCGTTCCCCTGGGGGGCAAATTTATCTTAGGCCATTTCTGCCCCCCATGGGGGCAGATCAGCCTATTGTAATTAGGCCGATCTGCCTCCAAGGGGGGCAGAAACCACTAGGCACTGGGGATTTTTTGTTGTTGTTGTTGTTTTATAGATGGGGAGCGTCCCCTTAGGCAAGGGTCGCTACCCTGGAGGGGCAAATTGTATTTAGGCCATTTCTGCCCGCTTTGGGGGCAGATCGGCCGATTATAGGTCAATCTGCCCCCAAGGGGGACAGAAACCACTAGGCACCAGGGATCTTTTTTTTGCACTGTCACGCAAGGGGAGCGACCTTGTAGGCAAGGGTCGCTCCCTGGGGGGGAGGGGGTGCAAATTTATTTTAGGCAATTTCTGCCCCCCGGGGGCAGATCGGCCTATTGTTATTAGGCCGATCTGCCCCTGGGGGGCAGAAACCTCTAGGCGCCAGGGCAATGTTTTTTGTGTGTTTTCTTTAGAGATGGGGAGCGACCCATTAGGCAAGGGTCGCCCCCCTGGTGGGCAAATTGTATTTAGACCATTTCTGCCCCCCTTGGGGGCAGATTGGCCGATTTTAGGTCAATCTTCCCCCAAGCGGGCAGAAACCACTTGGCACTGGGGATTTTTTTTGGGCGCCAATGTCACGCAGGGGGAGCGACCCCGTAGGCAAGGGTCGCTCCCGGGTGGGGGTTGGAGGGGCAAATTTATTTTAGGCCATTACTGCCCCCCCGGGGCAGATCGGCCTATTGTTATTAGACCGATCTGCCCCCGGGGGGGCAGAAACCTCTAGGCGCCAGGTCAAATTTTATTTTGTGTTTTTTTGTTTGTTTGTTTGTTTTTTTAGAGATGGGGAGCGACCCATTAGGCAAGGGTCGCTCCCCTGGGGGGCAAATTGTATTTAGACCATTTCTGCCCCCCTTGGGGGCAGATTGGCCAATTTTAGGTCAATCTGCCCCCAAGGGGGCAGAAACCACTTGGCACTGGGGATTTATTTTTGGCGCCAATGTCACGCAGGGGGAGCGACCCCGTAGGCAAGGGTCGCTCTCGGGGAGGGGTTGGGGGGTGGGGGAGGCAAATTTATTTTAGGCCATTTCTGCCGCCCCTGGGGGCAGATCGGCCTGTTGTTATTAGGCCGATCTGCCCCCAGGGGGGCAGAAACCTCTAGGCGCCAGGGCAAAAAAAAATGTGTGTGTTTTTTTTTTTTTTTTTTTTTTTAGAGATGGGTAGTGACCCATTAGGCAAGGGTCGCTCCCCTGGGGGGCAAATTGTATTTAGACCATTTCTGCCCCCCTTGGGGGCAGATTGGCCGATTGTAGGTCAATCTGCCCCCAAGGGGGCAGAAACTACTAGGCACTGGGGATTTTTTTTTGTTGTTGTTTTATAGATGGGGAGCGTCCCCTTAGGCAAGGGTCGCTCTCGTGGAGGGGCAAATTGTATTTAGGCCATTTCTGCCCGCTTTGGGGGCAGATCGGCCGATTATAGGTCAATCTTGGCACCGGGGATTTTTTTTTTGGCGTCAATGTCACGCTGGGGGGGTGACCCCGTAGGCAAGGGTTGCTCCCGGGCGGGGGTTGGGGGGGTGGGGGGTCAAATTTATTTTAGGCCATTACTGCCCCCCCGGGGCACATCGGCCTATTGTTATTAGGCTGATCTGCCCCCAGGGGGGGCAGAAACCTCTAGGCGCCAGGGCAAATTTTATTTTGTGTTTTTTTGTTTGTTTGTTCGTTTTTTTAGAGATGTGGAGCGACCCATTAGGCAAGGGTCGCTCCCCTGGGGGGCAAATTGTATTTAGACCATTTCTGCCCCCCTTGGGGGCAGATTGGCTGATTTTAGGTCAATCTGCCCCCAAGCGGGCAGAAACCACTTGGCACCGGGGATTTTTTTTTTGGCGCCAATGTCACGCAGGGGGAGCGACCCCGTAGGCAAGGGTCGCTCCCGGGCGGGGGTTGGGGGGGCAAATTTATTTTAGGCCATTACTGCCCCCCCGGGGCAGATCGGCCTATTGCTATTAGGCCGATCTGCCCCCAGGGGGGGCAGAAACCTCTAGGCGCCAGGGCAAATTTTATTTTGTGTTTTTTTGTTTGTTTGTTTGTTTTTTTAGAGATGGGGAGCGACCCATTAGGCAAGGGTCGCTCCCCTGGGGGGCAAATTGTATTTAGACCATTTCTGCCCCCCTTGGGGGCAGATTGGCCGATTTTAGGTCAATCTGCCCCCAAGGGGGCAGAAACCACTAGGCACCGGGGATTTCTTTTTTGGCGCTAATGTCACGCAGGGGGAGCGACCCTGTAGGCAAGGGTCGCTCCCGGGGGGGGGGCTTGGGGGGGTGAGGGACAAATTTATTTTAGGACATTTCTGCCCCCCCTGGGGCTGGCTGAGCTAGAGGCCAAAATCCACAAGTAGGCACTGTTTTCTATGAAAAAATTTGATGTGTCCACGTTGTGTTTTGGGCCATTTCCTGTTGCGGGCGCTAAGCCTACCCACACAAGTGAGGTATCATTTTTATCGGGAGACTTGGGGGAACGCTGTGTGGAAGGAAATTTGTGGCTCCTCTCAGATTCTAGAACTTTCTGTAAGCGAAATGTGAGGAAAATGTGTTTTTTAGCCAAATTTTGAGGTTTGCAAAGGATTCTGGGTAACAGAACCTGGTCAGAGCCCCACAAGTCACCCCATCTTGGATTCCCCTGGGTTTCTAGTTTTCAAAAATGCGCTGGTTTGCTAGGTTTCCCCAGGTGCCGGCTGAGCTAGAGGCCAAAATCTACAGGTAGGCACTTTGCAAAAAACACCTCTGTTTTCTGTCAAAAAATGTGATGTGTCCACGTTGTGTTTTGGGGCATTTCCTGTCACGGGTGCTAGGCCTACCCACACAAGTGAGGTATCATTTGTATCGGGAGACTTGGGGGAACGCTGGGTGGAAGGAAATTTGTGGTTCCTCTCAGATTCCAGAACTTTCTGTCACCGAAATGTGAGGAAAACGTGTTTTTTTAGCCAAATTTTGAGGTTTGCAAAGGATTCTGGGTAACAGAACCTGGTCAGAGCCCCACAAGTCACCCCATCTTGGATTCCCCTAGGTCTCTAGTTTTAAAAAATGCACAGGTTTGGTAGGTTTCCCTAGGTGGCGGCTGAGCTAGAGGCCAAAATCTACAGGTAGGCACTTTGCAAAAAACACCTCTGTTTTCTTTAAAAAAATGTGATGTGTCCACGTTGTGTTTTGGGGCATTTCCTGTCACGGGCGCTAGGCCTACCCACACAAGTGAGGTATCATTTTTATCAGGAGACTTGGGGGAACGCTGGGTGGAAGGAAATTTGTAGCTCCTCTCAGATCCCAGAACTTTCTGTCACCGAAATGTGAGGAAAACGTGTTTTTTTAGCCACATTTTGAGGTTTGCAAATGATTCTGGGTAACAGAACCTGGTCAGAGCCACACAAGTCACCCCATCTTGGATTCCCCTTGGTCTCTAGTTTTCAAAAAGGCACAGGTTTGGTAGGTTTCCCTAGGTGCCGGCTGAGGTAGAGGGCAAAATATACAGGTAGGCACTTTGCAAAAAACAGCTCTGTTTTCTGTCAAAAAATGGGATGTGTCCACGTTGTGTTTTGGGGCATTTCTTGTCGCGGGCGCTAGGCCTACCCACACAAGTGAGGTGTCATTTTTATCAGGAGACTTTGGGGAATGCTGGGTGGAAGGAAATTTGTGGCTCCTCTCTGATTCCAGAACTTTCTGTCACCAAAATTTGAGAAAATTAGTTTTTTTAGCCAAAGTTTGAGGTTTGCAAAGGATTCTGTGTAACAGAACCTGGTCAGAGCCCCACAAGTCACCCCATCTTGGATTCCTCTAGGTCTCTAGTTTTAAAAAATGCACAGGTTTGGTAGGTTTCCCTAGGTGGCGGCTGAGCTAGAGGCCAAAATCTACAGGTAGGCACTTTGCAAAAAACACCTCTGTTTTCTTTAAAAAAATGTGATGTGTCCACGTTGCGTTTTGGGGCGTTTCCTGTCGCGGGCGCTAGGCCTACCCACACAAGTGAGGTATCATTTTTATCGGGAGACTTGGGGGAACATAGATTAGCAAAACAAGTGTTATTGCCCCTTGTCTTTCTCTACATTTTTTCCTTCCAAATATCAGAGAGTGTATAAAAAAGACATCTATTTGAGAAATGCCCTGTAATTCACATGCTAGTATGGTCACTCCGGAATTCAGAGATGTGCAAATAACCACTGCTCCTCAACACCTTATCTTGTGCCCTTTTTGGAAATACAAAGGTTTTCTTGATAGCTATTTTTCACTCTTTATATTTCAGCAAATGAATTGCTGTATACCCAGTATAGAATGAAAACGCACTGCAGGGTGCAGCTAATTTATTGGCTCTGGGTACCTAGGGTTCTTGATGAACCTACAAGCCCTATATATCCCTGCAACCAGAAGAGTCCAGCAGACGTAACGGTATATTGCTCTCAAAAATCTGACATTGCTGGAAAAAGTTACAGAGTAAAACGTAGAGAAGAATTGCAGATTTTTTCACCTCAATTTCAATATTTTGTTTTTTCAGTTGTTATTTTCTGTAGGAAACCCTTGTAGGATCTACACAAATTACCCCTTGCTGAATTCAGAATTTTGTCTACTTTTCAGAAATGTTGCGGTTTCTGGGATCGAGCATTGGTTTCATGCCCATTTCTGTCACTGACTGGAAGGAGGCTAAAAGCACAAAAAATCATAACAATGGGGTATGTCCCAGTAAAATGCCAAAATTATGTTGAAAAATTGGGTTTTATGATTCAAGTCTGCCTGTTCCTGAAAGCTAGGAAGCTGGTGATTTTAGCACTGCAAACTCTTTGTTGAAGCCATTTTCAGGGAAAAAACCACAAGCCTTCTTCGGCAGCCCCTTTTTGCCATTTTTTTGAAAAAAATGAAATTTTCACTGTATTTTGGCTAATTTCTTGGTCTCCTTCTGGGGAACCCACAAAGTCTGGGTACCTCTAGAATCCCTAGGATGTTGGAAAAAAAGGACGCAAATTTGGCATGGGTAGCTTATGTGAACAAAAAGTTATGAGGGCCTAAGCGTGAACTGCCCCAAATAGCCAAAAAAGGCTTGGCACCTGAGGGGGAAAAGGCCTGGCAGCGAAAGGGTTAAAAGGACACACAAGCATACTACGTGGCAATTTAAAACATGAGCATGTGGCTTATAACCGAGTTCAAAGGACATGCCAATTTAGAAAAGTTCCAAACTAAGTACGAGCCATGGAGAACAGGAGATCTTCCACTTCGGCAGGTGTCAGAACCGGAAAGTCCGCTCCAAAAATTATCAAGGAGCAAGTGCGTTCCATAGCCCCAGTGTCAACCAAGGCGGCATCCCGTGGAGTGCCCATTGATGAGTTGTTGACAACTTCCTCCAGGGAGGGTAACTCATAATTAGCTTCACGTAGCAAACGCAACCTCAGTGCGCATGTCTGGTAATGAACCCTCAACGAGAACATCAACAGATCAGCATCTATTGCTGGGGGGCTCTGCTGTGAAAGACAAACTTCCAGTGCATGTTTGAAAGAGCACCAGAGGCACCGAAACACGAGCTGCACACAATACAGAACCAGTCTGAATGACAAAGACCAGTCACACTCCAATTGCTCCAGGAGTGTTGCTCCAAAATGCTGCATCATATGCTCACGACACAGCTGCGCTGATGGGAGCACCTTCATTTCTCCGCGTTGCGGCCGGACAGCCATTACGCATAAACAACAGCAACAGCAGGATGCCAGCTAATAAAACCAAAGTTATCGGAAATCCCCCAAAAATACTACCGAAAATTGAGTGGAAAGCTGAAGGTCTCAAACCGAATATGGAGGAGAAGGTGTGAGCGAAACCAGAACCAACAGCTTTGAAATGGTCTTGTGCGCAGATGTAAGGGCCACATGCTTTTGAAACAGTAATGCCTTGAGTCTACTCAACTTGTCAAAATTCACGTTTGAAGTAGCAATGTAAGGCCAAATATCAGCTAACTCCTTAAATTTAGTGGGGGGAAACAGCATGTTCCCACAGCATGTAATGCTATTAGAGACCGAAACAACGTAAACTATTCCGGCCCGCATGCCACAACAGCCTTCACTACTGAGAAGGACATAGCTGCTGTTTGAAAGCACCTGGAACGTGGGTCTAATCAAAGGGACTGGGACTCCCTTGAGATAACAAGCCAAGTTTGCAGCTGAAGCGTTACACGCCCCCTGCAAAGACGGCTGTTTACAAATCATCGAATGGCTGACTGAAGTCTTCCATTCACTACTGCTAAGAAAGACCTCTTTCATGCCATTGAAGCATTTGTACGAGAAGGGAAGCACCCACACCTCATGGATGTAAGTATCTCCCAGCTTTTCATATCTGCCTTCTGGAATGTGTTTTAAACTGGAGATGAATTGTAGTGTGGAAATAGGCAGATTAATAACCCCATGTATTAACCACTCAGCCGATGGTATTTCGGCCACAGTAAAAGGCAACTTTTCTAATTTCTTGATGTTAAGCATGACATAAGTTGCTTCCATTTTAGCCATTAGCTGTTGTTGTCACGTTAGATTAAAAGAAGAAAATATCTCCCTTGCACTGACGTGCTGCCATGGAACGCGACCCGCCTTCAATGTTTGAAGCGTCCAACCCAACTGCATAATGGACCTGATCTGACTCTGTCCATGGTGTAAGGAAGCCATATCGGATTGTATAATGTCTATAGCAGAAGAGACAATATTATTAATGGTATATATCCAGTCGGACTAAGTGTTAATCCCATTAGCCACAACAGCTAATGCCTTTTTTAAATTTTCCTGGTCTATTTGCCTTAACCGGGCAGCAGCATCTTGTTGGGAAAGTTTCCAAATCTCATTGTATACTGCAAATAAAAACCGCTTCTTACGTGGTGTTCTAGGGCCTGACAAGAAATCTTGTAAGTCAGTGGAGTTAGACAGGAGATTGAGGTGTTCTCTAACCGTGTTCTTTGAGGATGATTTTAGCCACTGTTGGCATAATTTTCCCACACTATGAGGGTCATTCTGACCCTGGCGGCCGGTGGCCGCCAGGGCCACCGACCACGGGAGCACCGCCAACAGGCTGGCGGTGCTCCAACGAGCATTCTGACCGCGGCGGTTCAGCCGCGGTCAGAAGCGGAAAGTCAGCGGTCTCCCGCTGACTTTCCGCTGCTCGTGTGAATCCTCCATGGCTGCGGAGCGCGCTCCGCAGCCATGAGGATTCCGACCCCCCCTACCGCCATCCTGTTCATGGCGGGAAAGCCGCCATGAACAGGATGGCGGTAGGGGGGGGTCGCGGGGCCCCTGGGGGCCCCTGCCGTGCCCATGCCAATGCCCATGCCAATGGCATGGGCACGGCAGGGGCCCCCGTAAGAGGGCCCCGCAAAGTATTTCAGTGTCTGCCTTGCAGACACTGAAATACGCGACGGGTGCCACTGCACCCGTCGCACCTTCCCACTCCGCCGGCTCGATTACGAGCCGGCATCCTCGTGGGAAGGTCGTTTTCCCCTGGGCTGGCGGGCGGTTTTTCAGCAACCGCCCGCCAGCCCAGGGGAAAACTTGTAATACCCGCCGCGGTCTTTTGACCGCGGCGCGGTATTTTGGAGGGCGGCATCCTGGCGGGAGGCCCTATATGTTGTAATTATATCTGCATGTTCTGGTGATATGTAGCGAGGGTCTGGCCTACTCGTCCTAAAACCCCCTGAGGAGTTAATAAAACGTTGATGACACCCATTGGTATCTATTGGCCACAATAACCACCCGCCTGGACATGTCAGTGAAGCATTAAACGTACCATTCTGGACCCACTCATCAAGCTCATCTTCAGTTGCATTCGTATATTTTTGCCATTTGTAAAATTTTGCGGGGGCAGGTATACTGGGCATGTTTAATTCCCTGATTGTTGCTAAGCCTAAACAACTCGTTTGTTGCACTGTTTCATTTAAAGAGATCATTTGTACAGGAATGAGGCATGCTCTAAACAATGTTTCTTTTCCCTTAATTTGCCAACTTTTTGTTCCCCAGACACTTTTCAGATCAATTGATTTGGACCAATATTCATAGCCTTCTCTCGATAACCGGGAAACAAAGGATTCCGAATATATAAATTTCGTATTTGTCAATAACATGTGTACATCCTTAGTAGATGGCACCTTAAAATAATATGACTCAGCATTCTTTTGATTGTGCCCAGAAAAATATGCAAATTTTTCAGAATATGTTTTGAAACTCCCTTGCGGTGGAGTTGGGCACTGTTCCCACTGAGTGTAATTAAATATAGTTTGGGGACTGCTCGCTCTATGTATGAAATGGTGCCCATAATAATTATAGCAAAACATATCACCATAATTTTCTTTAAATTGGTAAACATCTTCGTTTTCAAAGACAGTATAATATTGAAATTCAGTCATCATAGAATCAACTGTTTTCACATCCCACTCCTCAGAAACAATGCCTGGTATAACTATATCATTCATTATTAATTTGAACACATACGGTATTTGAATAACTTCCATGGGACCATATATATCAAACATTACTTTGTCCCAAACAATCCCATCAGGAATTGGCACTGCGGAAATGTTCACAAAGGATGTCTCTTCAGACTTTAGGTGAAGAAAAATGTGGTTTCAAAAACTCTTCCACCAGTTCAACTGTCGATCTTTCAGGTAAAAAATGACCATGTATTAACAAGAAAAAGGTAATGACAAAACCAATCCATAGTTGAAAGGCTAGGACAGTCAAAGAGAGCCATAGATAATTCCACGGAAAAATAAAATACATTTCTTTAAACCAGTTTGTTAGCTTACGTGTGCTTGACAGATCAGCTGTCGAAGAGGCGAATGAGTCTGAGAAATCATCGTTGAAGTCGGCAAAATAACCAGAGGCATTTTGTGCAAATGGCAGAGCCGTTGTCAGTGGTGGAGTTGGTGTTTCCTAGGGTGGCACACTATAGACAGCACCATCTGTTTTTTCTAAATTAGTTGACGTTAGTGGAAATAATGCAAGATCATCTTCCACCCTCCCCCTGCTCGGAGAGGTGTCGGTGTTGGTGTAAACAACTTGTAGAGGAACTTCTTCGCCAGTAGCGAGAGGGATCCGGGAACTACTGGATGTTCCTCTTGGTCGGCTGTGCAGGATCGGCCACATGGTGTAGTTTGACATTGTCAATAGAGACCAAACGATTTTCTTTGGAACCTGCCAACGGTGGTAGAATAACAGTTCTGGTACCCTGTATCCCTAATACAGGGACTGGTGCTCGATAAGAAGGGCCAAATTCCTTTTTTGCATTAACTTTTTCACGTACAAGATCCCCAACTCTGGGAATCCAGCCGGTAGATGTTACAGGCACATCCTTAATTCCTGTGGAGGTGGTACTTTTGGAAGAATTATCATCACGGAACTGTTGCAATTGCTGTAAGACAGTGACACGTTCATTTATGTCAAAAGGTGTTTCTGCTGCCTCCACGCCAGGACCATCAAGATCCAGAACATACATTTGAGTTCCAAACAGGCACTCATATGAAGTACGACCCCCCAGGGACCTTCTAGGCAGGTTATTTGGTGCTCTCTGGACTCCATACAGGTGATTAAGCCAACTACGACCCGTGCCTAAGACTCTGGCTGTTAAGGATTGCTTTGATTCACAGTTTAATCGCTCCACAACACTATTTCCTTTGGAATGAAATGGAGACGAGTACTGGAGTTGGACCCCCAACGAAGCCATGGCGTCCCTGAATGCCCTTGAGGTGAAAGCAGGGCCCTGGTCAGAATGGAAGGCCGCAACTGCATATGTACCGATAAAGATTTGCAAATCTTTAATAACAGTCCGAGCATCAGCCGAGCGTTGTGGCCACACCCATACAAATCTGTCGCATGAATCAACAGCAACTAAAATATATTTGTATGCACTATCAGGTGTTAAGGGACCACAGTGGTCCAAGTACACACATTGTAATGGTTTGTTTGAAATTAAGAGGGGTGTCTGCAGCAGGCCCTTGGCAGTGGAAACTTTGATTTGTTGACAGATGTCACAACAAAGGACATACTGCTTAGTCTCTTTGTAGAGACCTGGCCACCAATAACGGGCCTGCAAGATCGAAATTGTAGCCGCCACACCAGCGTCGGCAGACGCCACCCCCTCATGCACTGCTTCAATCAATTGTGATCTTATGTCTTTTTTTGGGATGTCTTGTACACCCACGCCTGGTATCTTAACCTCATCGTTCAGCATACCTCCCATACGATAGTGATATTTGTTAGGAAATCCTTTAGGATAGGGCGTACCATCAGCCGTAGCTGTCACGGCAGCCCAGATGTCTGTGTCCGGTTTTGAACTCAAACAAGTCACTGCAGTTACAGTGGCCACAGACACTGCTGACTTTGCGGCTTCATCAGCCAGTGTATTTCCAGCAACGTGTATTCCAACGCGCTGGTTTCCAAGTGTGTGTACAACATGGACATTCGGTAGAGTCTCTTTCAGGTCAGCTACTTTCCCCCACAGTAGTCTGTGTTGAATGGTGTTGCCTTTGGAGTCTCTGAACCCATTCTGGTGCCAATAATGCAGGTATTCATTAAAGGACTGGACACAGTAATATGAATCACAATCAGCGTAGGCTGTGCCAGATCCGTGTGTTCCAGTGCCATCAGCAGAGCTTTTAGCTCAGCCAATTGCGCTGTACAATCCCCTAGGGTCTGTGTAAAGGTATGTAGAGGGCAAAATTTATCGCCCTCCATATAGCCACTTACTTGTCTGTCTGTAACCCTCAAAGAATGTGTGTATGTTCGATTGTCCAGAATTTACTTGAAAAATCGTAACGTATTAAGTCATACAAAGGTTTTATGCGTGTAGCATAACCTGGAATGTAGGTTCTGCCAAAATTTAAGAAACCCAATAATGATTGGAGTTTTTTTATCGTATTCGGTGGTTGTAACTGTGCGCACTTCTCTAAGAATTGTGGCGCTAGGCTCTTCCCTTCACTTGACAGCTCATATCCTAGGAATAGGACGCTGAGGAAGGGTATTTTTTTTTTTTTTAGTTAATTTGTAGCCAAATTCGGCAAACCCTACAACAATGCGGGCTACCCCCCTTAGATGTTGTAGTAGTTCATCATCCGTGAGGTATATCTCATCTACATAGGACAATGCTTCAGGGTCAATCTCGTGCAATATAGCAGTGACACGAGCTGCGAACAGTCCTGGGATGTTCTTATACCCCTGAGGTAAACAACAGAATTTTTTCTGGGCGCCTAGTGCGCTGAAACTTGTTAAGTCTCTACTCTCAGGTGCTATATTTTGGCAGAGAAACCCATTGGAAATGTCTAGTGTTGTTTTGTATTTTTTATGTACTATGTTGCTCATTAGTGCCATGCTATGCAAATTTTGGATAGCATAGGTGCATGTATGACTGTTTAAATGTCTGTAGTCTAAGACTATTCTGTATGAATGGTCTGGTTTAGCTACGAGGAATAATGGGTTATTCATTGGTGAGACACAGGGTTCAATCACACCCTGATATTCTAATTGCGTTAGTATTTCTCTCACTGGTGCTTTTGCTTCATGTTTTATAAGATACTGCGGTTGTGGCTGAGGTTTGTTTTTAATTGGGGTTACATGGTAGGGGGATTCTTTATCCCGTCCCAAGTGATTTCTGCATAATACAGGTGCTTGTGCCAAAGCCCGTTCAATGGAATAGGATTCAGCAAGTTCATCTGAAACAAGGGGCGAGAAAGAAGGCTTAATGACATCTTCTCCATATGGGCAAGTACGGACAAAGTGAGGCGGCCAATCTTGTTTGGCCAACAAGACATCATATACTTTTACCATGCGATCCCAAAAGATTGTGTCTATTGTGCGTTCAATGTCTCCTTCTAACTGTAGCGTTACTTTATACACCCTATCAGGCGTGGAGACACGCATGTCCGCAGTTTCTACTTGTATAAAGTCATCAGTTGCTTTCAACTCCAGATGCTCTAGAAGATTCTGGCAAACTATTGTGACCTCTGCTGCGCTGTCTAGCAAGGCTAGAGCCCAATTCTTGTTCTTCAAGAGGACCCTCTTTCTGTGTCGGACTGCTGCCCCTTTTTTTTTTTTAAATTGTTGTTTTTGTTGGGTGGGTTTCTCTTCCTTTTTAACAGAAACCTCAGAAGAGCGTTGTGATTCCTGTCTCAGTTTCACGTCCTCTGTTCTTCGCTCTGATCGCCCACCTCTCTCATTTCTTCTTTCCGATGAGTCATGAAAGGAACAAGATTGGTGTATATCAGCAAATTGATATTTATCAGGCGTTTTTATATTATCTCTGTTTCTGAGATTATACCTATTTTGTGTGGTCTCCATACCCAGAGATTCTCCCCTCTCTTTCTTAGGAGTTTGTTGCTTTTTATCCCAGCATTTCTTATTACCCTCAGGTGCTTGCTTCGAGGTATCTTTGTTTGATTTACTCTGAAATTTAGTTTTTTGTGGTCTGGCCCCTAAGCTATCTCGACCAATACTTGAATAGGTCTCCGCTATTATTTTAGGCAGCTCCCGTTCTTGATCCTGCTGTGGAACATCACAAAGCCGAATGCGCACTGCAAGTGCGACTGCTTCCCCTTTAAGGTTACTTAAAATGATTGAGGACACTGTGGCAAAATTGCCCATCAATTGCATCCCCAAATCTAGGGCCGGGGCAGCCCCATATTCATCTTGAATTTGTTTCAGCACTTCCTGTAAATTGGCAACAGTCGGTGTACTGTGTGCGGCTGTGTAAAGCGCGGCAAATACCGTGCCAAAACGATTAGTTTTCTACTGTAGGGACCATCCCAAAGGGCAAGCGCATCGTTAAAATTCTATGTTTATCCTGAGAGCCCATATGGGGAAACACTGCCTCCAGTGTATTAATTTTCAGTGCTACCCATAACGGAGTTTCCTCTCATTTGGCGGGTACTTTACCGGTAATTGAATGTACAGTTGCAGGATTTATAACGGGCGTTACTGCATGTGGATGTGCTGGAGCAGCACGTTCTGGGTTTGTATTTAGTGTTTGCATCACAAATTGTACTAATCGTCTATCTATTGCTATTAATTCAATATATAAGCGACGAACCTCAGCTACTGCTAAATTTGCAACCGCAGAATGTGGTGTATAGATGGCCAATAAAGGCCAGGTAGGACCGTCATTACTTAGTGGACCTAACCTTACTGGTAATATTGTGTGGGGTAGTGTAGGAGGCTGGCCTGGCTTATAGTGGGTACCTAGTGGTATTTACACCTTGTGCCAGGTCCAGTTATCCCTTATTAGTAGATTAGAAGTGTTTTAGCAGCTTAGGCTGATAAAGGTAGCTATAGCAGAGCTGCTTAGGCTGAACTAGGAGACATGCAAAGCACCTACTATACCACTTATATCACTTAGCACTATATCACAAGAAAACACAACACTCAGAGTTACAAAAAATAAAGGTACTTTATTTTAGTGACAATATGCCAAAAGTATCTCAGAGGATATACTCCCTTAAGAGGTAAGTAATATACACAAAATATACACACACAACAAAATTCAGGTAAGTAAAAAGTTAGAAAGGTAGTGCAAACACTGTAGAACACAATAGAATGCAATAGGAGAAAATATGCCTAGGGGCAACGCAAACCACATACTCCAAAAGTGGAATGCGAACCACGAATGGACCCCAGGCCTAGTGTAGTGTGTAGAGGGTCGCTGGGAGTGTAAAAAAACACTAAGGGTGTCCAAGATACCCCACCTCAAGACCCTGAAACGTAGGAGTAAAGTTACCCTACTACCCCAGAAAGACAGTAAAGTCGAGATAGGGGATTCTGCAAGGACAACAATTGACTGCAAAGCACTGAAGATGGATTCCTGGACCTGAGGACCTGCAAAGGAAGGGGACCAATTCCAAGAGTCACGCAAGTGTCCGGGGGGGGCAGGAGCCCACTAAACCCCGGATGAAGGTGCAAAAGGGCTGCCTCCGGGTGGAAGAAACCAAAGATTCTGCAACAACGGAAGGTGCCAGGAACTTCTCCTTTGGTCAGAAGATGTCCCCCGGCGTGCTGGAGTATGGAGAGTTGTTTCCATGCAGAAAGACCGCAAACAAGCCTTGCTAGCAGCAAGAGTCACAGTTGAAGGTTTTGGGTGCTGCCAGGGCTCAAGAAGGACCAGGAGGTCGCCCCTTGGAGGAGGAGACAGAGGGGGCACTCAGCAATACAGAGAGCCCATGCAGAAGCAGGCAGCACCCGCAGAAGTACCTGAACAGGCATTCAGAAGATCTGAGCACGACGGTTGACTCAGCACAACAAAAGGGGGTCCCACAAAGTCGGAGTCCAACTCAGCAAGTTGGGCAATGCAGGACAGAGTGCTGGGGACCTGGGCTAGGCTGTGCATGAAGGAAGTCTTGCAAAAGTGCACAGAAGCCCGAGCAGCTGCAGTTCACGCAGTACACAGAATTACTGTCTAGCGTGGGGAGGCAAGGACTTACCTCCACCAAATTTGGACAGAAGGGCCACTGGACTGTCGGGGACACTTGGATCCAGCTCCTGTGTTCCAGGGACCATGCCCGTCAAGATGAGAGGAGACCCAGAGGACCGGTGGTGCACAAATTTGGTGCCTGCATTGGCAGGAGTAAGATTCCGTTGACCCACCGGAGATTTCTTCTTGGCTTCCAGTGCAGGGTGAAGACAGACAACCCTCAGAGCATGCACCACCAGGAAACAGTCGAGAAAGCCGGCAGGATGAGGCACTACAATGTTGCTGTGGTCTTTTGCAGGTCTTCTTGGCCCAGTGCCTCAGGTCCTCCCACCGCTTCCGGTTGTAGACCCCCAGGTTCCGCACTTCCTTGGCGATGGCTTGCCACAGTCCCCTCTTCTGATGAGCGCTGACCTGCATGGGACACACAGAGTAAAGAAACAGATGTCAGTGTGGGTGCCCCATACACAAAAGCCATGCCAGTTTAACCTGACATAGCCCATGGAGACATACATATAGACAATAGCCAAGCCAAAAAATGCCATACACACTACGGGTGAGCATTTGCATAGCCGACAAGGCCTACAGGCATCTGCCACATTCATACACGTTTAGGGAGGACAAATGGCAACTCACCTGCTCCTCTGGTCACCCATACAGCTTTGCATACAAGGGTAGGACCCGGTCCACCAGCTTCTCCAGCTCCTCCATGATGAAGGTCAGGGTCTGTACCCAGTAGCACGTGCCATCTCAGGGACCAAAGTCAGGACACAGCAGCACACGCAATGGAGTTCTTCCCTACTCGAGGTGGAGGACTCAAGTGCCAAAGGCATGGCAAAATGGTGGTAGATACCGCAGCGGTGTGCACTATCACCGCTGGCAGTGATCATGATTGGCCCTGCTTCCCCATTGCCAACCATGTTATCCAATGATCAGGTGCACGGCGGTGGACACCCCCTACCGCCATGACGACTTACGCCAGCGGAATTATGTCACTTCCACACTACACTACCTGTATGGCAGGGGGCTGCCATTTTGCATCCACCACGTCTTCATAGCCTGGACGGGGGCCTAATCCATGGCTCCATTCCCTCTCCCCTTTGTCGAGTACTGTCATGATTAGTGGTCCTCCTTATGGAATCATGCTGGGAAGTGTGTCTATATTGTGATGCCATAAAAACTAAGGGGCATATTTATACTCCGTTTGCGCCGGAATTGCGTCGTTTTTTTTTTACGCAATTCCGACGCAAAAGTAACTCCATATTTATACTTTGGCGTTAGACGCGTCTAGTGCCAAAGTCCATGGAGTTTGCGTCCTTTTTTAGCGTGGACACCTACTTTGCATTCATTATATGCAAGGTAGGCGTTCCCGTCTAAAAAAGTGACTCCGCGGCATGTGCGCCATATTTACACTCCCGGGCAAAATTCACGCCCGGGAGTGGGCGGGTCAAAAAAAATGACGTACGCCCGCTTTTGCGCCGTTTTTTAGCGCCTGGAAAAGGCAGGCGTTAAGGGACCTGTGGGCTCGGAAGGAGCCCAGAGGTGCCCTCCCATGCCCCCAGGGACACCCCCTGTCACCCTTGCCCACCCCAGGAGGACACCCAAGGCTGGAGGGACCCATCCCAGGGACAATAAGGTAAGTTCTGGTAAGTATTTAAAAAAAAAAAAAATTGTGGCATAGGGGGGCCTGATTCGTGCCCCCCTACATGCCACTATGCCCAAAGGCCATGCCCAGGGGACAGAAGTCCCCTGGGCATGGCCATTGGGCAAGGGGGCATGACTCCTGTCTTTGCTAAGACAGGAGTCATTTCTATGGGGGTTGGGAGTGGAAAGAAATGGCGCAAATCGGGTTGAGGTGAAAAATTTGCCTCAGCCTGACTTGCCCCATTTTTTCACGCCCAAGCTCCATATCCCCCTACGCCGGCGCTGCCTGGTGTACGTCGTTTTTTTCAACGCACACCAGGCAGCGCCGGCGGCTAACGCCGGCTAACGTCATTGCTTAAATACGGCGCCCGCATGGCGCTTCAGAATGGCGTTAGCTGGCGCTAATTTTTTTGACGCAAAACTGCGTTAGCGCAGTTTTGCATCAAAAAGTATAAATATGGGCCTAAGACACCTCACCACACATTAGCCTGACAGGATTACCTTGTTCTTTGTGTCTGTGTGAGGTACAATTGTGTCGCATGTAAAACATGAATTGCGTTACCATGTTATGCAAGTGTATGTCCCAACTCAATGTGTCTCTCTTCCTCCGCCATAGGTACAGACCCATGTGGCGAGGGATGACCCCATCTGTTTGCAGACCCCTGGTAGATCCGGCCACCATGGGGAAACGTCACATCATCATAAATTACTGCCTGAATCGAGCAACAATCCTTGAACTCTGTGCAGAATTGGAGCCTGTTCTGAGGCCAGCGCATAGGAATCCCCATGCCATACCTCCAACTGTGCAGGTACTATCTGTGCTACATTTTTTGGCCACAGGCTTATTCCAAGTGACAGTGGGCATGGCAGCCGGGTTATCTCAGCCACTGTTCAGCCACATCCTGTATAATTTCCTGAATGCATTTGTGCAACACCTGCAAAGTTATGTCCAGTTTCCCAAAAGGGCTGATCTCACCGCCATCAAATTTGGATTAGATGCTTTTGCAAATATCCCCCATGAGATAGGTGCCATTGATGGTACTCACATAGCCCTCATACCCCCCAGAGTAAATGAACAGGTGTTCAGGAATTGTAAAAACTTTCACTCCATGAACTTCCAATTGGTGTGTACTCCTGATTAGTACATATCACATGTCAATGCAAGGGTACCAGGATCAGTTCATGATTCCCTTGTCCTGAGAAACAGCAGGGTGCCACATATGATGGGACAACTTCAGGGGGACAGAGCTTGGCTCATAGGTGAGTGTGTATGACACTGTATTAGTGACATACCTGCCAGGCAGACTGTATGCAATAACAAAGTGTGTCTTCTAACTCTCTTTTACACACTTTTGCAGGGGATTCTGGTTACCCAAACATGCAATGGCTCCTGACACCTGTGAGAAATCCCAGGACAGATGCACAAAGGCATTATAATGAGGCATATGGTCGCACTAGGAGAGTGATAGAGCAGACCTTTAATGCATTGTTTCAGGGTGACATATGTACTAAGTGCTGCGATGTCCTTTACCAGTGATATGGCAACTTTATGACTGAAGAAACAGATGTGTGCTAAAGCAATGGAATGTACAATGTGACATACTTCAGTCACTACAGTCTGTTAGATCCCTCCTGCAATACAACCTGCATTATGATGGTAACTGGCTAATGCATTCACATTCACAATTGATTGCTCATATTGATTAAGGACAGATATTTTGAGTACACAAGTGTATTTATTCAAAGTCAAAACATCCATGAGTGATGGGACAGTGAAAGGGAGTGGGCACATGGTGAACAACATACTCAGGTACATTTGCTCAGCTGTTGGTAGCACATGGATATAGTCCATGGGGCCATTGGAAGATGTTGAAATGGCCGTGGCATGTCAACAAGGTAGCTCAGTGGCAACCAAGGGAGACAGTTCAGGACAGAGTCACTTCCTGGCAGTGGGCTTGGTCTTAGCTGGTGTTTCAGTGAGATGTCTGGGTCTGAGGCCATGTTTGCGAGGGGGAACCTGGGCTGCAGGGAAAGTTGTGCTGGTGTCCTGTGAGTCCTCTGGCAATGCCACCAGTCCAGTAGCTGCTGCAGATGTAGATGGCAGGGCAGTGTCCTGGATAGTGGAACGGATGTGAAGGTGGGCTGAGGACTCAGGCTGGATGTTCGTCTGGTGCTGCAGCATCCCTGCAATGGAGGTCATGGTAGCATAAAGCTGTTTCCATTGCTCCATGGCCTCCTGGTGGGGTGCTACCTGCAGCCTCTGATTCTGCTCCAACGTGGTCAGGATCTGGCCCATCCTGTCCTGGGAATGGTGGTATTCTCCCAGGACCTCAACAATGACCTCCTGGGTAGCAGCATCCCTCCATGGGCCACCCCCGGGCCACTGATACCCTCCCACTGGCCCTAGCCCCCCTGTGCCTGTGTCACCTGCACAGGTCTGGCAGCCCACTTGCACTGGGCCCTTCATCATCCTGCCTGGTGGTGGGTGGAGACTCATGCCTCTGTACATGTGGGCAGCCAATCTGTGGCCTGGAGACACTGGTGTGAGGGCGTTGGGCCACAGCTAATAGTAGTGGCTGAATGGTAGGGGTGTCAGTGGTGTCCTTGGTGGGTGTTCTGGAGGGTGGTTGCCAGGATTGTGGGATGGCTCAGGGATTTCCTCTGTGTCCAGAAATTCCTCTGCACTCTCCTCAGTGGGGCCTTTGTCTTCAGGTGGAGGACTGGCACTCCTTGACATTACTGTCCTGGTGACATGGGTGGTAGGGCCTGTGTGGGAGAGAACAGAGATGTGGGTGTCCTGCACTTTCTTGTCAATTGCAGCACTGGTCAGCAGTAATTGGTGGTTGAATTCCCAAGTAGTGGCATGCAGGGTCCCTTAGTGTTAATTTTGATGCATTTATTGAGGGGGGTGGTACATTGTGGGTGTTGTAATGCTCCTGACATTACATGCATGGGTTGGTGACTGTGCATAGGGGGCTGGATGGTGATTTGTATGGGGGATTGTGGGCATGCAGGTGACATGGATATGAGTGTGTGGGTGTTGTGAGCTGGGTAGGAAATGGAGGCATGGTGATAGTGGGAGGGATGGGGTGATACATGCATTACAGGTGTGGTGACTGTTAGGGTATTGTAGTTGACTTACCTGAGTCCAGTCCTTCAGTGAGTCCAGTGAGGCCCTCCGGGTGCAGGATAGTCAAGACCTTCTCCTCTCAGTTGGTATATGACGGGGGAGGAGGCAGGGGACCATCACAAGTCTTATGTACGGCGATGTTGTGCCTGAATGCCATGGAACGCACCTTCCTGCGTTCCATCTCTTCCTGATGTCATCCCTTGTGCGTTGATGGTTTGCCAGGGTGTTGACTTTGACTATCCTCTGCCATAGCTCCATCTTCCCAACCAAGGGTGTCTGCTGCACCTGTGCCCCAAATAGGTGTGGCTCGACCCTGAGTATTTCATCCACCATGGTCCTTAGCTCCCTTCTGGTGAAGCAGGGGTGCTTAGGGGGTGCCATGGTGTGTGTTGTAGGTATGTTGGTGAGGGTGCTGTTGTGTGATTGTGTGTGATTTGTGTGATGGTTAGTTCGGTGTATGCATATTATGGTGTCAATATCTGTTGTGCTATTGGCGTTGCAAAGGATTGTGGGGTGAGTATGTGTGTGTTTTATAGTGGTGTGGATGTGTGTCAGGTGTGTGTTTTTTGGACTTGCCAATGTGCGCATTTGTTGTTGGTGGGTCCCATTGCTGGCCGTGGCGGTTGGTACCGCCAATGGTCGTTCAACATTCCCTATCTGCCGAGCTGATTTGTGCATCATTATTTGGGCAGAGGTTTTTTCTGCATGGTGGTGGCGGGGCGAGGTGTATTGAGTTTTTGCCGTTGTTGGCCCCTGGTGGTGGTTGGAGGTTGTTAAATGTTTGGAGGCTTGTTCTTTTGGCATCGTTATACGGCGGTGTGCATTCCATTAAATGGACCCTAATAATCACTCACAAAAAGAAATGATCCTGGAAAAACTGATGTGATATTGACATTAACATTTTGTGAGTTGCCCAATTAATATGTGGATTATGACAGACTGCCAATGTCAACAAAAGAAGGCCATAGATGACCATAGAGGTAGGAGTAATCACATTGCCAATGAAGGAGCAGCCTTCTCTTTACCAGGTCCACACACAAAAGGAGTTCCATCTACCATTTGGACTTGCTCAAGGAACTTTCTAACTTGGTGAAGACCATGCTATTTTGTCCAGTCATCTTGTATATATTTCCTTGTAGCCCCTGATCTAATATTGCTGGGACAGGAACAATGTAATGTATTGCAGAAAATGTTGTGAATTATATTGTTTGATTCCTTTGAAGAACCAATACATGGGAGCCAGTGTCAAGCACTCTCTTTCTCTATTACAGAGAAAGGGCTTAGAATTTCCCAGATTCATCACTGGTCTCACAGAGCAGACTCTAACTATATGTCCTGATTCTCAGCAATATAAACACAGCCCATATTTTCTTCTGGGATCATTTCAACTGTGGATGAAGGCCACTAGCAACCCCAGCCCCAATTTTCACAAACTTTTCCTTGGGAGAGGAGGCTTTAGTGGAAGACGAATCACTCTCACCAAGTTAATAAGTTCTGGGAAAATGCACTAAAGCAGATGTCTTAGCTCTCCATCCCTCAGTCTTCTTTTCTTGCAGACAATGTTCAACTAATAAGGAAACTTCTATTATTCCAAAAAGAAAGTGGTATGTAGAACTTGAACAAGCTCATCCTTGATTTCCTCTTTCATCCCCCGTATAAACAAGGTAACTTGTATTCCCTCTTGCTAAGATGCCTCATCATCTAAATGGCAGAATTGTGTGATATAGGATAACCTGTCAGATTTACCTTGATGAATATCACACCAGGTTCTTTTTTAGAGAAAATTTCCTGCCAGGTCTTTTAAACATCTTCTTAAAGTAGTCATATATACAGTGATACAAATTTGTTAGAATGGACACAGACCAGGTTAGAGCTGCACCTTACAAACATCCAAATCAAAAAGCCATCCTTTGAAGGGCCTAAAGAAACTGACTGGATTGAAATCAAAATTAACTAATAATTGACCTAAAATTGCTCCAGTTTAGTAGAATCCCCTGGATGGGATGGAAATGTTGGCTGATACCAGCTCTCCTTTTCATCTGATCAAAATTTTAGGATCCAACCTGCACTTCATTGCTCTTGGACTATACTAGCGTGCACCAAGATTGGGCATGCACCACTACCACTGGTTTGAGCCTCAGGCAAGCTCACTCTGCTGTCTTTTCTCCCTGGCGAAGCAACTGTAAAAGCACACTTGAGACCACCAGGCTGAACTCTGTTATGGTCTTGGTCCGAATGCCCGCAATAGAACTGCAGCTGAAGTTAGAGCGGACAAGCCTGAGGGACTTTCTCTTATTTCCTGCATGGCAGGAGCCAGATTAATCTCTGGTTTATTGTGAGTCCTGTTTCTGACATCCAGGATTTAAAGTGCTTCCTGCCATTTTGATTGGGCTACATGCTTCCTTCTGATACAGAGACAGTTGCCTTTAAATAAACCTATAAGGGAGGCAAGCTTTGCTCCATTTTCTTAAATTGCATGGCCATAACTTCTCTGCTAGTCACTTTGGGGGCAAGTGCTAGATGCCACATTACTGGGTCCCCGTTAAACATATGCGTTAAACATATGCGCACTCACAAACAATAACGCTAAGACAATACTGGTTTCTTTGCAATCCTAAAAGTACTACATGCCCTCTATTTTGTTTTATACTACAGAGCCTCAGCTTGCCAAATTATTGCTCACCTCCTAAACTTTTAGAACACAGACACGTCACTGTATCTTACAAGAGAGAAAGGTTGCTTATCTT
Source organism: Pleurodeles waltl (assembly GCF_031143425.1). Lineage (NCBI taxonomy): Eukaryota > Metazoa > Chordata > Amphibia > Caudata > Salamandridae > Pleurodeles > Pleurodeles waltl. The sequence continues at coordinate 1,558,107,223 of NC_090444.1, forward strand.
ATCAGGGAATGGGCATCTACCCAGATTTCTCTGTGGTAGTTCAGGAGGCTAGGGACTCTTTCATTAATATTAAGAAACTACTCAGGGCTAACAAGATCTCTTACACAATGCTGTTTCCTGCCACATTATGACTCCAACTGGATGAGCACACTTTTTTGACCTCGCCTAAGGACATCCTGAGAGCTATAAAAGCCCATCTTAAGTCGCAATACGGACAGCGGCATGGCTCTCTGGACCAGCTCTTGGACACTAAGAGGGTCATTCTGACCCTGGCGGCCGGTGGCCGCCAGGGCCACCGACCACGGGAGCACCGCCGACAGGCTGGCGGTGCTCCAATGAGCATTCTGACCGCGGCGGTTCAGCCGCGGTCAGAAGCGGAAAGTCAGCGGTCTCCCGCTGACTTTCCGCTGCTCATTGGAATCCTCCATGGCTGCGGAGCGCGCTCCGCAGCCATGAGGATTCTGACCCCCCCTACGCCATCCAGTTCATGGCGGGAAAGCCGCCATGAACAGGATGGCGGTAGGGGGGGTCGCGGGGCCCCTGCCGTGCCCATGCCAATGGCATGGGCACGGCAGGGGCCCCCGTAAGAGGGCCCCAAAATGTATTTCACTGTCTGCAAGGCAGACAGTGAAATACGCGACGGGTGCAGTAGCACCCGTCGCACCTTCCCACTCCGCCGGCTCGATTACGAGCCGGCATCCTCGTGGGAAGGTCGTTTTCCCCTGGGCTGGCGGGCGGTTTAACTGGAACCGCCCGCCAGCCCAGGGGAAAACTCGTAATACCCGCCGCGGTCTTTTGACCGCGGCGCGGTAATTTGGAGGGCGGGATCCTGGCGGGCGGCCTCCGCCGCCCGCCAGGGTCATAATGAGGCCCTAACTCTACCTCCAGAGACTTATTTGCAGGATGAGCTGATGCAGGATTTACTCTGGTTCCTTATTCCTTGATGTATGCTTTGGTACTCTTCCATATGTTGTAACTGATTATAATTATATGAGCTGCATGTTTACTGTCTCCATTCTCCCTTGATGCAGGAATAGCCCCACTTATTGCACTTCAATTGGATTGAAACACCGGCATGATATCCATGCCCATACCAGCTTGTCACGCAAGTGCAACACTGTTCTGTCATGGGTCAGGTTCACTGCCATTGGACCATGCCTCCTCTGTACATTGAACTAGTTGGGGTAAACGTGATTGTTAAGGTTCATTCACTGACGATTGGGGTGATCAGTGTGGGTGGAGGGTGGTGGGGTATGGTTTTCAATAAAAAATGTAATTTACTTGTTATTTGTTTTCTTGGTTACTATGCACGATAAAGGTTGGCTGACATACCCTGGCATATCTTTGATAATTACTGGGTTGAACTATGTTACTATATGTAACATTGTTCATGGACTACATATCCCTCAAAAGTGCTGACTAATATTAGCAAATTTGAGGAGACATGGCATTGAGATTACTTTGAATCCATAAACACACATGGCCTCCGGTGAGATCCACTTGTTTGCTGATAAATGAGGACCCAATAATTATGTTGTCTCTTGCAGCTTGTATACATCTGGTGTTACAATTCTGATTAAGAGGTCCCCTCTCCTTTAATGTTGAATTTGTTCATGATGATCCTATGGGGCAATATATTTACCTCTCTGGTTTAGTGCATGATTCCCCTCTCATCCTTATCAACACCTATGCCCTCAATGTAGACACTCCCACTTTTTTTGAGAATATTGCTCCACATTACTGTATTCGAGACAATACCAACATTATCTAGAGATGGAACTTCAACTTTGTCCTAGACCCCCTCCTAGATTCCACCAAACCCCACAGAATTGATAACTCCAACACAGTATGTGCCCTTCAACTATTACTTATCGTTGATGGCTTTGCTGATGGGTAGAAGGAATTGAGAGATGTAGGAAAGGAACAGGACAATCTAATAGTCATTTGTAACCTTGGGTATCCAGGTAAAAAGCCAACAAGGGGATAATTTACAATAATGTTAAGAAATTCTTCAGTGCAATTCATGTGGAGCCAAACAACAGAAATGATTCAATCGTCAGAAAGAAGAGGGATAAATCTGGAGTTCAAACCAGTAACAAGGCCATGTGTGCATAATGGAAGTAATAAATGTAAGATGAATTCTTACTCCCCCCATTACAAATGATCACAGAAATTGTTGGGAAACAGACCTGGGAATGACACTCTCCAACAAAATTGTAAGTCACTGTTGTGAACAGAATATATTATATCTCCATTAACCCAGGCATTGACTATACACTACATCGCTTACACCAGATAGATGATTTGCGCCCCTTGGGATGTACTGTATGCTCTCCCACCCCTGCAGATTTTATCCATTTGTTTGAACCTGCCTCCTATAAGGACCTTCTGTTGTGCTGTGGCTAACATGATTGGCAAATTAGCAAGCATAGCTCCACCTTGTGCATTGGTACCATTTCTCCTATGTCATGTTCTTGACATCCTCTGTCTCAAGAGGAGATTCTACTTTTGCTCACCTGGAGTCTAGTGGCTAGACCTTAGTTGAGGCACCCCATCCTCAAGCACTGTGGCTGGTTGAAAGACATTACTTTCTGCAACAAACAAGCAGAAAAGTATACATAATTACAAACCCCAACGGTGAGGGCTAGAGATATATAATGGGACCTTACCAATAATTTACTGGCAAGTCACCACATGCCTCTGCTTTGGATTACCACTGAGTAATTGTCTCATCTATACAATTTATTAGTGCTGCTGTTGACCCTACCACAACATTTAGACATGGCAATAGCTGCTGATTTGTTGGATGCCCATTTTTTAAGGCTTTTTCAACCTGGAAGTTCCATTCACTGATGCCATGTTTTCATAACCACACCTTTTTAAGCTGGTCCACGTGTAGATTTTTATTACCTTTGTGTTTTTTATTTTTATTTGAATCAGCTGTAGAAAACCCAATAAAAAGATTTAAAAATGAATAGGCTTGTTGAAATTCTAACGTTTGCTGTTCTATAGTAGAGACCAAATCCTTGGACCTTTTGATGTAAATACTATGCTTAATGAGATTACCTGGAATCCATAAACACACATGGCCTCCGGTGAGATCCAGTTGTTTGCTGATAAATGAGGACCCAATAATTATGTTGCCTCTTGCAGCTTGTATACATCTGGTGTTACAATACTGATTAAGAGGTCCCCTCTCATTTAATGTTGAATCTGTTCATGATGATCCTATGGGGCAACATAGTTACCTCTCTGGTTTAGTGCATGATTCCCCTCTCACCCTTATCAACATCGATGCCCTCAATGTAGACACTCCTTATTTGTTTGAGAATATTGCTCAACATTACTGCATTCAAGACAATACCAACATTATCGAGAGATGGAACTTCAACTTTGTCCTAGACCCCCTCCTAGATTCCACCAAACCCCACAAAATTGATAACTCCAACACAGTATGTGCCCTTCAACTATTACTTATCGTTGATGGCTTTGCTGATGGGTGGAAGGAATTGAGAGATGTAGGAAGGGAACAGGACAATCCAATAGTCCCTTGTAACCTTGGGTATCCAGGTAAAAAGCCAACAAGGGGATAATTTACAATAATGTTAAGAAATTCTTCAGTGCAATTTTATGTTCTAAACAGTGACATATAGAATCAATCATGTGGAGCCAAACAACAGAAATGATTCAATCATCGGAAAGAAGAGGAATAAATCTGGAGTTCAAACCAGTAAAAAGGCCAGGTGTGCATAATGGAAGTAATAAATGTAAGATTCATTCTTACTCACCCCATTACAAATGATCACAGAAATTGTTGGGAAACAGACCTGGGAATGACACTCTCCAACAAAATTGTAAGTCACTGTTGTGAACAAATAAATTATGGCCCTCATTCCAACCCTGGCGGTCTATGACCGCCAGGTTGGAGGTCGCCAGAAGCACCGCCAACAGGCTGGCGGTGCTTCATCTGGCATTCCGACCGCAGCTGTAAAGCCGCAGTCGCCCAGCCGGGTCCGGCGGTTTCCCGCCGGATTACCCCCGGCTGGGAGAATCCTCCATGGCGGCGCTGCAAGCAGCGCCGCCATGGGGATTCCGACCCCCTTCCCGCCAGCCTGTTTCTGGCGGTTTTCACCGCCAGAAACAGGATGGCGGAAACGGGTGTCGTGGGGCCCCTGGGGGCCCCTGCACTGCCCATGCCACTGGCATGGGCAGTGCAGGGGCCCCCTAACAGGGCCCCAGCATGATTTTCACTGTCTGCATAGCAGACAGTGAAAATTGCGACGGGTGCAACTGCACCCGTCGCACCCCTGCAACACCGCCGGCTCCATTCAGAGCCGGCTTCAATGTTGCAGGGCCTTTCCCGCTGGGCCGGCGGGCGCTCCCTTGGCAGGCGCCCGCCGGCCCAGCAGGAAAGTCTGAATGGCCTCTGCGGTCTCTTGACCGCGGAGCGGCCAATTGGCGGTTCCCGCTTGGCGGGCGGCGCCCGCCGCCCGCCAGTGTAGGAATGACCCCCTATATCTCCATTAACCCAGGCATTGACTATACCCCACATCGCTTACACCAGATAAACGATTTGTGCCCCTTGTGATGTACTGTATGCTCTACCACCCATGCAGATTGTATCCACTTGTTTGAACCTGCCCCCTATAAGGACCTTCTGGTTTGATGTGGCTAACATGATTGGCAAATTAGCAAGCATAGCTCCACCTTGTGCACTTGTACCATTTACACTGGGCCATGTTCTTGACATCCTCGGTCTCAAGAGGCGATTAGTGGCCCTTCTACTTTTGCTCACCTGGAGTTCAGTGGCTAGAGCTTAGTTGAGGCACCCCATCCTCAAGCACTGTGGCTGGTTAAAAGACATTACTTTCTGCAATGAACAAGCAGAAATGTATACATCATTACAAACCCCAAAGGTGGGGGCTAGAGATATATAATGGGACCTTACCAATAATTTACTGGCAAGTCACCAAATGCCTCTGCTTTGGATTACCACTGAGTAATCGTCTCATCTACAAAATATATTAGTGCTGCTGTTGACTCTACCACAACATTTAGGCATGGCAATAGCTGTTGATTTGTTGTATACCTATTTTTTAAGGCTTTTTCAACCCTGAAGTTCCATTCACTGATGCCATGTTTTCATAACCACACCTTTTTAAGATGGTCCACATGTAGATTTTTATTACCTTTGTGTTTTTTTTATTTTCATTTGAATCAGCTGTAGAAAACTCAATAAAAAGATTTAAAAATAAATAGACTAAATTCTAACATTTGCTGTTCTATAGTAGAGACCAAATCCTAGGACCTTTTGATATCAATACTATGCTTAATGAGTCGTTGCTGTCAAGAGTTTCAGTATTATAGTTGGAAGTATCTTATCACCATACCCTTTTCTGAGCTACCTTTTCATTTAGTTCTTCGGAAAACTAGGGAGAATATTGTTCTTTAGGAAACTGTATTGTATGTGATAATAGACATGGACATGGTGGAACAGGAATGTAGCCCAGGACAAAGGCCCTCATTATGACATTGGCGGTAAATACCACTTACCGCCACACTGACTGACACCAACATACCGCTGCGAATATCTGTTCACCATATTATGACACACATACATCAATCCGTCACTTTTCAGCCACAGACACAACTCCGCCACATCAAAGGTCAGTGATAAACTGGCAGTATCCAAACCCACACCATTACGCCAACACTACAACGCCCATCACATTATGACCCACAAATCACCACAGCAGACATTCAACCACGGTAAACCATTGGCAGTACATACCGCCGAGCTCAAAATACACACACTCAAACAAACCAACACCACATTCAACTATTCAAACTAAGCACATCTGAAACACATACACACACCACACCCACACCACTATAAAACACACACCTACGCTACCCACAATCCTTTACAATTACAAACAATTGCCACGAGATAGACATCACGACCACAGACAAGACTAGAGCCACACACCACAATCACCTATACACCACCCGCGCACCTTACAACACACACCCCAACACATCACCCTACACACTCTCACCCACCCTACTCACACAACACCCATGGCACCACAAAGACACCTCCGATTCTCTGAGGAGGAGCTAAGGGTCAAGGTGGAGGAAATCATCAGGGTAGAGCCACAGCTATTTGGAGCACAGGTGCAGCAGATATCCATTGCTAGGAAGATGGACCTATGGCTGAGGATTGTGGACAGGGCCAACGCCATGGGACAGCACCCCCGAACAAGGGATGATATCAGGAAGAGATGGAACAACCCAAGGGGGAAGGTACGTTCGATTGCAGCAAGACACCAACTCGCTATACAGAGGACTGGCGGTGGACCCCCACCTCCTCCCCCACAACTAACAACATGGGAAGAGCAAGTCTTGGCAATCATGCATCCTGAGGGCCTTGCAGAAGTAGGAGGAGGACTGGACTCTGGTAAGTCAATTCTCTATTACTATCACCCCCCTAACTGCATGCCATTACATACCCCCACCCTCACTCCCATCACTCCTCCACTTCCCACACACCCCACCATCACATCTCACTCATCCCAATGCCAAGCCCTGCATGCCATACCAATGCATGGACGCCACTCACAGACTTGCATGGACACCTATCACTAAAGCATGGACACTAGAGAGAAAAGGCTAGCCAACCACACCCACTCACACAAGTGAAAGCTGCCAGGACAAATACAACCAAAGAGGGCAACCCACCCATGCACAATATGTCACACACAGAAACAACAACTCTGCATTTACATCCCCACATATATCCCAGCTAATGTCAGCGGAGAAGAGGTGCCAGCAATATCCAGTCCCCCCCACAGAAGAGGCCCACAGTGATGAAAGCAACTCTGGTCGCCTGGATCTGGATGACCAACCTGGCCCATCAGGGACCTCTGGACAGTAAGTTACCCAGCCACAGTCACACACCTCCACAGAGCCTCCCCCCTCAGGAAACACTACCACAGCACCCACCCAGCGTACCCATGCCTCTGTCCCCAGTACACGTCAATCAGCAGTGTGTCCACCACTGCAGGGACCCCAGGGCACACCTTGCACCCAAGAAAATCAGGGACCTGGGGTCAGTGGCAGTGGGGGCACGGTTCGGGGGACAGAGGCACAGGACAACACGGACACTGGGAGGACTGCTGTGCACCAGGGGGAGGACATGCCCAGGGAACCGATTCTCCAGGAGGCACTCACCGAGATCCCAGGAGCATACCAACATTCCCAGGATACGCTGGGCCAGATCATGGCCAACCTGCAGGAGAACAGTCGGCTGCAGGAGGGACAGTTCCAGGGAATCAGGAAGGACTTGCAGGCCATTAACACCACCCTGGTCTCCATTGCAGGGGTGCTGGCAGACATGGCCAACATTATGAGGGAGGCAGCCTCACAACAGCAGGCCCCTGCCACTAGCCAGACTCCTGAACTGCCTTCCACTTCCGCTGTCGCTAGTGGACAGTGGGCCCTGCCACAGGACCAAGAGGCCACCAGCACCCCTACCCCTGCAGAAGGGAACCACCCCACAAACGTTCCCTGCGATCCAGGCAGAAGTCAGAGACTATTGCCAAGACCCCTACCAGGAAATAAGACTCTCCTGATTGTCACCCTTGTGTCCCCCTCTGTCACCCTGTCCACCGTGAACTGCCATTGCTCCCCTTCCTATGTCCCCTTGAACAATGCACCTGTGCTACAAATAGACTGGAACAATACCCTGGACTTTCCTCCATCATCACCCCATCCCATTGCACTTCCCCCTCTTCCTAGCACTTCAATAAACACACTTTGAAAAAATACAAGTATGGACTATGTGAAATGATTTAAGTATGTATTCATTTAACAAGGGTCAAACATTGCAAATCAACTGAACAGTAATGTTCACATAGGATAGACCTGTAGTGGGCTCCAGTGAACACACCAGGAGCAATAGTGGGGCACCAACATCTGCAAAAAAAGTTGCCAAAGGGTACAGTGAGTGGGGATAGAAGTGGGAAAGCACAGCCTCCCAGTGACAATGTGAAACCAAAAACTGACAATGAAATGTGAAGTTACACTGTGTTACCTGTGTATCATTGTAAGTATTGACGAATCACTGCAGTTCTGTTGTCCTCATCTTCATCCTCTGCCTCCTCATCTTCACTGTCTACAGGGTCTACCACTACTACACGGCCATCTTCAGCCTCCTCCTCCTGCAGCAAAGGCACATGGTGTCTCAAGGCAAGGTTATGCAACATGCAGCATGCCACGATTATCTGGCAGACCTTCTTGGGTGGGTAGCATAGGGATCCACCTGTTAGATGGAGGCACCAAAACCTGGCCTTCAGGAGGCCAAAGGTACGTTCAATTATCCTTCTTGTTTGCCCATGTGCCTCATTGTAATGTTCCTCTGCCCTTGTCCTGGGATTCCTCACAGGGGTCAGTAGCCATGATAGGTTGGGGTAACCTGAATCACCTGCAAATTTTAAGGGGACACATTTAGCCACACACTATGCCATATGGCCCACCCCATACCCATACACCAACATCCACTGGGTAGGAACCAAGGCTCACCTATTAGCCACACGTGGGAGGCACACCATCTGGACATTCATTGAGTGAAAACTCTTTCGATTTCTGAACACCTGTTTATTTTGCTTGTGGGGGGACACAAATGCAATATGTGTGCGATAAATTGCCCCAATGATGTTGTGGATATGTCCCATTACATAGAAGTCATCCTTCGCTGTTGCCAAATCCTCCACCTGGGGAAAAACAATGTAGCTGCACATGTGTTTAATCAGGGCAGACAACACTCTTGTCAGCACTATTGAGAACATTGGCTGTGACATTCCTGCTGCCAAGCCCACTGTCACTTGGAAAGAACCAGTTACCAGGAAATGGAGCACTGATAACAGTACAATGCATGATGTTAATTTGTAATGTATAAGTGGTATTTGTCCTGTATGTCCTATTTTGAACTGTTACGCAGTTATTATCCAGGGCCTGCCCCGCTCCCTAAAATGGCGTCTACCTGTCCAGCGTGGAGGGACAGGTGGAAGTGAGGTAATTCCGCTGATATTGTACGCCATTGTGGGAGGCGGTTAGGGACCACCGTGCAACACCTCATTGGTTAACACTGGCCCTATGGGGTACAGTGGCCAAAGGTGATGTATGCCAGCAGTGCATGCAGTGCTGCGGACGTGACTGCCATTTTCTATTTGTTCACTCACTTGCTACCTGACCTTCAACAGGAGAGGACGTGCACTGCATGTGCTTCTGTGACCTGTGTCTGGAACCGACCATGGCCCGTGTGACTGGGGAAAGGGCCCCTGCCTCCAGACAAACAGGGGAGTACACTGTGAGCACGATGCATGGGGTATGAATCCATGGAGTGGTGTGTGTGAAGGCCTTGTGTAGGGGGGACTGGTGGATGTCCTCTGGGCGGCGTGCAGCTTGTGTGCTGGGCCATGTCTGTGCAAATGGGGATATGAACGGGTGTGGTGGGCCATGAGTGTACAGGCAGGCAGCACGGTCTAAATAATACCTTTCCCTGTGTGTATTACCTCTGCAGGTCAGCGCCCATCAAATGAAAGGTATATGGCATGCCATCGCCAAGGACATGCTGACCCTGGGGGTCTACGGCAGGCGGAGCACCCACTGTCGGAAACGGTGGGAGGACCTGTGACGCTAGGCATGGAAGACGGCGTAGGTCCAGCTAGGGATGGCCTCCCAACAAGGAAGGGGTGCCCGTCGAACCGTGACTCCCTTTATGGCCCGCATACTGGCTGTGGCCAAATCGCAGCTGGATGGGCTCTTGAGGGCATCACAGCAGCCAAAAGGGGGTGAGTACAGGGCCCATCATTCCAACTTATACCTGGTGGGGTGGTATCCTTGCGGGGATGTGTGTCTGTGGGTGCCCCTAGTCCAGGCCTGACATTGCAGAGTAGGTCCCATGTTGGGCAGGGTTCTGATGTGATAAACCTCCTAACTAGCTTGTAGGCATCCACTACTGGGCAGGGTTGTGTGGGTCCCAGGTATGCTGCAGTTGGCAGTATGTGTCCCTCCCCATGCCCTGGTGACTAGCATTGTTATGGTAGTGCATTGCATAGTGCGTATGGCTGTTCCCTGTTTGTGAGTGTGTTGTGTATGCCAACGGTGGTGTTTGTGCAGCCACTGACCCAGTGTATCCTTTGTCTCTCCCCCTTTTTTGTTTTGTCATCCTGTCATTATGTGCATTAACATCATCTGGCAGAGAAGCAGAGGCACCAGTGACGGAGGGAGCTGCATACCACAGGACCAAGGAAGCAGAGTCCACCTACCCTGAGGGCACCAGTGGGATGGAGGGCAAGGGGAGCACCACGGCGGAGACTGGAGGGGACAGTTCAGACACAGATACCTCCTCCGACAGAAACTCCGTTGTGGTGGCAGACACCTCTGTGCCCACCCCAGCTACAGGTACAGCCGCCACCCTGTACCAACATCGCCCTCCCAGCAGCCCCTCATCGAGCTGCCCGTGCCCCCTCATCCAGGAGGGTGGGCATCTCCATCATCTAAGGCACCTCAAGCTCTGCCCCAGTTAGCTCTGCTGCTCTGAGTGAGGAGGCTATTGACCTCCTGAGATCCATCTCTGTTGGGCAGTCAACCATTGTGAATGCCATCCAGGGGCTGGAAGCCCAAATGCAACAGACCAATGCTTTTCTGGAGGGCATTCACACTAGCTTGGCGGCCCAACAGAGATCAATCCAGGCTCTGGCCTCCTCTCTGATGGGAGCCATTGTCCCTGTTTCTACCCTCTCTCCTCCAACTTCCTCTTCCCAGTCCCATTCCCCTCAACCCAAACCTATTCCAAGCACACAGGCAGACCAGCATGCACACAAGTCAACACACAAGAGTGTCACAGGCAAACACAAGAACCTGCATGTACCACATCCTCATCCATTACCGCCATCACCACCACACGTAACAGAACACACACCTCACTGGCAGACACCACCCCAACAGCCATGCACACGTCCCCTGTGTCCTCACCCACTGTGTCTGTTCCCCCCCTCCCAAGGTACACAAATGCAAGCATGCAGACACCCAATAGCCATCCACCTCACAACAGCATCCAGTCCATGCACCTGTACCCAAACACAGCAGACACCTCCCACAACCACACCCTCTTCCTCCACTCCCAAACCTTCTCCCTCTTCCCACCCCAATGTCCCAAAGCAGCTTTTTCTCTCCACCATTGACCTATTCCCTCCTCCATCCTTCACGTCGGGCCAGGGTGGATAGAACCCAGGCAAGTACCTCAGCCACACAGTCCACAGGCCCAGTAGTGTCCACAACAACTCATGGTGGTAAAGGATCCAGGGCACCAGGAAGCCTCATGGAAAGGGTGCCATTCCCAAGTGCTGGTCAGAGGGTCAAGGAGCCCACCCCAGCTGCTGCCTTGAAGGGCAAGGAGCCCTCTCCATCTGCTGCCTGTAAGAGCAAGGAGCCATCCCCAGCTGCTGCCAGTAAGGGCAAGGAGCCATCCCCAGCTACTGCCAGGAAGGGCAAGGAGCCACCCCCAGCTGCTGCCAGGAAGGGCAAGGGTCCTGCACCAGCAGGCAGGAAGGACAAGGGGCCTGCACCAGCAGGCAGGAAGGACAAGTGGCCTGGTGCTGGGACTTGGTCGGAGCCCCCACCACCAACCATAACTGTGCAGCCATCCGAGGCTGCAGGGGATGGGCTGGAGCTTCCCCCCACAACCACCACCAGCAGCAGTAGCACCACCAGCAGTGGGAAGCTGACCGAGGTTGCAGGGGATGGGCTGGAGCCTCCCCCCACCACTACCAGCACCACCACCACTAGCAGTGGGCAGCTGTCAGGGGCTGCAGGGGATGGGCTGGAGCCTCCTCCCACAATCACCACCACCAGCAGCAGCACCATCACCACCAGCAGTGGGCAGCCATCCGAGGATGCAGGGGACGGGCAGGAGCTTCCCCCCACAACCACCACCAGCAGCAACAGCACCACCAGCAGTGGGCAGCTGTCCGAGGTTGCAGGGTATGGGCTGGAGCCTCCCCCACCACTACCAGCACCACCACCACTAGCATTGGGCAGCCGTCCGGGGCTGCAGGGGATGGGCTGGAGCCTCCTCCCACAACCACCACTACCAGCAGCAGCACCATCACCACCAGCAGTGGGCAGCCATCCGAGGCTGCAGGGGATGGGCAGGAGCTTCCACCCACAACCACCACCAGCAGCAACAGCACCACCACCACCAGCAGTGGGCAGCCGTCCGAGGCTAAAGGGGATGGGCTGGAGTCTCCCCCCACAACCACCACCACCAGCAGCACCACCAGCAGCACCACCACCAGCAGTGGGCAGCTGTCTGAGGCTGCAGGGGTTGGGCAGGAGCTTCCCCCCACAACTACCACCAGCAGCAGCAGCACGACCGCCAGCAGTGGGCAGCTGTCCAAGGCTGCAGGGGATGGGCTGGAGCCTCCCCCCACCACTACCAGCAGCAGCACCACCAGCAGGGGGCAGCAATCCGAGGCTGCAGGGGATGGGCAGGAGCTTCCCCCACAACCACCAGCAGCAGCACCACTGCCATCACTGCCGGCGGACAGTCTGTAGGCCTGCCCCTTGCCAGTCCTGTGGGTATGACACCCAGCTGAGAGACTGTAACCTTGCGCTCCCTAAGATCTGCATCACGGGGCACGATGCCCCCTCCAGAACCAGTGGGGAAGACACCCACTCACCCCATCTTCCCCAGGATGAAGTTCACAGGGCATGATGCCCCCTCCAGAACTGGTGGGGAAGACACCCACTCACCCCATCCTCCCCAGGAAGAAAAGCACAGGGCACGATGCCCCCTCCAGAACCAGTGGGGAAGACACCCACTCACCCCATCCTCCCCAGGATGAAGAGCACAGGGCACAATGCCCCCTCCAGAACCAGTTGGGAAGACACCCACTCACCCGATCCTCCCCAGGATGAAGAGCACAGGGCACGATGCCCCCTCCAGAACCAGTGGGCAAGTCACCCACTTGAGAGATTGTGGCCTTGCACTCCCCAGGACAGAGCAATGGGCATGTTGCCCCCTCCAGGACCAGTGGTGTTGTTCCATCTGCCGGCTGAGGTGCCCCCCATTCCCCGTCCCCCTGAGGTGTCTGCCTATTTTCCAACTGATGCCCCTGCAGTGTTCTCTTCATGTTGTTGCAGGAGACAAGTGGGGCCTTGGACTTTGTCATGTGGTCCACGCACATTGAGGACTGGGCAGTGCCCCTTGAATTGTACACATATATATACTTTTACATTGGCTGTTCATAATTGTACTGTATTTCTATTATATCACTCACTTTCATCTATTCATGTTGTCCTTGCATTATTCCTGAGGGCTGAGGGGTACATGGTAAATATGTTTTATTGCTGCATCTGATTGTGTGTATGGTGTTGTCGGTGGGGGGGTGTTGCGTGTGTGTGGCCCTCTCTTTTTCCTCCCCCCCGCCCCTGCGTGCTATGCTGCTGTACTCACTGTGGTCGTCTTCACCGTCATTGGTGTTCGTGGTGGAGCAGGACATAAAATATCAGTGGAAATATTTGCAGCTCGGGCTCCATAGTGGCGTGGTTCTTCCCTGTGTCTCGTAAGGTGAGTCCTTTCTCTTCTGAGCTCAGTTTCCACCATGCTTCTGATGTTGTTGGTACCGCCCCGGAAAAGGTGGCGGATTGGGTTGTCATTATACGGTGGGCGGAACATTGACTTTTGCATGGCTGTAGGCGGCTACCGCTGTGGTGCCTGTTGTTTCTGCCCTGGCAGTCGGTGTGGTTAAGTGGCTGTCTATCTGAGCTCTTTCAGCCATGGGCATAATTATGCGGTATTTACCGCCAGCCTGTTGGTGGTATTACCACCACTTTATCACCGACCGCCAGGGTTGTAATGAGGGCCAAAGTCTATTATAAGTATATTTATTTTTTAGCACCTCTGTCCCAAATCTCTGGGCTTTTTGGCTAAATACAGGATCATGTTTTTGAGAACAGAGGGTTTGGGGACTAGAAGTGCAAAGTGTTTTTGAAAGTATTTAGTTCTGGACTAAATCTACTTATGCTATAAAGATGTCTAATGTAGTACTATTTATAAGTGTAGAACTAGAACAGAGCTGAATCAGGTAATTATTTTAAAGAGGCGTGGAAATTATGAGGCAGCACTTTCATAAGTAGTTCCCATCACAAACTAAATGCCCTAACACAAATATTGTTTGTGAATAGCAGTTGTTATTCTGTAACATATTCAATAACGTGTTCCACAAATGAGAGATTGCCTCCAGCTGGATGATAAAATATATTTCTACTCAATGGCTGTTGATTATGTTCAATGATTAAACAATGAAAAGTTAGGGATGTTTCCAGTTTTAGTGAATTGGTTTTATTAGAGCCGCAGAAATAATCTATGCAGCCAATCTGTATGATTAACTATCCCGGAGAAAATGAGAATCCATAAAAGGTTGAGACATTTCATTCATACATATTCCTGGCAAGAACAAAATATATAGGGCAACATTTAGGAAATTATTAGCAACATACATCAATACAATGCCTAACAGCTGATCTACAGTTACGAAGAAGAAATCTTAGCATGAAACTTAATGGCATCTTAATAACGTTTCAGAAGTTAGCTCTCCTCCTTGTCTTGTGTTTTAGAGAGGAACTTTGTCTTGTGAACAGCCGGTATAAAGAAAAGGTGGTCCAAATCAATATGATAATAAAATGTTTCTTTCTCTTAAATTGCTAAAATATCTTATGAAATAAATGAGATAGAGTTCTGAGAGGTTGTGTGTTGAGAGAGCTGTTATGTGATGTCGTTTTGAAAATATGCATTTTTCCATGGTTGAGTGTTGCATATGGTTGAGATTCTTATGAGAAAATTGGTGGTTTACTGAAAGACATCTCTTTGAAGGACTGCTTCACCCCTGAGAGTTTTTCTAATTTTGTAGGTAGTAGCGAGATGTCCAGGTTTGGTGAGGTTATGGCTTTTATGGTTTTGAAATAGATCTAGTTCTTAATGGGGGGCTGATGCCTAGGAATGTCAGTGGAATGTAGTTTAGTCTATAATGATGGGATAGATAAGCAAATGTGTGGCCTTGGAAAGCTGAGGTGGCCATAGTGGAGGGGTTAATGTTGATGATAGTAGACGCAGTACTTGGAATATAGAGGGAGCTGTAAAGGACTAAGTTGCTGTACCTGAGACTCAAGCTGAGTCTTGCCAGTTCTATTGTGAGGGACTTTGTTTCAGTATCACCTAAAATGGAATATCCTTCCATTTAAACAAAATTACTTTAATAATGAGAACCATTTCTTCAGGTCCTCAAAGCCATCCCTTTTTACTGAATCTTGTCTTCTGACACTTTCATGATACCTGTCAAGACATAATAGCTGTCAATGGCCTGTCTCAGTATCTGCACCTTTCTGAGAAACCTGGATAGCAGAAGATAGGGCAACTCATTGCTGTAGGGAATTTTTGGTTTGCAAATCTATTCCAAATGAAAGTGACAAATGTGCCCAAGATAGGTCACTGACTGGAGAAAAAGCAAAGAAAACATAAGCAACACAATAGGAATTTGAAGAGACTGAAGAGTAGAATAAGTTACAGACACTCAAGAAATTATTTGGAGTTGAGAAAGTGAATTTACCTGGATATGTGTCTTAATGTGTTTACTATGATGTTGCAAATGTCCATGTATGCCTTCATGGGTGGAGTGGCATTTTATTAATAAATTTCAGATTTGCTTCTACACCTGGTTGAAGAACACTTAAGTCTTACACTCTTACACACATTTTAAATGAACTATAGTTTTTTTCCATGTTGTACAGTGCACATTCTGCTGAACCATGCTAGCAAAGCGCAGCCTTTGTCTGAAGTTGGCACAATGAAGCAAGGATTTTAGAAAACAGTAGACTCAGCTGCTGTTAGTGTAACTGATTCTCGCCCCAAGCCCATCTTCAATTCCTTCCCACAAGTAGATCCCAGCACCTGCTCATTAGCAGCTCTCTGTAAGTTTATTTTCTGTCATATGTTCCCACTTCCATTCACTTGTATGAAGAATAGTTGTAAACATGTAACTATAAAACGTATGGATTGTAGCATTACATGCTCCAACTGACTGAGGATGAAGATCTTATCTGTTAAAACAGCATTTGTCTAACTTATTTTGAATGCTTGCTGAATACCTTTTTATTAAATGCATGTTAGATGTCTATGCACTATTCAGAGTTTCCCTTACAAAGTGTTCTGACCAAGAAGGAAAAATATGGACACAAAATATAGACTAAAGGGCAATGGATATGGTGACAAAAATACCACAGAAGTGTTTGAGACACAATGTGCCAAGCCTAAACATTATGAAACAGTGATGGCAAAGGAAATGATGTCATAGGAACAGGAAGTTAAGAAATAGGAAATTAATTCCCTATATTATCCCTGCAACCAAAACAGCCATCTTGTTTTTGAAGGACTGTTAAGTTATGCCTCCCAAACAAAGCACACAAGAAGTAAGTCCCTGATTGCCTAAATCTGTCATGATGGGGAATTTCCCATGGTCAAGAATGGAGCACTATCCCATACCCATCAGGACCCATGACAGAGATCTCAGACCTTGTCACCTCCACCACCAATACAGGTCTCTCTCTGCTGCACCAACACAAGTCATGAAGCTGCACCAGTTGCAGGCTGCAGGAAAGCATGCCTTCCTTACAGCCATTACCTTTGAGGAAAAAAAGGCAGCTTAACAGGTTAACTTTCTATGTACTAACCAAATTCCTTTATCGGGTGAAGAAGCTAGAAGAAGCTGGCTCCAAGGTTACAAGAGGCAAGGAATGTACATGAATTGACACTCAACTAAATTGTATATCCAAACTTTTTTAGCTTCTGAGCCATGGTTGTGAAACTGCTTGCTTCTTAGTAGGCCTCTTTCTCCAGCACTGTTGGTCTTTTACACAATTTTTAAAGCTACAGTCTTTGAAGCATGCTTTTGGGGGGGTTGGGGGTGTAGTGTAATATGTGTTTTTGACCACTGACTTTGTGTTGTACCCCTTTGCACCTGGATTAGCTACCTAGTGTTCACCAATTGCAGACTACATTTTGTATTCAGTTTAGCTGCCTATTGACTTTATTGTAGCATTAGACACTGCCATGTTAAAGGTGTGAGAACTTTTCAATACAAACATGTTATGCAACGTGTTTTCTATTTCTGCGTGTTCTCTTTCTCACTGAAGAGCTAGGACATATTATCACCTAAGAACATATTATGGTGGAGGTAGGCAGTCAGCACAATAAGAATGTACCAGACTGATGTTTATAGTGCAAGCAGAGAACGGTTGGACTTTGGGAGGGGTGCCTTGGGATGGGATTCTGGTCAGGTCCCAACGCATTTCTTTCAGAGCTTACCTAAACTAGCCAGCATTTTTTTATATTTCTTTTTTACGGGAGGGGTTTTTCTAGAAAGCCCCTTCTCCAGTTCTTTAAGATATAAAAGATGGCCCTGCTCGGCAGTCGTGGATTCCGAGACCTCAGTCAGGATTTAGTCGTCAAATGCCTGACAACTGTCCCGTAAGGGTGGAGATCTCTTTCTCGCAGTTGAACGGGGTCATCTTCTTGCTGGCATGAGAAAGATGAAGCATTTGACAGGCCCTGTGGTGATGAATTTTTACTTCATTATTAGCTTTGCGATCATGATATAATATAAATACATATATTTGCTGTGTACACTGCAGTGGAGAATCATTTTGGTATGTTTTCCTTTCATTGCTGTGACTATTTTTAAACGTGTGCTTTCAACATGATAATCTCCTTTTAGGAACCTTGTGGTGAACGAATAATAAATGTATTTTTTTAACCGAGAAGTGCATTCCAGAGATTTTTGTCAGCTCGATCACTAGTGCAAGCAAAACGGGGGTACTTCTAGTTTCCTCTAATCTTTTTTCCACTCTTCTGTTTTCAATGTTCAAATATTTATACGTTTGTCAATTGTAGCTCTTCATTTTGCTCTACGTTTTTTTTCTCCTAATTTGATTGCACTATACATAGCACTTCTACTCTGATTAAGTAACAATATGAATTAAACAATTTGTAGTCTGGGTATGGAATGCCAGAAATAACTCAAACAAGAAGTGTCTACACCCCAAAACCCAACTGAATCACCTAATGTGAAATAATTCATATTAAATATAGCAAAGGATAAACCTTCAGTGAGAATTATTGTTGTAGAAATGTAATGACAAATGTTAAGATGCTTCTTCAATGACCCCTATCCATAACCAACTTCCTTAACATCTTACGTGTGTTCCTTTTTAAGAATCTATTTCTATGATTGTGAATAGGAAGTTTGCATTTTCAGGATGCATGTGCCTCTCTCCATGACCAATCTCAGATTGGCTGAATTACTTGCTTTCATCCAAAGCTCCTCTTAGTCTCTTCTCTTCCTCTCAATAAATCCCACTGGGTAGGATGGGAATGCTGAGCAATATGCATTTTTCCAGTCCTTAAAGTACAGCCCAACCAGAGCTTAAGCGATACCACTTGGATGAATCTCACCTCTTCTGTTTTTGTGTATTTCTACATGTACCTTAGTTTATTGTCCTAGGACCTTATGGTAGAAATTGGGTCTTTAGTTTACAGAGGTAGAGGCAGTCCAGTTGAGCCTTTTGACCAGCACAGCAGTTCTGACTGAGGTTCAATTCAATTCAATTCAATTCAAACAGGATTTCTATAGCGTGTGGCTACCGATACTAAGCCTCCCAGCGCTAATTGAACACCCACATCCCAATCACCAGTTAGACTCCCCAGTACTCATAGATCAAAGACATGGGTTTTAAGGAGTCTTCTAAACACATGTTCAGAATAGAATAGACTATTCTATAGCCTAGGGCCAGAAATAAAAAGGACTGGCCCCAGCACCTCCTCTTTTGGCCCTAGGTAGTGACAGAAGGCCCTGGGAGCTTGACCGAAGGGCTGTTCCTAAAGCATAGGCAGACAGTAGGTTCTGGATAATGACTGGACCTCTCCCCCGGGTAGCCCGCTAAGAAATACACATTGCCTTAACATGGACATTTTCTCTACCAGAAGCCAATGAATAGCTTTTAGGGCTTGCCGAGTAGATTGGTGCGTTGGGATCTTATACAGAATTCTTGCTGCTGCATTTTTGGACTACTTGGAGATGGTTAATCACATACTTTGGGCTACCCACAAAGAGGTAAATCCCTTAGCCTAGGCGCAAAATAATCGAACCGTGTACCAAGCATTTTCTTGCTGGGAGAAGTAGCATGTGTAGAAATGTTCTGAGGAATCTAAGGATCCCAAAACAAAAGCCAACAAGTTTTTTGGCTTCAGTTTCCATAGTTAATTTCTCTTTGATCCAGAAACCTATGCTCTTAATTGCTGAGGCAAGGATGGGAGGTTCTCTCAATTGTTTGGGCCATCCTAAGTGCCATTCTCTAAGTCTGCCCTTCTGAAACCCCAAGATCTGTCCCCTAAGAAAGATTTCAGCCATCTAAGCATGTTCCCTGAGATTCCTACCGCCTACCTCCTCAATTCTCTGAATGAGTGGTGGGTGTGACACCATATTAATCTCCTCTATCTACAGTTTCCTCTTTTGCCACCTGTAGCCTGGCTCTGTGCTGCTATCTGCTCTAAAGCCAGTCTGAGTGAGATGTAGCATGCCCTGGTCTTCCATGAAGCCGGAAAGGGGCTTATTTACATGCTATTCTAAAAACTTGCTTGTAAGTGGAAGCAAGGAAATGGATCTGTAGCTTTCTGCTGCAAGACGGTTAGCTTCAGGTTTTTTTTAATAGAGGATTTATTATTGCATGATTCCAAGCTTGAGAACTACAGCCAGTTAGCAGTGAGTGATTGAGGATTTCTATCAAGATGGTTAAAAGAGTCTTCCTGCCTCTCACAAGAACATCAGGAGGGGTGGGATCCAATGGAGAATCTGATATGACAGATTTTATTATATTTTTTACTTTCTCAAGACTCATCAATGGAAACTCTCATAGAGCTGATCCCTGCCATTTTTTCTCTATGGCTGTACTTTCTTGTGGGGCAGATAGTAGAGGAGGGAGTAACTGGCAATATTTTATTAACTTTGTGAAAAAGGTGGCTAGCCAATCACATTGTTCCACTGAAGGTTGCGAGCCAGAGGACCTACAGGGGAGGTGCACCAGGTATTTAACTATTTCCTTGGAGGTGTTTGGGCCTTACCTATTTTGTCCTCGATTTGAGGAATTCTAGCTTCCTTTATCACTCTCTTGTACTTTTTCAATGCTATTCTATAGCTTGTTTTACTTTTGTCATTATAATCTTTTATCCACTCTCTCTCCCCTTTTTTGCTTCCTTTTTTAGCAAAGTCAACTCGTGTGCGTACCAGGTAGCTCTAACCTTTGCAAGATTCAGTTTAATAGGTTCAGTTTCAGATCCAGAAGTGTCAGATTTGATGGGGTCAGAGACCCAGTAATTACACCAAATGTGCCTTCGAACTGGGGGAGACTGCAAAGAGTGGTATTAAAGAGCACAAATTCTCTTTCAACCCAGTCTTATTTGCCTGTGGGGGTTTAATCAGTCCATTGTGTGGGGTCAGGCTTCTACCCTTTGAAGTGTAAGTTTGAGCCCTTCCACCGTTCATGCCCAAGGGGACCCATCAGTATGCAGATGCTGTGGAGTGTCCCGTGTTTATGGCTGTCTGGATAGAGTGCACAAGGGGAGCTGTTACCCAGAACAGACCAGACGTGGATAGGAGACAGGCTAAAAGGCACAAAGAGCAGCAAGAGCACAGAAATGCCTACTTTCCAAAAGTGGTATTTCTAAAATAGAAATGTTAAACCCGACTTTACCAGTAAAGAGGATTTATCATTACCATTCCAAAGATATAAAACATGAGGTAGCTACTCCTTTCTGATCAGGAATTACAGCTTAAAAAAGTATGTTAAGGAATGACCAATCCAGGTCTATGAGAGGAGCAGACTTTTCAATAGTGAAAAATTACTTTGAGAGTTTTTCACTACAAGGACATGAAAAACTCAAAAGTACATGCCCTGCCGTTTAAATACACTTCACTCTGCCCTGTGGGTCACATAGGGCCTACCTTAGGGTCTAATGAAAGGGGAGTTTCAGGCTTGGCAAGTAGTTTAAAATGCCAAGTAACAGCACACACATGTTTAAGGGGCTACTTATGCGAGTGGCACAATCAGTGCTGCAGGCACACTAGTAGCATTTATTTTACAGGCCCTTTGCACATGTAGTGCAGTTTACTAAGGACTTATAAGTAAATAAAATATGCCATTTGGCTATGGGCCAATATTACCATTGTTTAAGGAGCGAGCACAAGCAGTTTAGCAGTGGTTAGCAGTGGTAAAGTGCACAGAGTCTGAAATCCAGCAAAAATTAGGTCAGAAAAAGAGGAGGTGGAATGACTGAGTGGAGCATAATAATGGCTATGGTATCCTTTGTGTCTACAGCAGAGCTCTCTAGGGACCTACTATATGACTTAAAAGGGTATATATTAATGAGAGAAGATGGGCACTCATCATGAGAATGTAAGCCAAGGTATGTCATCATTGAGTCCTTGCATATCAGTATGGAGTTTGAACACCCATCATTCTTCTTTTTTGAGACGTCTCTGTTGAATGTTAGGACCCGCATTGAGTTTTTCAAGGACAAACCACCTTCAATCATTTGGTGTATGACCGGTAGTGATATAATGTTTTGTCAGGTTGGTAGCTGTCTGTCAGCACCTGATCATGCTGTGATATTCATTTATCCTGGTCCTGGTCGGTCTGGTAGTCATACCTATGTAGAACAATTTGAACAGGCAACTCTTGGACCTCACTATCAAGACCTCCCTCTCGCCCCCCCCCCCACCCCAGGCCCTAAGAGAGAACCCCACATTCAGACAAGTTCTACTTATCAGAAGAAGTTGCAGCCATCTTCATAACTATGATAACCAATTTAGGAATCTAGCTAAAAAACTGCAAGACAAAGGCTAACCGGACAGGATTATCCACACTACTAGGAAGAGAGAATGAAGCAAAAACAAGGAAACTCTTTTAGCAACAACTCCAAAACCAAGCAATGACAGGATTATCTGTTTGAGAACCTTCAATCCCTAGTCTACTGCTTTCATAAAATCAGCCAAAAAATGAAACATTTTGAATACAGGCAACCTCTAGCTACAAAAATTCTTGTTTGCCTCCAAGCCCTCACAAAATCTAAAGGATCAACTGATACACACCAGGCCTCAGAAACTCCCTATTTCGAAACAACCCAGTTATAATTTTTTCAAAAAGAGCCTATCCCTGTGGTGACTGCAATATTTGCCACCTTATGGCAATCACTAAAGCGACTGAATTAGGGCTACCACAAAAATGGGAACTACAACAACACACAAACTGCAACACAAACAAATGCATTTATCTGATTAGGTGCCTGGGAAATTTGGTCTACATAGTGATGACTTCCAGCCCAATCAAGACTATGGGGGTCATTCTGACCCTGGCGGCCGGTGGCCGCCAGGGCCACCGACCACGGGAGCACCGCCAACAGGCTGGCGGTGCTCCCACGAGCATTCTGACCGCGGCGGTTCAGCCGCGGTCAGAAGCGGCAAGTCGGCGGGCTCCCGCCGACTTACCGCTGCTCGGGGGAATCCTTCATGGCGGCGGAGCGCGCTCCGCCGCCATGAGGATTCTGACCCCCCCTACCGCCATCCTGT
The DNA here is from genome assembly GCF_031143425.1 of Pleurodeles waltl. Taxonomy (NCBI): domain Eukaryota; kingdom Metazoa; phylum Chordata; class Amphibia; order Caudata; family Salamandridae; genus Pleurodeles; species Pleurodeles waltl. Next base: position 1,558,129,965 of record NC_090444.1, read on the forward strand.
TCATGGCGGGAAAGCCGCCATGAACAGGATGGCGGTAGGGGGGGTCGCGGGGCCCCTGGGGGCCCCTGCCGTGCCCATGCCAATGGCATGGGCACGGCAGGGGCCCCCGTAAGAGGGCCCCGCAAAGTATTTCAGTGTCTGCCTTGCAGACACTGAAATACACGACGGGTGCCACTGCACCCGTCGCACCTTCCCACTCCGCCGGCTCGATTACGAGCCAGCATCCTCGTGGGAAGGGAGTTTTTCCCTGGGCTGGCGGGCGGTCTTTTGGAGACCGCCCGCCAGCCCAGGGAAACACTCATGATACCCTCCGCGGTCTTCTGACCGCGGAGCGGTATAATGGGGGCGGAATTCTGGCGGGCGGCCTCCGCCGCCCGCCAGAATCAGAATCACCCCCTATAATCAATAAGCACAGCACAATCAGGTTCTGACGCACAGTTAGGAAACTGACACATTATTACATCACTACCAATGAATCACCAAATGATTTAGGATGGTTTGACCTTGAAAAACTCCAAGAGGCTCCCAACATTCAACAGAGATTTCTTAAAAAAGAACAAAGATTGGTGTACAAACTCCGTACAGATACTCATGGACTCAATGATGACATATCTTGGCTTAGCCTCTCATGATGAGTGACTATCTTTTCTCATAAAGCTATACCCCTTTAAAGGCCTATTTGAGCCCACTAGAGATCTCTGGCTATAGACACAAAGGATACCAGTCATAAGTTGCAGGGATAACGAATGCTCCGGACTAGACACATTCAAATGTGTCATCTACATATATTTAAACAAGATGCATCATGGCGCCCACCTTCACACCCCAGTCTCATAGTTTGGTACTCAAATGTATCCCCAATGGCTCCAGAGCAAGTGCAAACAGGAGCAGCGACAGAGAGTACCTCTGTTGTGTACCCCACTCAATGTGGAACACATCGGAAACCACCTGTCCAGTTCACATCCTCACCCTGGGATCTGTGTATAAAACACATACCCATGACAGGGAGGAATCCCAGGCCTAGGCCCATCTACCACAACACATCCTATAGGTACTCCCAGGACAGGGTGTCAAATGCCTTTTCAATATCTAAGGCAACTAATGCCACCTCTTCCCCTGTGTCTCGGGTTTCATGTATCACATGGGAGAGTTTGATCAGATTCATATGGGTACCTGTTCCTGGCATAAAGCCGCACTGATCATCCTGGACTAGATGGGTGATCACCCGGCCCAACTACAGCGCTAAAACGTTCACAAGCAATTTAACATCTAAATTAAGCATGGACAGCAATCAGTAGGAACCAGGTCAGCAGGGCGCCTGCCTGGCTTCGGTAGCATGATTATTAGGGCTTCTCTCATGTGGGCCAGTAGCAAACCATCTTTGTGTGCCTCGTGGAAGGTTTATACCAGCCTAGGAAGCAGGGAAGTAGATTATGCTCAAACATACTCAACTGGGAGACCATCTGGTCCTAGTTATTTCCCGTGAACCATATCTCGGAGGGCCTCCTTTAGCTCCTCCAGCATTATATCCTCACCTCGGCATGGGCCTGCATTAGTTGGGGGACCGCAAACCTGTTGAGGAAATTCCCCCACCTCGTAGGCCTCGGTATGTGCCGGTGATGTATACACCACTTGTCCCACAGTCGTCTCCCTGCCTGATCTGTGAAGGGACGGAATCTGTGGAGGGGATCTCTTGCGCTTCAGCAACCAGGCCAATATTCACACTGACCGGTCTCCCTCTTGATGAAGCTGCTGTCTGTAATCTTTACTAACATAGCAGTCCAGCCTCTCCCAGGTGGCAGAGACCTATCCGTGTGCCTCTATTAGCCTTCATCCCTGTCGCTGGTTCTTCTGTGCTAGCCACTCACCTGAATTCCAGACGTTCTGATGGGGTGATGACAATTCCTCAATCCTGGTGAGGACTAACGTGCCCACAATAAAGCCGGTGGGATACAATGTGCATAATCAACAAGCATTGCTTATAATAAATGAGACATTTAACAAGCATTGGTTATTGCAATGTAATGAATATACCCAAATAAGTCTGAATGTTGCAAGCAACAGCACCTTACTGTAATTGAGCTCTTGGGTTTGCTAGGGTACCCACAACACTGGTCCTACCACCAGGCTCTGCAGTCGGGCAAGTAGCTCCTCTCCTTATTTTAGTTCCTGCTCCAACCTTTTTTTGGTACAATAGATTTTACTAAGGCTTTTGCTCCGGATGGCCAACTTAAAGGCTCCCACTCCACGCCTCTCGACATGAGCGAGGTTCCAGTTAGTGTCAAAATAACCTTGCTCTTACCATATCTACTTTATATATTTAGGGTCTCCTAATAACTCAGGTTGCAAACGCCACAGACAGATGCCCAACCTATGTACCCGTACCTCACACTGAAGCAATGGTGGGGATGAGTTGATAATCGCACCTAATAGTTCGTCTTGTGGATGTTTAAGAGCCAGCGTTTGTCAGGAGGAAGCAGTCCAATTGACTATGTGCCCTGTGTGTGGGGGTATAACAAGAGAATTCCTTGGACGTGGGGTGGAGGTCCCTCCAAATGTCAACAAACTGCAGTCTGGTCATGGTCTCTCGTAATTGTGCCACCATGTGGGGTTTGAGGCCAGTTTAGGGGAGTGTCTGTCCAGACTGCTGTCCAGAATGTAGTTAAAATCTCCTGCCCAAATAATGGGAATGCCCACATAAGGCAGGAGCTCAGCTATCAGTTCCCCGAAGAACATATCATCATCCATATTTGGAGCATCTATGTTAAATATGCGTAACTCATGCCTATCCGGTACACCATGTAGGTGCACATAACGTCCCATCACATCAGCGACCTGTTCATGCAGCTGAAACGGGAACCTGTGGGCCACCCACACAGACATCCCTCGGGCATTAGAGGAATGTGTGGAGTAATAAAGTTGTCTCCCTCCATTTTTCTCTGTAACATTTGACAAATGAATTCAATCCTCTCACATTCCATGTGAGTAATCAGACTGATTCACACGTTGTATGTCAGAACAACGCATGCCTTTACCACTCATGCCTTTACAACGTGGTAAGTACAATGCATGCGTCATTAAAATTTCATTGTGAAGGCATGGTTGGTAAAGGCATGTGGAAGGTAATAGGTAAAGAGGTACGTATAACATATATATATATATATATATATATATATATATATATATATATATATATACATACACACACACACACACACACACACACACACACACCTTTCCACCCAAAAACCCATACATACCCCAAGCACCCTTTAGACCCCAAACCCATATTCAACCTAAACCCTAAAATGCCCTTACCACCCAAAATGTCATACCCACCTTGAACATCAAACACCCCTTTCCACCCAAAAATTCATATCCACCCTAAACCTAAAAATGCCCTTACCATCCCAAAACCCAGACTTACCCTAAAATCTAAAAAAGCCCTTACTACCCTAAAACCCATACCCACCCTAAACCCTAAAAATGACCTGACCACCCAAGATTCTGTACCCACCTAAAGCACCCCTTACCACCTGAAAGCCCATACCCACCCTAAAACCTACAAATGCCCTTACCACCCGAAAACCCATACCCACCTAAAACCTAAAAATGCCCCTACCACCCCACAACCCTTACACCCCTAAAACCTAAAAATGACTTCACCACCCGAAACCCATACCCACCCTAAAAACTAAAAATGCCCACACCACCCCAAAACCCATATCCACCCTAAAACCTAAAAATGCCCTTACCAACCCATATCCTATACCCACCCTAAAACTTCAAACTGCCTTTACCACCCCAAAACCCATATCCACCCTGAAACTTAAAAATACCCCTTGCCACCAATAATCATGACCCACCCTTAATATATATATATATTATATATAGTTAGACTTGGCATCCTTGGTGTGGTCTCCCCTAACTTTTTTCCTCTGCTTCCCAGATTGTTTCTGTGTGCTGGACTCTGTTTTTGCTGTTTCTTTGCTCTGGACACTTTACCCCTGCTGACCAGTGCTAAAGTGTGAATGTTCCCTGTATAAATTCTATATGTAAGTTGGCTTTTCCATGATTGGCGATTTACTAGTAAGTCTCTAGTAAAGTGCACTAGAGGTGCTCAGGGCCTGTAAATCCAATGCTACTAGTGAGCATGCAGCACTGGATGTGCCACCCACACTAGTAGCCCTGTAAACGTGTCTCAGACATGCCACTGCAGTGTCTTTGTGTGCAGTTTAAACTGCCAATTCGACTTGGCAAGTGTACGCACTTGCCAGGCCTAAACCTTACCTTTTTATACATGTAAGGCACCCCTAAGTTAGGCCCTAGGTAGCCCTTTGGGCAGGGTGCAGGTAATGTTAAAGGTGGGGTGTGTTTTACATCTCCTAACAGTGACATACTGCCAAAATCGGTTTTCACTGTTGCAAGGCCAATCTCTCTCAGAGGTTAACAGGGGGTGGCTGCCTTTAAATATCCTTAAAGCTCAGATTCCCTTTGGGAGCAAATAGGCATGTGTAGTTTGGGGTCTCTGACCTCACAATTTAAAAATACATATTTTAGTGAAGTTGTTTTTTAGATTGTGTGTTTGAAAATGCCACTTTTAGAAAGTATGCATTTTCTTGCTTAAACCATTCTGTGACTCTGCCTGTCTGTCTATTCCCTGTCTGGGTCAGTTTGACAGTTGGGCTGTTGGCACCTCTCCTCTAGACAGTGACACAAAGGGAGTTGGGGTGTAGCCTGCATATCCTGATGGGCCATCTGGGCTGGAGGGGAGGAGTGGTCAATTACACCTGCAAGGGCTGTCCCTGCCCTCACACAATGCAGTCTCCAACCCCTTGGTGTGTGTCTGGGGCCTGGCCTGGGAAAGGCAGGATCATGAAAACAACAGAGACGTCTCTTTGAAGTAGGCCTACTTCAAAGGCAGAAAGGAGTATACGAAGAGGACCCAAAACCCCTGAAAATCAGATTACTTCTGGAATCAAGAGGAGCCTGTGCCCGGGGAGGAGTAATGCCCCTTTGCCTGTGACTCTGCTTTGCTGGGTTGGCCTGCAGTTGCTGCTTCTGCCTGAGAGAGGATAAAGACTGACTTTTGTCTGACTTCCCACTGTTGAAAAATCTCCAAGGGCTTGAACTGAGCTTGCCTCCTGTTTTTGAAGTCTCGGGGACAACAAAGATTTCTCTTTGCCAGCACTTTGGCTTTCTGCTGAGAGTCCTGCCTGCAAAGTGGTGCCCTAACCTGTCTCTGGCCCCCTGAAAGGTGCAGCTGGTGGAAAAGGACAGAAATCCGTGCAAAGACCGCCGTGCAGGAAAACGTCAGACGCACCACCCGCCTCATAGCTGCTAAATGACACACCGCCTGCCTAGCGGCTAAAATCGACACTCCCCCTGCATCGCGGCTGGGAGATCAATGCAACTTGGCTGGAGAAACGGCACGCAACACCCGCAGCGGCAACTGTTAACAACGCAAGCCCCCACGCAGTGCGGTTTCTTGACACAGTGCAACCGGATTTCAACGGAGCATCGCTGGGCGCAGAAAATCAACACAAAGCCTACCAGACCCGTCTGGGATCGACGCAACGCTCTCTTAAGGGAGAGAAGACACAACGCACATCGACCCAACCGAAGGAGGAACAATGCACGGTCTCGCTTGCAAGTGAGAATTCAATGCATCGCTGGCTTTTTCTGATGCACACTTGCCCGTGCGGCTCTATTTTGACGCTACCCAGGTACTTTTGTGCAATAACCACGTTCTCACTTTTTTTAAGGATTTAAGACTCTTTTCCTTTTAAAATTCATAACTTGACTTGTGTATGTCGTACTTTTACCGTTTTGGTCTTGTTTTGTTTAGATAAATATTGCCTCTTTTTCTAGACCTGTGTTGTGTCATTTTCTAGTGGGTTCACTGGGTTACTGTGTGTGTTGGTACAAATACTTTAGACATTGCTTTTGAAGTTAAGCCTGCCTGCTCGTGCCATGCTACCAAAGAAGTGAACGGGGGTCAACTGAGGGTGATTCTCCTTTACCCTGACTAGAGTGAGGGTCCTTGCTTGGACAGGGGGTAACCTGACTGCCAAACAGAGTCCCCATTTGTAACACTCAAACCACTTAATACTTACCTGTACTTACCTTTAAAACCTTTACTACACATATATCTTTACAATTCATGCCTTGGCAAAATAAAAACTTACCCTTAAAACCTTTACCACACATATTCTTTTACCATTCATACATCACGCATTTCTCTAGTTCCTCACTACCTAGCATCCTCCCTCCTGGCTCCCGACCCAGATCCCGCAAGAATTGGATTCATTTTTGCACAAGAACACAATTTGTTGCCTGCCACATCAATAAGAAGCCCCCCCAGCCCATAACCATCTCCCCACTACCCTCCCTGGGCAAACACCTCTGAACTCAAGAAGAAGTGTCTCTCTAGTCATTATTCAACATCCACCCACCCAGTTGAAAGTGAACTAATATGGCATAGGTGTGTGTTGGAAACTAATCCTATATCCCCCTAAAAGTAAAAGTAAAGTAAAGGTATCCAAGGAACAAAGTGTAGTCTAGGCAAACCTAGCAAGCAACCCATCCCATAATTAAGCCTCTGTGAAAGCTCCACAGGTCCGCACGTCCTTCTCCACACAAACAAGCACAACTATAAACTAAGAGGAAGGGGGATTTAAAAAAGGGGGGAGGAGAAGAGAGTGGGTAGTTGTGGGCAATCAAGTGTTGCCAAAGCCTTCCTTCAATGTGGCTTCAGTACCCTGCAGCACGCTATGAATGAAAAATAACAGCAGCCAGGTCCCAATAAACAGTCAGAGTTTGGATGCGCTCCCTTAGCTGGGCAGCAGTGGAGGCAGCAGCGTACAGTACCTTATCTGCCCCTCATCCATCACCTGGAAATTCCCTCGACACAGCCAAACCTGTCTCCTGCTGTCTTGCAGGCGGATCACAACATACATTGTCACCAGCTAGTCCAAGGGAACATCTCTCACAGGGATCGAAGCATCGTCTCTGAGATCTGAACCAACGAAGGAGGATGCTGTGGAAGTGAGTTTCCACCAGTGCTCTGTCCTCTTCCCTTTCGTGCCACTGCAGTTCCAAGATCAGAGTACCATCGGGACACATCGCCACTCTTGCACCGGAGCCAAAATGCTGTCTCCACCTGCCTTTTCTTCTTGATGTACGCGCCAATCCTCTTCCTCCCTAGGCACCACTGCGCCGACCCCGCAGGAGCATCGTTGGGATCCGATCACTATCCCGGATTTCCAACCAGTCCCAGGCATCTTCAGGTGTCATAAAAAAGTGTAAACATCCTTCATGTAACACTTTCAATTTTGCAGGGTAAAGTAGCATGTATGTGAGTCCTATTCCTTTCAGTTTTTGTTTGACACTACTAAAAGACTGTCATTGTAGCATTACAGCTCTGATGTAGTCCATGAAGCTGCGTAAGGTGTGGTTTTCAAAGAACGGATACCCCCGCTTGCACACTTCCTGTAGAATGGTGTCCCGGTCTCTGTAGTTGAGAGCTTTTTCTATGACAGTTCTGGGGGTCCCCCAGGCATTGGTGGCAGGCCAAGGACCTGTGCGCCCTCTCCACCAGAAAGACCTGTGACAGTTCTGCGGGTATACCATCCTGCTCCAGCCCTCTAGGAATGCATCTGGGGAGGTCCCCTCAGCCACTTCAAAGAACCCTACAAATCTCAGATTACATTAAACAGATCTCCCCTCTGCGTCATGTGCTCTAGCATCCAATTTATGCAATTGGGCATTGTAGGAGGCTGGCCTGGTTTGTAGTGGGTACCTATGGTACTTACACCTTACATCAGATCCAGTTATTCCTTATTAGTGAAATGTAGGCAGTGCCTAGAAGCCAGGCTCTATAGAAGTAGCTGTGGGTGAGCAGCCAAGGCTTATCTAGGAGACATGCAAAGCTCAGGCAATACCACTGTAGTCACACAGTACTCACATATATGAAAGAAAACACTCAGTCTTACAAAAATTAAAGGGACTTTATTTTGGTGATACAAATACCAAAAATACCATAGAGGCTATACACCCTTAGGAGGTAAGTAATATCCAAATTATATACACTAGTATGCAGAAACAGGTGTAAAAACAGTTAGAAAACAGTGCAATGTGAAAATCACAATAGTTAGAAATAGGCCTAGGGGGAGCACAAACCATATACTAAAAAAAGTGGAATGGGGACCGACAGGTCGTGAAGCCCGGAGGCTCTGCGACCGCCCACACCTTCAGACCCCTTTTTGCTGTGGTCTGGGGGAGCCACGGGCCAAACGGGCTCACCAGAGATGCGGTGAGCCCGAGGAATTGAGCGGGCTTGCCGCAGTGTCCCAGAGGCTGGTTGCCGCCTGCACTCCTGCAGGCGGCCTGGATCGTGCCTCGGCTGCGGGTGGGAACCTGGGCAGGCGCGCACCAAGGGGAGTCCACGGATGAGGCGAGGGGACCCTCCTAGGTAGAGCTGAGTGGCCAAGGACAGAAGAGACACGGGTATAGGTGAGGAGCACCCTTATTTTAATGAGCAGCCACGCGAGAGGAGACCCGTGACTGGTTTTTTTTTCATTTCCACGTTCGTCTGGTCCTGGAGAGCGGATTTGAAAGCCCGGCGCGGCGCTTCGGTCAGGGGCTGAGAGGCGGAAGGCCCCCTACAACTTGATTGCTAGGGCTAATTTTTGTCTTACTGTGGCCTGCCTGTCCTAGATGCCTGACCCGATGATGGCACCTGGTGTTCAACTCCATGGAATTCTCGTGAGGCAGGCCTGCCATTTGCACATGTGGGAGGAGTGATCCATCGGTCTTTTTCGATTTTGTGTGTCCACCAGCTCTTTTTCTTTTACAATGAGAGCTATGTCCTAGCAAGTTTTAGCTGGGAACTAACCAACAGAGCGGCGTTTATCATAGGCACAAGAAGCACTACAAGAAGTGAGAGCTGCAAGGCGCTTATGCCTCGGAAGAAACCACAATGTACAAGAGCAGTGATACTCAAAGTACGTCCCGGGGGGCGCATGCGGCCCTTTTGACCTTTACATGCAGCCCCCAGGGCAGCAGTAGCACTAGGCTGCTGTTTACTCGACTCAACAGGCAATACTTTATTTATACATTATTAAAGATAACGAAAGGAAGTAAGGAATGTGTCCTGAATGCCTTAACTGCAGGAACAGTTTCACTTTTTAAGAAATCGTGCAGCAAATGTCTGCAACTATGATAAGGGTTCTTAAAAATTCAAAAAGTGTATTTCATATACACGCAGGACCATTTCATTTTACTGCATCAGATTATATCAGTGCATGGAGAAGTATTTTTTTTTAAGAACAATAGATTTCAAACATAAAATCAGAAACATTCATTCTTACCCACACCTTGATAACAATGCCAATAGTGAATTAAGAGCCAAGTCAGTTGTTATCTGCACTCTTTGATTGGCCTGATTTGCTATTATACATGAACAACTTCATAGTTTATTAAATCAAACACAGGAGAAGGGTTTGCATAGCGCACATACTGAAGTCATGCATTTGGAGGTCCTCCTATATACAATAATGAAGAAAATGAAGGGAACGTGAAATAAAACAATTGCCTAGGATCACACAATTTGGTAAAGTGGGGACACTGGGATTAATGCCAGGTTTTCTGGTTTCACTTTGAGCGATTCAGCCACTAGATCTATATGCTTTGCTGCCCCCTACACCCACCATGACGCCACAACCCCTCCCCATCCAGAGCCCCCTTCTACCTTTGATTGCCACGCTGCTAGCATCAGTGCTGCCTTTGGTCACACCACAGACCAAACTTTGTGGCCCCTGGGAAAATGTTTGTGAGTACCCATGTACTAGAGTCTCTCATTTTTTCACGCCGGCCAACGGGGAGACTCCTGTGTTGCAGAGACCCAGCAACATGCCGCTCACTAAGGATGATCTTTGGGTCTCTCTGAACACCTTTAAGATGGAATTGTGAGAGGAGCTAACTGCTGACTTGAGGTCAGCGCTGGAGGTGCTTCAATCCGGCGTTACTGGCCACCTGACTGCTCTCCAGGCAGACGTGGACTCGGTGGGGACCCGCACGTTAGACCTAGAAACCCAGGTCCAAGAGATAAAACAACAAGTAATCCTGCTGGAGCAGGGGGTTTCGCAACTTAAATCGCAACTCCAGCAATCGTTTCTTAAATGCGAGGATTTGGAAAATCGGTCTCCACAAGACATTAGAGTACAGGGGTTGGAGGAGGGCAGCGAGGGCCCAGCCTTGGAGGCGTTTGTGGTGGGCCTCTTCTCACAGCTTTTGGGCGCTGACCATCCTGAGGTGCAGATCGAAAGGGTGCAAAGGGTGGGGATTCGTCCCACCACTGGAAGTAGGAGACCCCGGGATGTTCTGATGAAATTGAGTTCCTTTAAGGTTAAAGAGCGCATACTCCAGAGGGCGAGACGTCAAGATGTGGTGTCTTTCCAGGGTGCTCGGTGCAGGTTGTTTCAGGACATAGTTCCAGCCACACTGCAAAGACGGCAGCGCTTTCGTGTGATTACGGATGAGTTGAATGCGCAGAACATTTGGTACAGGCGGACCTTTCCATTTGGCATTGCTTTTGAACTTAACAACAAGCCGTATCATTTTGTGGAATGCAGAGAGACAGCGGCAGTGCTGGGGCTACAGGAGAAAGGTGGAGATAATGGCAGTGCGAGGCAGTAGGAGGTGTGCCACTGGGAATCTTCCGTTATGTCTCCGGGAAGAGATGGTTGGAGACTGCCGCTGAGGAGGAGGAGGGCTTCTAAGGAGTAGTTTGTAATCCTCTTTGCAGGGGCTCTGGGGGGAGATGTTATATGCTTTCCAGGAGGGGCTGTGTTGGTCTATTTCTCTGAGGGGAACCTGGTGGTACCAGATGGGCTGGCAATCTGCTAGTGGACCGAACATTCTTGCAACGGTTCTTTTGTCGCTCCTCTTGGGACAATGAAGGGCATCTTTGTTCCAAACATCATGTGAGCTTCTGTCAGGGGTCTGTGGGGATTGGGGGTGGATTGATACCCCCTCCAGATCATGAAGACTTGGCAGAGTTTTCTGCTGCCTTGTGAGTGACTCATAGGCGTTGTGATGTTATGTTTTGAGTTCTTCAGTTTGTTGTTTGCTTTTTGTTTTTGTCCCTTTTCCTTTTGGCAGAACGGTTGGGGGGGAGCAGGAGGGGGATGGGGAAGGGAGAGGGGGTACTTGGGTCCCAAGAGGACTTAATCAGTTAGACGTGCACATGAGCAAGCACCCCCTAGCTTCTTTGGTATAATGGTTCACTTCTTGCCCTGGAACGTTAAGGGGTTGATCTTGCCCAACAAGCGCTCACAATTACGGAATTTTTTTGATGATCACTAGTATGACATAGTGGCATTGCAGGAAACACATCTCAAGAAAGGTGATGGCCATAGGTTGCAGCATAAATACTATCCGCAGATTTTTACGTCATCCGCAACAGCAAAACACTGTGGGGTAGCCTTGATGTTTCATAGATCGATGCATTTTCAGCTCTCTGGGTCCCACTCAGATAAAGGGGACAGGTATTTGTTGGTTAAGGGAACCTTGGGTGGACAGGTCTGTATGACAGCTACCCTCTATGTTCCTAATAGTGGCCAATCAAAGTCTATTTTGCACTTTTTTGAGGTATTGGGGGGCTTTGCAGAGGGTGAGATAGTGCTCATGGGAGACTTCAATTTGATTTGGGATGCTACTCACGATACAACACACCCTCAGAGACCCCCTGCTAGCAGCTTTACCAAATCCATTAAAACGGCATTTCATAGGTTGGGGCTTTTTGATGCTTGCCATGCCTACCACTCTACTGCAAAGGATTATACGTTTTTCTCCCATTCTCATAGGTCCTATTCCCGGATACATTATATTTTTATGGGTTTACCTCTGTGGCAGCTTCTTCGGGCGGTCACTACGCACCAGATAGTTATCTGCGACCATGCCCCGGTGGAGATGAGTTTGGAGTGGTCTCTGTCGCACGCTACTAGGGGGCGCTGGTATTTCCCACATGTCCTAACTAGAGACACAACGACTAGAGATGAGCTGCGGTGAGCTATTAAGGAGTTTTTTCAGAATAATTACCTGATGGATCCCCCTCCTCCTATCATTTGGGATGCATTCAAAGGTGTTATTCGGGGCACTCGTATCTCCTTAGCGACATCATTGTATCGGCTAAAAGCTGAAGAGCGATTGGGATTGGAGGAGGCACTTCAGGAAGCTGAGGGGGTACACAAGCTTTCTCCCACATGGCAGAGCAGGGGAAGGTAACCTCCATAAAGGACAAACTACAGTCTATTAATATGAATAGGGCAGAGATGGCCCTACTACATCTCCAGAGGTCTCATTATGATGGGGGGGGACAAAAAAGTACGGGATGACACGGGGAATACCATTCAGAAGAGGAGAAAGCACGAGCGTTCAGGAACTTCTATCCCCCTTTGTATACCACGGACAACCAAAGTGTGGCAGCCCAGGAAAGTTATTTAAAACATGCCCAGCTCCCACAGGTAGCTAGGGAAACTAATAAATTTCTCAGAGGCCCCATTCACTCTTGACGAAGTACGGGAGGCATTTGACTCCTTCCCTCTGCATAAGGCACCGGTCCCCGATGGCTTCACAGCGCACTTCTACAGGACTTTTGGAGCTGAGCTTGTCCTACACCTAACTGCGTTATTTAATTTCATACGATCTGAGCACACACTCTCTCCTATTATGGGGAGGCTCTGATCTCACTTTTTCCTAAAGGAGGGAAGGATCCCCAGATGGGCACATTCTATCGGCCCAGTGTCCTACTCAATCTTGATGCCAAGTTGTATACTAAAATATTGGCACAGTGATTGGAAGGAACATTGCCGGATTTGGTTTATCTGGATCAGTCTGGTTTTATCAAAGGTCGGCAAGCCCATGATAATGTTAGAAGGGTTATCCATCTGATGGAAAAAGTGGAGAAGAAGCAGGTCCAAGCGATTTTATTGGCATTAGATGCGGAGAAGGCTTTCGACCAGGTGGAATGTTCCTTTTTAGTGGCAACCCTGCGCCACTTTGGGTTTGGGGACCAGTTCATAGCTATGGTGATGAACAACTAGTCAGGCCCCCGGGTCAAGGATTTGTGCCAATGGAGTGCTATCTGAATTTTTTCACTTGTCCAGGGGGACCAGGCAGGCCAGATCCGAGTGTTCAAGGCATTGAATTTGGCTCCGATCAACACAAGATTTCTCTGTTTGCCGATGATACTTTACTTTTTATCACTAATCCTTGCCAAACTCTTCGGGCGGTATTGGAGGAGCTGAGTCTCTATGAGCAGGCAGCAGGCTTTAAAGTGAATAAAGGGAAATCCTATATTCTTAATCTAACGGTTCCTGCTGCAGAAATGAGTGTGGTAGCCTCCGCTTCCCCATTTGCTCTGGCTAAAAAAGACAACTTGTACCTGGGAATTCGGCCTACTCCTAGGGTGCCAGACATCTTTAAGCCAAATTTTCCACCCCTCCTTAAGACATTGCGTACTGATTTTAAGAGATGGTCCATCCTGTGGCACTCTTGGCTGGGCCGCATTAATACTATTAAGATGACGGTTCTCCAGCGGCTGTTATATTTGTTCCAAAATCTACTTATTGATAGTCCCCAAGATTATTTTACTGAACTGCGCCAGTTGTGTACTCAGTTTATTTGGCAGAACACAAAAGCTCGGCTCTCTAACAAATTGCTAACACGCCCCAGAGTTAAGGGAGGACTTGCTCTCCCAGACTTTTTACTATATTACAGAGCGGCGCAGCTCCGGGTTATCACCGAGTGGTCCCTTCGAGAGTCAGACAAACTGTGGTTGCATATGGACAGGGCAGTGACGGGGCAGACATTGTGGGATGTGTTGTGGAAATCTAGGGGTGATCGCCCGAAAAATGTGTATCTTAGCACCCCCACGGCTACTACCCTTGAGGTGTGGAACAAGGTGACCAGTGCTCCGCAACTCACGACCTTTCCCTCACCACATACCCCAATTCATTATAATGCAGACTTCCCTCCTGGAGCCACAACAGGACCCTTTGATAGGGGGAGGGCCGGAGATGTCTCATGATTGCTGATCTCTTTCATGGGGATCAGGTGCGCACCTCCGAAAATTGTTGTAGGGCTTTTCATCTTCCCAGCTCCGAGTGCTACCACTATAATCAGTTACTCCATTGGGTTACTCAACCACTTTTGAGAGCGGCGGCCACCAGGGAGCTTCTTCCTAGTGAGAGGTTTGTTCAACAGGGGGGACTGAAGCAGGGCAACATTTCCACACTATACAAATTATTGTTGTCAGCACAACATCAGTATACTCCTTGTCATTTGGCGTCTTGTGAATGGACGTTAGATGGTCCAGTTGAGGAGGGGCTTTGGGCATGACTATTTCAGAATATAGTCAAATATAACCATTCCATGGGGACTAGGGCAGCTCATTCTAAACTTCTTTATAACTGGTATCTTTACCCGGAGAAGCTTAAGAAACTATTTCCTCAGACATCGGATAGATGTTGGCGTGGCTGTGGGATGTTGGGTGATTTCAGGCATATATGGTGGGACTGTCCCGTTATTAAGCCCTTTTAGAAGGAAGTTCTGTCACATCTAAAAGAGATCCTGCGATACCCTATTCCTACTTCACCGGCCCATGTTTTATTGGGTCAGCGCACTCCTGAGCTGCAATATCAAACACAGTGTGATCGTTCTATCCATTGGCTGGCATTAGGGGCAGCTATGACTGTTCTAGCATCATACTGGAAGAAAAAGGAGCCGCCCCCTTTGACGTTGTGGTATGCCAGACTCTGGTGTGGGCTTGCTATGGAGCATTTAGCTGACAAGCAGGATAATTCTTGAAGGAGTTTTGACTATATTTGGGATCCCCTGGCGAGGTTTCTGTCCAGGGGTGTCCGCTTACTGCCTGTAGTTCACGTCTTAGGGCGCTACATCCTTTCCACATATAGGGTTCAGTCCTGGTGGGGTAATTCAGCGGAGGAATGGGGGAGATGTGTCTTGGGGCCCTCTGCACGTCTTACCTTCTGAACCCCAACCCCCGCTTATATAGTATATCTGGTAGGAATACGGGACATAAAGTGTTGATGTTAGTTTTTATGTTATTGTCGTTCTTATTTTATTTCCTCATAGTCCAGGCTATGTGTATTCTCTTCTTCTGAAGGAGCCTTCAGCAGTCAATGATGTGGGATATATATGCGAGGTGTTGCAAGCTTTAATTGTTTTGTAATTTTGTTCCCCAATGTATGGAGAAAGTTTACCCCTTTTGCGAGGGGGGTTGAGCACATATGGCATAGTGTCGGAGACTTTATGAGATCTGATGTATTCTTTTTAATGTTTCTAAAGGATAAATGTCAATAAACACAGTTTCATTAAAAAGAAAAAGTAGAATGCGAAAGTTGGCCTCCCATCTAGGCAAGTGTAGTGTGTAGAGGGGATCTGGGAGTACTGGAAAACCATAAAGGTAAGTACCAGAACCCATCCCAGTGACCGGGAAAGCAGGAGTACATCACAGTAACTTTCCCAGAACACACAGAAACGAGAAGAAGAATTATGCAAGAACCAGAAGAGATTGCAAGACACCAACAGTGGATTCCTGGACCAGAGGACCTGTGGAAGAAGGGGACCAAGTCCAAGAAGCACCGAAGAGTCCAAGGAGAGTAGGAGCCCCTGCCAACTCGGATGAAGGTGCAAAAGAGCCACCATTGAAGAAGAACACTCAGTACTGCACCCAAGAAGATGGAGTCAAGGTCCTGGTTGGTGCAAGTGATGTCCCACGCCAGATGGAGGTTTACAGTCTGGTTTGCATCGCAGGAGTCTGCCAACAAGCCTTGGCACACGCAAAGCTCGCGGTTAGCCGAAAATGGCACTGCCTGGGATCAGGAAGGACCAGGTGGACCCAACCCAGGAGGGGGACTCAGAGGGGGCTCTCAGCTACTCACTGAGCCCACAGAAGACTAGGCACAGGAGTCCCACAGCACGGGGAAAAATAAGTTGCAGAAGAGGCCCATGCAGCACTACAACAAAGGTTCCCACGATGCTGGAGGACCACTCAAGAATATGTGCATCGCAGGATAGAGTACTGGAGGCCGGAGCTACAAGATGCACAAAGGACTTGGAGAAAGGATGCCAACAAGCCTTGGCAGCTGCAAAACATGCAGAGCACGGGGGTACTGTCTTACTTGGGGAGGCAAGCTCTTACCTACAACAAAGTTGGACAGTGGGACGTCAGGACCACTTCAGTCCACCACCTGTGATGTAGCACCAACGCAGCTCTTCCTGAAGGGGAGCCACATAGCTTGTCGTCGCTGCAGTTGGTGCCTGCTGAAGCTGGGGAGTGACTCCTTCACCCCAAGGAAGATTCCTTTGCTCTTTCATGCAGGTTGAAGACGGGCTGTCCTCGGAGGATGCAAAACCGGGAAACAGTTTCAGTTGCTGGCAGGAGCCGGGGATACAATGTTGCAGAAGGCGTCTTGCTTCTTTGTTGAAGCTTGTAGAGTTCCTGGAGGGTCCAGATGCAGTTTCTTCAGTGAGAAGTCGAAGTGGTGGATACTGACGATTCTTGCAGGAGTCTTGCAATCCGAATCTGAAAAACCACCCAAAGGAGACACCTTAAATAGCCCTGAAAGGGGGATTGGTCACCTAACCAGGTAACCACCTACCAGGGGAGGACTGTGACATCACCTGCTGGCACTGGCCACTCAGATGCTCCCAGAGTTCCCTGCCAACCATGACTCCAAGATGGCAAAACCCAGGGACCCTTTGGAGGAGCTCTGAGCACCACCTCTGGGGCGGTGATGACAGGGGAGTGGTCACTTCCCTTTCCTTTGTCCAGTTTCAAGCCAGAGCAGGGACCGGGGGTCCGCATACCGGTGTAGACTGGTCTATACAAGGAGGGCACCAAATGTGCCCTTCAAAGCATTTTCAGTGGCTTAGGGAGGCTACCCCTTCCAAGCCTGTAACACCTATTTCCAAAGGAAGAGGGTGTAACACCCCTCTCAGAAACAAAATTCTTTGTTCTGCCTTCCTGGGCTTGAGTTTTTCATGCAATAGGAGGGCAGAAATCTGTCTGTGAGGTGGCAGCAGCTGGGGCTGCCTGGAAAACCTCAGAACGCTACAATGGCAATACTGGGGGTCCTCTAAGGAACCCCCAGAGTGCATGGAATCATTCAACCAATGCTTGTAAAAGCCTTGGGGTATGATTCCAACATGTTTGATACCAAACATGCTTATGTTCGGACTTACCATTATGTAGGTGGACATAGGTAGTGACCTATGTCCAGTACACGTGTAAAATGGCAGTCCAGGAAATGGTCCTGGAGGTCGTGAGGGCATCTCTGCTAGTGCACACACACAGGTACTTTACACCCTGCCCTCAGGGCTGAAGGGCCTGCTAGAGGGGTAACTTACAAGTGACCTGGTGCACTGTAAATGGCAGTGAAAGGGTGCTTGCACCTTTTCAGACAGGCTGCACTGGCAGTCCTGCAGATGCCTTTCGCATGGGCACCCTATGGGTGGCAAAATATATGCTACAGCCCATAGGGATCCCCTGAAACTCCAATGCCCTGGGTACCTAGGTACCATATACTAGGGACATATAAAGGGGCACCAGTATGCCAACTGTGGGTGAAATACTATGTTAACAGTAAGTAACAAGCACATTTAGAGGAGAGAGAGCATAATCACTGGGGTCCTGGTTAGTAGGATCCCACTGAACACACGCAAGCACACTGACATCAGGCAGAAAATGGGGGTAACCATGGCAAAAAAAAGAGAGTGATTTTCTACACAACCCCCCCCCCACCAAGTGAGGGACATTAAGGCTAACCTTGCCTAGATGAGTCTTCATTGTCTACATGGAAATATCTGGAGAGACCATCTGCATTCGAGTGGTTACTCTCAGGTCTATATTCCACTGTAAAGTCCATACCCTTTAGGGAAATGGACCACCTCAACAATTTTGGGGTTTCTCCTTTCATCTGCTTAAGCCATGAGAGAGGTTTGTGTTCTATCTGAACAATGAAGTGAGTACCAAAGAGGTATGGTCTCAACTTCTTCAAGGCCCAAACCACAGCAAAGGCCTCCCTCTCTATAGCTGACCAACACTTTTCTCTGGGGGTAAACCTTCTGCTGATAAAAGCTACTGGTTGATCCTTGCCCTCTGTATTAAGCTGTGAAAGAATTCCCCCCACCCATACCTCTGAAGCATTAGTCTGACCTATGAACTTCTTGGAGTAGTTTGGGCTTTTTAGGACAGGTGCAGAGCACATGGCCTGTTAAAGTTCCTCAAAAGCTTTTTGACAGCTGGCTGTCCATAATACCTTCTTAGGCATTTTCTTAGAGGTGAGGTCATTAAGAGGGGTGGTAATGGAGCCATAGCTCTTAATGAATCTCCTATATACCCAAAGAGACCTAGAAAGGCTCTGACCTGGGTCTATGCTGTAAAGGGAGTCCAATCTAAAATAGTTTGGATCTTCCCCTGTAGTGGCTGTATCTGTTCCCCACCTACGAGGTGTCCCAGATAAACCACTTTCCCCCTGCCATATCTGGCACTTTGAAGCCTTGATAGTAAGGCCTGCTTTCTGAAGAACCTCCAAAACTTTCCAAAGATGCACCAGGTGGTCATCCCAGATGGAGCTAAAGACAGCAATATCATCTAGATATACTGCACTAAAGGCTTCCAAACCTTGGAGGACTGTATTCACCAACCTCTGAAAACTGACAGGTTCAAACCAAAGGGCATAACAGTGAATTGACAAAGCCATCCAATGGTTGAGAATGCAGATTTTGGTTTTGCATCCTGTGACAATTTGATCTGCCAATACCCTGCAGTCAAGTGAAAGGTGCTTAGATACTTGGCAGATGCCAGTGTATCTATTAGCTCATCTGCCCTAGGTATAGGTTGAGCATCTGTCTTAATGACTGTGTTGAGTCCTCTATAATCTACACAGACCCTCGTCTCCTTTTTCCCATTTTGTGAATGAGGTTTTGGTGCTAGCACCACTGGGCTAGCCCAGGGCCTAACAGAGTGCTCCATCATTCCTAGGTCAAGCATCTTCTGCACCTCTGCTTTGATGTAATCTCTTACATGATCAGGTTGTCTGTAAATGTTACTCTTAACAGGCAAACTATCTCCTGTGTTAATGATGTGTTCACACCATGTAGCTTACCAAGTGTTACAGAAAACAGTTCAGAAAACTGGCCTAAGAGGTTCTTGCAGTCTTCCTTTTGAGATTCAGTAAGGCAGTCTGCCTGGACCACTCCATTTATTGAGCCATCAGCTGCAGAATAGGAGAAGAGATCATCAAGAGGGTCACTCTCTTTCTCCTGTCCCTCATTAGTGGCCATGAGCCGGGTTAAGTCAGCCCTGTCATAATAGGGCTTTATGTGGTTCACACGAAGTTCTCTTAGAGGACTTCTTGGGAGTGCCAAGGTCAACTAAATAAGTGAACTCACCCTTTTTTTTCACTGTGATGTGTGGTCCACTCCATTTGTCTTGGAAGACTCTTGGTGCCACAGGCTCCAGGACCCACACTTTCTGGCCTGGTTGGTACACTGTCAGGACAGCCTTCTGGTCATCCCATTGCTTCAGCAAGTCTTGGCTTGCCTGAAGGTTCTTAGGGTCTTCTTCATGTACCAAGCCACTCTGGATTTTAGGTAAAGAACATAATCCACCACATCTTGTTTAAGGGACTCTAGGAGTTGCTCCCACCCCTCTTTAACAAGTGCTAGTGGACCTCAAACAGGGTGACCGAAGAGGGCCTCGAAGAAGCTGTAGCCTACTCCTTTTTGGGGTATCACCGTGTAGGCAAAGAGGAGGTATGGTAACAGGACATCCCATCTCCTCCTGAGTTTTTCAGAGAGACCCATTATCATGCCTTTGAGTGTTTTATTAAAATGCTCAACCAACCCATTTGTCCGGGGATGGTAAGGTGTAGTGAATTTATATGTTACACACCACTCTCTCCATATTGCTTTTAAGTATGCAGACATGAAGTTGCTAACCCTCTCTGATACAACCTCGTTTGGGAAACCCACCCTGGAAAAGATTCCCAGCTGGGCTTTGGTCACTGCAGATGCTCTAGTGGCCCTAAGAGGTATGGCTTCTGGATAGCTGGTGGCACGGTCCATCACAATCAGAATTAATCCCTTGGCAGAAGCTGTGGGTGGGTCAAGGGGATCAACAATATCAACCCTTTCAAAGGGTACCCCAACCACTGGCAGTGGGATTAAGGGGGCCTTTGGAGTGCCACCTGTCTTGCCACTGGCTTGACAAGTGCCACAGGAGTAACAAAACTCCTTGGTATCTTCTGACACGTGAGGCCAGTGAAAGTGAGGGACCAGTCTGTCCCAGGTCTTGCCTTTGCCCCAGATGTCAAGCAAGGGGAATATCATGTGCCAAGGTTAACAAAAATGCTCTGTATTGCAGAGGGGTGACCAATCTCCTGGTGGCACCAGATTTGGGTTCCCTAGCTTCTGAATCCAAGAGATTGTTTTCCCAGTACACCCTGTGGGTGCCATTGACATCCCCTGCCTCTTCTTTGACAGCTTGCTGTCTCAAACCCTTAAGTGTGGGGCAGGTTTGCTGTGCCACACTTAACTCCTCCCTGGCAGCCCCCTCTGCACCCAAGAGTTCCAATTGTCCCTGTTCTCTTTGCTTCTTGGCCTGAGCCCTTCTTTAAAGCAAAGATATGCCCAGGAATGCCCAACATGGCTGCATGGACCTCCAACTCCCGTTCAGCCAAAACTGAAGTCTCCCAGTCGTTCCCTAGTAGACACTCTAGAGGTAGGTCTGTGGACACAACTTTTGTAGAACCAGTACCCCCACCTAGTTGAGATGAACAACTGCCATGGGGTGGCTTACAGTGTTATTAGGGGTGTCAGTCACTTGGTACTGATAACCAAATAGGTGTTGCTCATGGGCTACCAGTTTTTCAGGCACCATTGTGACACTGGCACCTGTGTCCCTGTAGGCCTCAACCTGAACACCATTTATTAGGGGTTGTTGTTTGTACTTATCCATATTAAGGGGACAAGCAACTAGGGTGGCAAGGTCAATGCCACCATCAGAGACTAAAAGAGCCTCTGTGGTTTCCCTAACTAAACCAACCCCCACTACATTTCCCAGAGTGAACCCTGTTTCACCCTTGGACTGACTATTTGTAGTATTAGTTTTCCCACCAGCACTGCTATTGCTAGGGGCACTAGTTGTAGCAGTGGAGGTAGGGGTGGTGGGAGGTTTGGTGCTTCTCTCAGGGCAAGAGCTGACTCCTGCCCTATGGCCTTTGTTTCTACAAATATAGCGCCAAGGCTTTTTATTCTGATTGTTGTGAGAAGAGGACTTAGACCCACCCCCAGAAGAGTTTTGTGGGCCTGATGAAGACTCTTTGTCCCCACCTTTGTCATGTAACTTACCATCCTTCTTCTTGTCTTTGTTACCCTACACCAACAAGTATGAGCTTTTCTGCTCACCCTTGTTCCGACCCAATTGTCTGCCTTCATTCCCAGTTCTTGGGAAGAGGTCAGATCTGAGTCTACCAAGTATTGGTGCAACAAGTCAGACACACAGGCCCTCTCAAGTGCAGAAATTCACCTGTAGATGTCATCCCCCACCTTGTATGGGGGAACAATCTTGTTCAGGTTTCTGGAATCAACGGAGTACTCCCTGACTCTACAATCCCTGAAACTTGAGCTGCTGCCACCATGGAGTGCTAACCTCAACCCCTGCCTCTACCTCTCCCTCTCCGTTGCCAAGGCCTCTCTATCCAGGGGTAGTTGTTGCAGCTGCATCCTCAGCCTGGCCTCCTCCAGTGTCAGCTTTCTGAGTTCTCTATCTACAGAGTGCTCCCCTGGAGTTGTGCAGTGTGACCCCTCAGACACTGAAGTCACATGAGAGTGGGCAGAAGTGGATCTTGCCCTGGTCTTAGTGACCCTGATTATCTGTCCTCTGGGTGTAAAGGTAGCCCTACCTGAGTGACGTCCCCTCCCAATACCAGCTGCACTAGGTGGTCTGCTAGAGACAAGATCTTTTCAAGAACCCTCCCCTGGGCCGCCTGGAAGATTATCTTCTAACTCAATGGGGTGAGAGACTTCTTCCTCCTCCTACTCCTGACTACCAGCGTGTTCCTGGTCATCCTGAAGACGGAGACGCAGAAGAAAACTCTTGTTAGGATTCTTCCCCATCTCTAGCTTCCTCTCTGAACAAAGCCCCTTCAATTCCTTGAAGGTCATGCCCTCATAGGGAGAGTCCATGACCTCAGAGCTAGGCCCAGCTGCAGGCATGGTGTGTGTTAGAGTGGTGTAGGATGTACCTAACCTACCTAACATCTAGTCTCTTGGAAAGAAGTTTAGAGACTAGAATTCATGTACTAGGTACTATTGTATATACCTCTAGGTACAGAGTGGTCTTTCCTGTGGAAAGCACCAGGGGACAGAGTGATAAGGCAATTGCAAGTACTTATCCCACAGCTGCACCACCAATGTAGGAGGCTGGCATGGTTTGTAGTGGGTACCTATGGTATTTACACCTTTTACCAGGTCCAGTTATCTCTTATTAGTGAAATGTAGGCAGTGTCTAGAAGCCAGGCTCTCTAGAGGTAGCTGTGCATGAGCAGCCAAGGCTTATCAAGGAGCTATGCAGTACTCACACACATGAAAGAAAACACTCAGTGTTATAAAAATTAAAGGTACTTTATTTTGGTGACACAAATACCAAAAACACCATAGAGGCTATACTCCCTTAGGAGGTATTAGGAGATAAGTAATACACAAATTATATACACTAATATGCAGAAATGTGTGAAAACAGTTAGAAAACAGTGCAATTAGTGAAAATCACAATAGTTCAAAATGGGCCTAGGGGGAGCACAAACCACATACTAAGAAAGTGGAAAAAGTCAGTCTCCCACCTAGGCATGTTTAGTGTGTAGAGGGGAGCTTGGAATACTAGAAAACCCTAAAGGTAAGTACTAGAACCCACCCCAGTGACCAGGAAAGCAGGAGTAAATCACAGTAACTTTCCCAGAACACACAAAGAAACAAGAAGAATAATTATGCAAGAACCAGAAGAGACTACAAGACACCAACAGGGGATTCCTGGACCAGAGGACCTGTGGAACAGGGGGACCAAGTCTGAGAAGCACAGAAGAGTCCAGGGAGAACAGGAACCCCTGCTAACTCGAATGAAGGTGCCAAAGAAGAACCAACAGTGAAGAACAGTCAGTACTGCACCCAAAAAGACTGAGTCGGGTTCCTGGTTGGTGCAAGTGATGTCCCATGCAGTCTAGTTTATGTTGCTGGAGACCGCCAACAAGCCTTGGCTCGTGCAAAGCTTGTGGTTAGTGGAAAATGGCTCTGCCCGAGACCAGGAAGGACCAGGTGGACTATACCCAGGAGCCGGAGATACAATGTTGCAGAAGGCATCTTGCTTCTTTGCTGCAGCTTGTAGAGTTCCTGGAGGGTCCAGATGTAATTTCCTCATTGAGAAGTCAAAGTGGAGGATGCAGAGGATTCTTGCTGGAGTCTTGCAATCCAAATCTGAAGAACCACCCAAAGGAGAGACCCTAAATAGCCCTGAAAGGGGGATTGGCCACCTAACCAGGTAAGGTAAGCACCTATCAAGGGAAGGCTGTGACATCACCTGCTGGCACTGTGTTGTATCCTCGTAAAGAAATCTCTTGTGCACATGGAAAAGGAAACACTATATTCTTTATTTTAGTAGACACCAGGAAACCACCACTCAGTCGTCTGTCCGACGTGTTCTTCAACTGCCAAAGTCAGAACGCTCTGGCTTGACGACAGCGGCAGAATCCCCAATCCCACACTACACAATAAATAAACATAACATATTATCTCCCTTTTTTTTTTCTTAGACAAATTAGCTATTAACCCAATAAGCACAACAATTGCCCCCTAACACAAAACCCCAAAGTTAAAGACAAATAAATACAACAATAAAACTTGGTATCACCAAAAGTGTAACCAAAACAGTGAACTAACATGCGCTGTAAGATCTATCACATTTTGTGAGTTGCAACGGTAACCCCCCTTTCAAAAGCAGACTTCCACAGCATTTGCATATATCCAAATACTTAAAGATAGGCAGACTACTTTCATTGACCACATAACTGGACGACTCTTAACATGTTCTTATTACATAACAGTTTAACATTTAACTTTCACAACTTTCCCAGCATTCCACCAATGACATCCCTCCACCATAACAGCATTTCCACACACCTTTCTCACAGTAACAGATTCTCCATAACTGGCATTCCCGTTTCTAACAAATGTTTGACACTTGATGCATACCACATCACCAGGTCGCAAGGAATGCGCTTTTGTAGAATTCTTCCAGTCATATCTACTTTTCATTTTCTCTTGTGCATTTTCTACTTCACCCAACATTTTCTCTTTGTCCACCTCATCAGCGATTTTTTCAGTCTTTGTTAATCAGCCAGGAAAGAGTTTAGATGTCAAACACCTACCCCTGAGAAGTTCAAAAGGTGAAATCTTTGTAAGCGAATGTGGAGTAGTGCGATAAAACCACAACATTGAGTACACTGCCTCTTCAACATCCTGCCTGTTTACCTTAGCCCACTTAATGCATTCCACCACCACTCTATTCATCCTTTCCACCAATCCGTTCTTTTGCGGATGGTAGAGTGAGCTTTTCAAATGTTTTATACCTGACTGTACCAGGAACATTTCCATTTCATGACTGACAAACTGAACTTCATTGTCAGAGACTATGGGGGTTATTCTAACTTTGGAGGAGGTGTTAATCCGTCCCAAAAGTGACGGAAAAGTGACAGATTTACCACCAGCCGTATTACGAGTCCATTATATCCTATGGAACTCGTAATACGGCTGGTGGTATATCCGTCACTTTACCGTCACTTTTGGGACGGATTAACACTCCTCCAAAGTTAGAATAACCCCCTATATACTCTGGAAACCCTTCCCTCCAGAAAATTTCCCTGATAAACTGTATTGCACTGCCAGCCATAGTCTTGGAAACAAAATATACCTCAGGCCACTTGCTATGGTAATCCATCAGGACAACTGCATAGTGCAACTGAGCTGAGAGAAAACGAAACGGCCCCACCATGTCTATACCCAGTTTGACCCAAGCTGTGTCAGGCACCGGTATAGGTAGCAAAGGAGGTTTCACAACCTTTAACCCCTTCTCTGCAGTATTACACGCCACACACCTACTCACAACCATTTCCACATCTCTGTCCATAGAGGGCCACCAATAATTAGCTCTGAGACGTCTCTTTGTCATCATTGAACCTAAGTGCCCTCATGTTCATGGTCCACCAACATTGTACGTATAGCAGCTGGAGGAACAGATTTGTTATTCCTTAACACCATGCCATCTTCAATCGACAACTCTTCACACACTTTGTAATACGGCTGTAACTCAGAGCTTAAGTTCCTTTCCTTTGGCCACCCATTGATAATGTGCTGCTTAACACTAGCCAACACAACATCATTACTCTCAGCAGTTGCCCATCCAGACTCAGTGCAAACCTTAGATTCATCAACATCAACATATGCTATAAAGCAATCTTCTTTATCGTCCTCCAAATTGGTAGTCACCTGTTCATCAATTGGTAACCGAGACAAAAAATCTGCTGTGAAATTCTCTTTTCCAGGAATGTATCTAACATGTAAATTGTACTGCAACAATTTTGTGGTGAGACGTGCAATGCGTGGGGTGGTGCAATTGATTTTGTCCCTATTCAAAATGTACACCAAAGGCTTGTGGTCAGTTTGAATTGCATATCTCCTGCCCTAAACATAACTCCTGAATTTTTCACTCGCCCAATAACAAGCAAGTAATTCTTTCTCAATTACAGAGTAGTTGAGTTCCGGTTCACGTAGAGCTCTTGAGACATAACTTTTAAACTTTTCCCCCCTCACCAGAATCCTGGGACAAAATTGCACCCAAACCATACTTACTGGCATCCACCGTGATGATGCACATTTGGCTAGGATCATACGGACTCAACCACCTAACATTAACCAATTCTTGTTTAACTTCATCAAAAGTATTTTGGCACTGACCATCCCACACAAATGGAACCTTGATTTTAAGCATATTTGACAACACCTTCAATTTACTGGCATAATCTGGAATAAACCTTGTGTAATATTCACACATGCTAATGAATGAATGTAACTCATCCTTGTTCTTGGGGTTGGGATATTCCAGAACCGCTTTAATTAAACCTGGTCTCAGTGCTATTCCCTCACTAGACACACAGTGCCCCCAGAAACTCAACTTCTCTTTTCCAAAATTCACACTTTTCTTTCTTCACAACAATACCATTAGTCTGTAATATCTTAAACACCGTTTTAATGATGTTGTCATGTTCTTCTAAACACTTAGCATAAATTAACACATCATCCTGGAATGTCAGAACACCTTTGACATTTCCTAACAAATTGTGCATTATGCATTGGAACATTGATGCCGCAGATGCTAGTCCAAACAGCATCCTGCAAAACTGGAAGGTACCAAACGGGGAATTAAAAGCCCTGTAGTGACGTGAATCTTCGTCTAGCACCACCTCATGATAAGCTGAAGCTAAATCAATTTTAGAAAAGCACTCAGAACCTCTGAGTTCTTCAAGAAGATCACTAATCTTGGGTAGGGGGTAAGAATCCACCCAAATCTCTTTGTTGAGGCTCCTCAAATCTACACACAAACGGATGTACCCATTTAGTTTCCTGGCAACCACCAATGGTGAAAGCCACAGGCTATATTCAATAGGTTCTATCATGCCATTTTCTTGAAGCTTGTTCAACTCAGACTTGAGATCATCCCTTAAACAGGACAGACCTGATTTTATGTTTTACTGGAACAGCATTCTCCTCTATTTTTATCCTATGCTTAAAACCTGCAATTTTTCCCAATCCCTGGGCAAAAACTTTGGGAAATTTCACATGCAACAAAAGACAATTATTGGAATCCTTGACCACTAAGACTTGTTCCATAGCACCAGGTTTAAGTATCATACCAAACAACCCTTGGTGGAACCACCCCGAGATATTCAAGCCTTTATATGCTACATATATTTTGCCATTGATTTTGCGACCCTTGAAGTCTAGGCTGTCTTCTATGTAACCTTCTAAAGCTATCCTCCTCCGTTTGTATGAGACAGGTGTCCTATCCGGTGGATGCAACTTCCTGTCTCCCCAAGTTGCATGAAATAATTCTGAAGTAATCATTGTGTTGCATGCCCCCGAGTCAACCAATAAGTGTAACCATTTATCAACCACTAGAATGTCCACAAAGGGATCAACACACTGTTATAATCACCTACCATCATATCATTGTCAGTGACTACAACAATGATGTCCTGAAATGCCTTCGACAAAAGTTCTTCTCTGTTAGAACTGTCTTCATCCATTACACTCAATCAATCAAAGATTTATAAAGCACGCTACTCACCGGTTAGGGTCTCAAGGTTCGGGGGGGGGGCTACTGGTCGAAAAGCCAAGTCTTGAGACGTTTCCTGAATGAGAGGAGGTCTTGGGTCAGGCGGAGGTGGAGCGGTAGGGAGTTCCAGGTCTTGGCGGCTAGGTGAGAGAAGGATCTTCCTCCGGCAGTGGTGCAGCGAATGTGGGGGATATAGGCGAGGGTGAGATTGGTGGAGCGAAGGTTGCAGGCGGGGGTGTGAAAGGTGAGTCTGTCGTTGAGGTAGACAGGACCTGTGTTGTGGAGGGCTTTGTGTGCCTGGATGAGGATTTTGAAGGTGATCCTCTTTGATACTGGTAACCAGTGTAGGTCTCTGAGGTGGGGTGAGATGTGGTTGCGGCGTGGGACATCTAGAATGAGGCGGGCGGGCGAGTTCTGGATTCTTTGCAATTTTGTTTGGAGTTTGTTTGTTATTCCTGCATGTAGAGCGTTTCCGTAGTCCAGTCGACTGCTGACCAAGGCATGGGTGACGGTTTTCCTGGTGTCAATGGGAATCCACTTGAAGATTTTGCGGAGCAAGCGGAAGGTGTTGTAGCAGGAAGAGGAGATGGCATTGACCTGCCGAGTCATGCTGAGTGTGGAATCCAAGATGAAGCCCAGGTTGCGTGCGTGGGTGGTGGATGAGGGCGCGGATCCTAGGGAGGTGGGCCACCAGGAGTCGTTCTAAGCTGAGAGGTTGGTGCCAAAGATGAGTATTTCTGTCTTGTCTGTGTTTAACTTGAGGTGGATTGATTCCATCCAGCTGGCGACAGCGTGAAGTCCGTTGTGGAGGTTGCCCTTTGCTGCTGTCGGGTCTTTCGTGAGGGAGATGATCAGCTGGGTGTCCTTTGCGTAGGATACTATGTTGATGTGATATGTTTGTGCGATGTTGGTGAGGGGAGCCATGTAAACGTTGAAGAGGGTGGGGCTGAGCGAGTATCCTTGGGGAACGCCACAAGTGATTCCGGAGGCCTCTGACAGGAACGGCGGGAGGCGGACTCTCTGGGTTCTGCCCGTGAGAAATGATGAGATCCAATCCAGTGCTTTGTTGCGGATTCCAGCGTTGTGGAGGCGTGAACGGAGAGTCTGATGACATACCGTGTCGAAGGCTGCGGAGAGGTCCAGGAGGATGAGTGCTGCTGTTTCTCCTTCGTTGAGCATAGTCCTGATGTCGTCTGTGGCAGCAATGAGTGCGGTCTCTGTGCTGTGGTTTTTGCAGAATCCAGATTGGGAGGTGTCGACTGCCTTGCTGTCTTCCAGGAATCAGGATAGTTGATTGTTTACGATTTTTTCGATGACCTTGCCTGGGAATGGGAGGAGGGAGATCGGTCTGTAGTTCTTGGGGTCTTCAGGGTCCGCCTTAGGTTTTTTGAGCAGGGCGTTGATTTCTGCGTGCTTCCATCTCTCTGAGAAGGTGGCTGACTTGAAGGACACTAGTAACTTTTCGTTGCTTAACAGAAACAGACTGACATACTTTTGCAAAATTACCTAATTTGCCACACTTTCTGCACACCACATTCTTTGCTGGACAACTTCTGCCTTCTCTATTGTGTGGTGAGTTTCCACACCTGAACATATATTTGAGGATTTAAAGAAATTGTATTCAGATCTTTTCTGATCATTCCTATTACATCCTGTTTTTACAAATGACTTAACAACATTAACGTGTACATTGTCATTGTCGCTCCCGTCAAGACTAGTAGTGAGTTCTTTTAACAATATTTGTGCCATCTCAATACTCTTAGCCACCTTTATGACATCCTCTAATGTCGGATTTCCCATGCTCAAAAGCTTTTGTTGAATATGGTTATCTGTACAATGCCCTATAAACTGGTCTCTTATCAACTAGTCCTGGAAATCCCTAAATTTGCATTTTGAGGATAATTGTCTAAGTGCACTAATGTATGTATTTATATCTTCATTAACCATTTGAGAGTGTTTAAAAAAATTGTGTCTCAAAACCACCAGACTTGGTAGTGTGTCAAATCTCATGGCTAATTTCCTACAAGCCACCTGATATTCATCCAATTCTTCTCAATTTTGTGCCATCTCCGGTAGGTGTTTGAAAATTTCTCTGCTTTCATATCCCAATGAATGTAGTGACAGATATTTTTTCCTCTCCGGTCTGAAAGGAGATGCTCCTATAGCCCCTAGATAAGTTTCAAAACCATCAAACCATTGTTTCCAAGGGATAGCAGGTGCACCAGGAGACTCTAAAAATGGTGGTGGTGAGTTTTCCAGTTGCATGGTACCCCAAAAGAATAAGCAAAAGAAATCCAAATTCTATGTGGTGAAAGTAGAATACACAGAGCTTCTCTCTCTGAGTCAGACAATCTGTGATATACTGTAGAGATGTTTGACACCGGCTGTCTAAAAACTGTTCAAATTTAATGTTTACGAGACACACTCCTCGACTGTGCTGCTGTGCCCTCCGAGAAAAGTTTGCTCAAGGATCTCTATATCAAGCTGATGAAATAGCATTTAAAATGAGTCATGTGCGTGTGCACACTACTTCCAAGATGGTGCCTGAAAAACATCTTACACAGTTACAGTTATTGTTGCAGCCGACCTGTAACTTCCTGTAATTTCCTCCTGCTGTAGATGGACAGACTGTGTGCTCAGCGGGAACAGGAACTCACACGACTCATCACGCATGAAGTAAGGTGCAAAAACACACCTTACAAAAGATGCCTGTGATAAACAGCACGCTGGAGCAAGCAGTGAACAGCGATTAAGGTACGTTCTCACCTTAACGCTTTACAGCCTTTTGCGTGGGTCGTTAGCGATGGTTTCCACCCCGCTCGTCGCCAAGAACAACTTGTATCTGCGTAAAGAAATCTCTCATGCACATGGAAAATGAAACATTATATTCTTCATTTTAGTCGACACCAGGAAACCACTGCTCAGTTGTCTGTCTGACGCGTTCTTCAACCACCAAAGTCAGAACGCTTGGGCTTGATGACAGCAGCAGAATCCCCAATCCCACACTACACAACAAATGAACATAACACACTGGCCACTCAGATATTCCCAGAGTTCCTTGTCAACCCTGAATCCAAGATGGCAAAACCCAGGGATCCTCTGGAGGAGCTCTGAGCACCACCCCTAGGGAGGTGATGGACAGGGGAGTGGTCACTCCCATTTTCTTCGTCCAGTTTCGCGCCAGAGCAGGGACTGGGGGTCCCTGTACCGGTGTATACTGGTCTATGCAAGTAGGGCACCAAATGTGCCCTTCAAAGCATTTTCAGTGGCTTAGGGAGGCTACCCCTCCCAAGCCTGTAACACCTATTTCCAAAGGGAGAACCCCTCTCCCAAAGGAAATTCTTTGCTCTGCCTTCCTGGGCTTGGGCTTTTCAAGCAAACAGAGGGCAGAAATCTGTCTGTGAGGTGGCAGCAGATGGGGCTGCCTGGAAAACCTCAGAAGACAGCAATGGCAATACTGGGGGTCCTCCAAGGAGCCCTAAGAGTGCATGGAATCGTACACCAATGCTTGTAAAAGCCTTGGGGTATGATTCCAACATGTATGATATCAAACATGCCTATGTTCAGAGTTAGAATTATGTAGCTGGACGTAGGTCCAGGACACACGCGTAAAATGGCATCCCCACACTCACGAACTCCAGGAAAATGGTCCTGGAGGTCGTGAGGGCACCTCTGCTAATGCAGGGGTGCCCCCACACACAGGTACTTTGCATCCTGCCATCGGGGCTGAAGGGCCTGCTATAGGGGTGTCTTATAAGTGACATGGTGCAGTGTAAATGGCAGTGAAAGGGTGCTTGAACCTTTTCACGCAGGCTGGAATGGCAGTCCTGCAGAAGCCTTTGCACGGGCTCCCTGTGTGTGGCAAAATATATGCTGCAGCCAGTAGGGATCGCCTGGACCTCCAATGCCCTGGGTACCTAGGTACCATACACTAGGGACTTATAAGGGCGCACCAGTATGTCAACTGTGGGTGAAATACTGTGTTAACAGTAAGTAACAACCACATTTAGAGGAGAGGGAGCATAATAACTGGGGTCTCAGTTAGCAGGATCCCAGTGAACACAGTCAAGCACACTGACATCAGGCAGAAAATGGGGGTAACCATGCCAAGAAAGACGGTACTTTCCTACACAACCCCCCAAACGAGAGACATTAAGGCTAACCTTGCCCAGATGAGTTTTCATTGTCTAAGTGGAAATATCTGGAGAGACCATCTGCATTGGTGTGGTTACTCCCAGGTCTATGTTCCACTGTAAAATCCATACCCTGTAGGGAACTAGACCACCTTAAACTTTTGGGTTTTCTTCTTTCATCTGCTTAAGCCATGGAAGAGGTTTGTGGTCTGTCTGAACAATGAAGTGAGGACCAAAGAGGTACGGTCTCAACTTCTTCGAAGCCCAGACCACAGCAAAGGCCTCCCTCTTTATAGTTGACCAACACTTTTCTCTGGGGTCAACCTTCTGCTGAGAACTGCTCTCACCCCCACCTCTGAAGATTCAGTCTGAACTATGAACTTCTTGGAGTAGTTTGGGCTTTTTAGAACAGGTGCAGAACACATGGCCTGTTTAGGTTCCTCAAACGCTTTTTGACAGCTGGCTGTCCATTATATCTTCTTAGGCATTTTCTTAGACATGAGGTCATTAAGAGGGGCGACAATGGAGGCATAGATCTTAATGAACCTCCTGTAATCCCCAGTGAGACCTACAAAGGTTCTGACCTCGGTCTGTGTTATAGGGGGAGTCCAATATAAAATAGTTTGGATCTTCCCCTATAGTGACGGTATTGGTTCCCCACCTACTAGGTGTCCCAGATAAACCACTTTCCCCTGCCTTATCTGGAACGTTGAAGCCTTGATAGTAAGACCTGCTTTCTGCAGAGTCTCTAAAACATTCCATAGGTGCACCAGTTGGTCATCCCAGATGGAGCTAAAGACAGCTATATCATCTAGATATGCTGCACTAAAGGCTTCCAGACCTTGGAGGACTGTATTCACCAACCTCTGAAAGGTGGCAGGTGAATTCTTCAAACCAAAGGGCATAAGAGTGTATTGATAATGCCCTCCAATGTTTGAGAATGCAGTTTTTGGTTTTGCATCCTGTGACAATTTGATCTGCCAATATCCTGCAGTCAAGTCAAAGGTGCTTAGTAGATACTTGGCAGATGTCAGTGTATCTATTAACTCACCTTTCCTAGGTATAGGTTGAGCATCAGTCCTAATGACTGTGTTGAGCCCTCTGTAATTTACACAGACCCTCATCTCCTTTTTCCGATTTTGTGACTGAGGTTTTGGTACTAGAACCACAGGGTTAACCCAGGGGTTGTCAGTGTGCTCAATCACTCCTAAATCAAGCATCTTCTGAACCTCTGCTTTGATGTAATCTCTTACATGATCAGGTTGCCTGTAAATTTTACTCTTAACAGGCAAATTATTTCCTGTTTCAATGGTGTGTTCACACAATGTAGCTGACCAGGTGTTAGAGAAAATGGTTCAGAGAACTGTCCAAGGAGGTTCCTGCAGTCTTCCTTTTGAGATTCAGTAAGGCAGTCTGCCAGGACCACTCCATTTAATGAGCCATCAGCTGCAGTATAGGAGAAGAGATCAGGGAGAGGGTCACTCTCTTCTTCCTGTCCCTCGTCTGTGGCCATGAGCAGGGTTAAGTCAGCCCTGTCATAGTAGGGCTTTAGGTGGTACATATGAAGTACTCTGAGAGGACTTCTTGGATTGCCAAGGTCAACTAGATAAGCAACCTCACCCTTTTTCTCCACTATGATGTGTGGTCCACTCCATCGGTCTTGGAGTGCTCTTGGTGCCATAGGCTCCAAGACCCACACTTTCTGCTCTGGTTGGTACACTGCCAGGGCAGCCTTCTGGTCATGCCATTGCTTCTCCAATTCTTGGCTTGCCTGAAGGTTCTTAGTGACCTTCTTCATGTACTCAGCCATTCGGGATCTTATGCCAAGTAGTTAATCCACCACATCCTGTTTAGGGGGCTTCAGGGGTTGCTCCTACCCCTCTTTAACAGGTGCTAGTGGACCCCAAACAGGGTGACCAAAGAGGACTTCGAAGGGGCTGTAGCCCACTCCTTTTTGGGGTCTCACCGTGTAGGCAAAGAGGAGGTACGGTAACAGGACATCCCATCTCCTCCTGGGTTTTTCAGAGAGACCCATTATCATGCCTTTGAGTGTTTTATTAAAATGCTCAACCAACCCATTTGTCTGGGGATGGTAAGGTGTAGTGAATTTATATGTTATACCACACTCTTTCCACATTGTTTTTAATTATTCAGACATGAAGTTGCTACCCCTCTCTCATACAACCTCATTTGGAAAACCCACCCTGGAAAAGATTCCCAGCAGGGCTTTGGCCACTGCAGGTGCTGTAGTGGTCCTAAGAGGTATGCTTCTGGATACCTGGTGGCATTGTCCACCACCACCAGAATAAATCTGTTTCCAGAAGATGTGGGAGGGTCAAGGGGACCAACAATATCAACCCATATCCTTTCAAAGGGTACCCCAACCACTGGCATTGGGATTAAAAGGGCCTTTTGAGTACCACCTCTCTTACCACTTGCAAGACAAGTGGCACAGGAGTGACAAAACTCCTTGGTATCTTCTGACATGTGAGGCCAGTGAAAGTGAGGGACCAGTCTGTCCCATGTCTTGCTTTGCCCCAGATGTCCAGCAAGGGGAAAAATCATGTGCCAAGGTTAACAAAACTTCTCTGTATTGCAGAGGGATGACCAATCTCCTGGTTGCGCCAGGTTTGGGTTCCTTAAGTTTTCAATACAAGAGATTATTTTCCCAGTATACCCGGTGGGTGCCACTGACATCTCCTGCCTCTTCTTTGACAGCTTGCTGTCTCAAACCCTCAAGTGTGGGGCAGGAATCCTGTGCCACACTTGACTCCTCCCTGGCAGGCTCCCCTGCACCTAAGAATTCCAAGGTTCCGTGTTCTCTTTGCTTCTTGTCCTGAGCCCTGGTTAAAGCTAAGATATGCCCAGGAATGCCCAGCATGGCTGCATGGGCCTCCAACTCCAGTTCATGTCGCGCCGCGGCAGAGCACGGCACGAGCCGAGAATTTGGCTCGGGGCACGGCCACAATTCATAGCGGCCAGGCGTGCCGCGCCCCTACTGTGCTTTAATTTCTCACGTGAGGCCCCAAATTGGGCATGGGGCCTCGCCGAGTCTTGGGTGTGGCGTGCCCTCAATATTACCTTGGGCACCTTACCCCATACACCTCACTTACCTAGTGAACCTGTCCTTTTTTCTTCTTTCTTTTCTTTTTCTTCCTTTCCTCGTGTTTTTTTTATGTGTGTATTCAGCAGCCATGTTCTTTCTTTTTCCCAGCATGCCTTCTTTTTCCCTGCATGCCTTAGGACCATTTTTCAAAATGGTGTATTTTCTCTATATGTTCCTATGTTTCTTTCCCAATCCAATATGGTGACTTTCTACTTCCTGTTGGTCATTTCCTGTTCTTGGGTATATAAGGTGAGCGATTCTTGTGCTCCTTGCGCTGCAACACTTTCTTTGGTGGTGATCTTCACGCTTGCTACTTTTTCTCCAGTTATTTTCCTTGTCTGTTCCAGATTCTTCCAGTATTGTTTTTTCCTGTTGGAAGACTTACCTTTTTGCTTCTTTTTGTTCCAGGGAGTTCCTGCTTTAGAGGTTATTCCCTCTGGGGTTTTTTACTCTGAGACTCCTTCTGGAGGGCACGGACTGCTTTTTGGCATTCCTTCATCAGCAGCACTGTGGCTACCAGAAAGGGCTGCCCTTACCTTGGTCAAGGCAGAACCTTCTGCAGTGCCAGTGGGCCAAAGACATAAACGACGAGTAGCCCGTGACACCTCAGTCCAAGCTGAAGTCTCCAAGTCATTCCCTGGTAGACACTCTAGAGATAGGTCTGTGGACACCACAACTTTTTTAGGACCAATAACCACCCCCACCCCCAATTGAGATCAACAACTGCCATGCAGTGGCTTACAGTGCTGATAGGGGCATCAGTCACTTTGTACTAGTGACCAAGCAGGTGTTTTTCAGTCACCATTGTGACACTGGCACCTGTGTCCCTGTATGCCTCAATCTGAACACCATTTATTAGGGGTTGTTGCTTGTACTTATCCATATTAAAGGGGCAAGCAACTAGGGTGGCAAGGGCAATGCCATCATCAGAGACTAAAAGAGCCTGAGTGGTTTCCTTAACTAAACCAACCCCTACTACGTCTCTCAGAGTGAGCCCTGTTACACCCTTGGAATGACTATTTGTAGTATTAGTTTTCCCACCACCCCTGCTATTGCTAGAAGCACTAGTCGTAGCAGTGGAGGTAGGGGTGGTGTGAGGTTTGGTGCTACTCTTAGGGCAAGAGCTGTCTCCTGCCCTATGGCCTTTGTTTCTACAAATATAGCACCAAGGCTTTTTATTCTGATTGTTGTGAGAAGAGGATTTAGACCCATCCCCAGAAGAGTCTTGTGGGCCTGATGAAGACTCTTTGTCCCCACCTTTGTCATGTAACTTACCATACTTCTTCTTGTCATTGTTACCCTACTCTAACAAGTATGAGCTTTTCTGCTCACCCTTGTTCTGACCCAATTGTCTGCCTTCTTTCCCAATTCTTGGGAAGAGGTCAGATCTCAGTCTACCAAGTATTGGTGCAACAAGTCAAACACACAGTTATTCAAAATATGCTCTCTCGGTTACAGATTATATAAGCCCTCATAGTCAGACACTTTGTTCCCATGTAGCCAGCCTTCTACAGCTTTAACAGAACAGTCCACAAAGTCAACCCAATCCTGTGAGACCTCTTTTCTGGTCTCCCTGAACTTGATCGTATATTGTCAGTGGTGAGACCAAACCATCTAAGAGAGCTGTCTTAAGGATACTGTAATTGTCTGAATCCTCCTCTCTGACAGTGAGAAGTCTATCCCGCCCCCTTATCAGAGAAGGGCAACTAGAGAATAGCAGTCCACTGCCCTTGAGAGACCCTCTGAACGTTACAGGCCCTCTCAAGTGCAGAAAACCACTTGTAGATGTCATTCCCCCACCCGTATGGGGGAATAATCTTGTGCAGGTTTCTGGAATCAATGGAGTCCTCCCTGACTCTATAATCCCTGAAACTTGAGCTGCTGCTGCCACCATGGGGTGCTACCACAACCCCTGCCTCTCCCGCCCTCTCTCCACTGCCAAGGCCTCCCTATCGAGGGCTAGCTGTGACAGCTGCAGCCTCAGCCTGGCCTCCTCCAGTCTCAGCTTTCTGAGTTCTATATCTATGGAGTGCTCTCCTGGAGTTGTGCAGTGTGATCCCTCAGACACTATAGTGACATGAAAGTGGGCAGAAGTGGATCTTTCCCTGGTCTTAGTGACCCTGGTTACCTGTCCTCTGGGTGTAAAAGGAGCCTTACCTGAGTGACTTCCCCTCCCACTACCAGCTACACTAGGTAGTCTGCTAGGACAAGATCTTTTCAAGGACCCTCCCCTGGGCCTGGAAGATTATCTTCTAACTCAATGGGGTGAGAGTCTTCTTCCCCTTCCTCCTCCTCATGGCTACCAGCATGTTCCTGGTCATCCTAAAGAAGGCGATTCAGAAGAAAACTCTTGTTCGGATTCTTCCCCATGTCTAGCTTCCTCTCTGAACAAAGCCCCTTCAATTACTTGAATGTCATGCCTTCATAGGGAGAGTCCATGACCTCAGAGCTATTTCCAGCTGCAAACATGGTGTGTGTGTGGGGTGGTGTAGGGTGTACCTAACCTACCTAACCTCTAGTCTCTTGAAAAGAAGTTTAGAGACTAGAATTCCTGTACTAGGTACTATTGTATATACTTTTAGGTATAGAGAGGTATTTTTCCTGTGGAAAGCACCAGGTGACAGAGTGATAAGGCAATTGCAAGTACTTATCACAATGCTGCACCACCAATGTAGGAGGCTGGGATGGTTTGTAGTGGGTACATATGGTATTTTTACCTTATAACAGGTCCAGTTATCCCCTAGTAGTGAAATGTAGGCTGTCGAGAAGCCAGGCTATCTAGAGGTAGCTGTGCATGAACAGCCAAGGCTTATCTAGGAGCCATGCAAAGCTCATGCAATACCACTGTGTTAACACTGTACTCACACACATGAAAAAAACACACAGTGTTATAAAAATTAAGGTACTTTATTTTAGTGACACAAATACCAAAAACACCATAGAGGCTATCCTCCCTTGGGAGGTTTTAGGAGATAAGTAATACACAAATGATATACACTAATATGCAGAACAAGGTTTAAAAACAGTTAGAAAACAGTGCAATTAGTGAAAATCACAAAAGCACTGGGACAAAGAAGTTGCAGAAGAGGTCCATGCAGCACTACGACAAAGGCTCCCATGCCACTAGAGAACCACTCAGGAAGCTGTGTGTCACAGGATAGAGTGCTGGGGGCTGGAGCTACAAGGTGCATGAAGGACATGGAGGAAGGATTCCAACAGGCCTTGGCAGCTGCAAAACACGCAGTGCAGGGGGGTACTATCTTGCGTGGCGGGGCAAGCTCTTACCTCCAACTAAGTTAGACAGTGGGACGTGAGCACCGTCGGGACCACTTCAGTCCACCACCCGTGATGCAGGATCCATGCAGCCCTTCAGGAGAGAGGGCCCACGCAGCCGGTCCTCATTGCAGTTGGTTCCTGCTGAAGCAGGGGAGTGACTCCTTCACCCCAAAGGAGATTTCTTGGCACTTCTGGTGCAGGCTGAAGACCGGCTGTCCTCAGAAGCTACACGAATGGGAAACAGTTGCAGTTGCTGGCAGGAGCCGGAGATACAAAGTTGCAGAAGGCGCCTTGCTTCTTTGTTGCAGTTTGTAGAGTTCCTGGAGGGTCCAGATGCAGTTTCTTTAGTGAGAAGTTGAAGAGGACAATGCTGAGGAATCCTGCTAGAGTCTTGCAATCTGAATCTGAAGAACCACTAAAAGGAGAGACCCTAAATAGCCCTGAAAGGGGGATTGGTCACCTAACCAGGTAAGCATCTACCAGGGGAGGGCTGTGGCGTCACCTGCTGGCACTGGCCACTCAGATGCTCCCAGAGTTGCCTGCCAACCTTGAATTCAAGATGGCAAAAACCAGGGATCTGCTGAAGGAGCTCTGAGCACCACCCCTTGGGTGGTGATCGACAGAGGGGTGGTCACCCCCTTTCCTTCGTCCAGTTTCACGGCAGAGCAGGGACTGGGGGTCCCGCTACGGGTGTAGGCTGGTTTATGCAAGGAGGGTACCAAATGTGCCCTTCAAAGCATTTCCAGTGACTTAGGGAGGCTACCCCTCCCAAGCTTGTATCACCTAATTCCAAAGGAAGAGGGTGTAACACCCCTCTCCCAAAGGAAATTCTTTGTTCTGCCTTCCTGGGAATTAGCTTTTCAAGCAACAGGAGGGCAGAACCCTGTCTGAGAGGTGGCAGCAGCTCGGGCTGCATGGAAAACATCAGAAGGCTGCAATGGCAATACTGGGGGTCCTCTAAGGAGTCCCCCAGAGTGCATGGAATCATACAACCAAAGTTTGTAAAAGCCTTGGGGTATGGTTCCAACATGTTTGATACCAAACATGCCTATGGTCGTAGTTACCATTATGTATCTGGATATACTTAGTGCTCTATGTCCAGTACACATGTAAAATGGCATTCCCGTATTTACAAAGTCCGGGAAAATGGTCTTGGAGGTCCTGGGGCAGTCCTGCAGAAGCCTTTGCATTGGCTCCCTGTGTGTGGCAAAATATATGCTGCAGCCCATAGGGATCCCCTGGAACCCCAAGGCCCTGGGTACCTAGGTACCATATACTAGGGACTTATAAGGGGGCACCAGTATGCCAACTGTGGGTGAAATACTGTGTTAACGGTAACAAGCAAATTTAGAGAAGAGAGAGCATAATCACTTTGGTCCTGGTTAGCAGGATCCCAGTGAACACAGTCAATCACACTGACATCAGGCAGAAAATGGGGGTAACCATGCCAAGAAAGAAGGTACTTTCCTACAGACCTTAAGGGCAGCCACATCGGCTTTCAGTGAGGTCAGTTCCCCCAGCATTGGGAACACTTGTTGCTCTGTTTCAACAGATCTCTAAGCTACCTTGCACAGATCAGTTGTCAGCATGTTAACATCCAACACCATGGTTTTGATCTTCACCTACACTGTTAAGCCCGATGCTGAGATAGCTGCTAGGATGTGGATACCCATTGATTCTAGCAGCGGACCCCCACAAACCCCCAGGGCAGTGAATTGATTGATTTTCATTTGCTGCGTACCTCTAGCCAGCCTGTCCTTGCCCATAGGGCATGAAGGATCCAATCAGCCTTATGGGTCCAGAAGTCTCTCCTGTTAGTGGAAAGTGTTGTCATCTCTGTGGGTACACCAACCTGCTCTGCTGCCTGCAGCTACTGCACCACCCACCTATGTCACTTTTGTGGTTGGTTACCTACGACTCAAAGGGAGGGAGCGGAGGGAGCACTGCCATTTTATTACCCGCAGTCACTCTTGCACACGTACACATGCAGGTCTTGGGTGGAGTTTCCCAATGTCTGTCCATGACCCTCCAGGGGTCCAACTAAGGGATACTGCAGTGACAGTCTCACTGCTTAAGAGACAATTCAGTAGTTAATAATGACGTCAACCATAGCCAGACACTCAACTGGCTCGTCTCCTCAGGCCACCTCGCAGGTCGATGACTCTGCTCCCCCAAGACAGGTGAGACCAGGCTTATGTAGCCAAGCAAATCAG
Source organism: Pleurodeles waltl (assembly GCF_031143425.1). Classification (NCBI taxonomy): domain Eukaryota; kingdom Metazoa; phylum Chordata; class Amphibia; order Caudata; family Salamandridae; genus Pleurodeles; species Pleurodeles waltl. Next base: position 1,558,170,168 of record NC_090444.1, read on the forward strand.
TGCAACACTCCTGCCTTGCGTAGGGAGTAAGTTGTGTCTCAGGTGTTCCCTCCTGGAGTCAAGCCAATTGTTCTGTCACACCCAACTTCAGTGAGATTGCAAACAGTTCAATTCCGTGGCAGCAGTCAGGCAGTAAGCTCCCCTAGTGTGGGGGAGGGCTGAGGCCTTTAACAAGTGTATCCCAGTCTCGCTATACCTCCACACAGCTGAAGTATTCCGTGGTGGGGCCACTTGTTCTCCAAAAGGCCCATGAGGTTCATTCGGGTGCTGCCCTTTGGGTCCTGCTACCTCTGTGCCAAGACTCTCAAAGGGGGGCTCGGACCCCGCAGTGGCACCTCAAGGCAACAGCAACACAAACTAGGGCGGGAGAGGGACAGTTCGTCAAAGGCAGCTCCTTTGCCGACGCTCAGTGGCAGCTCAAAGTGTACAGCGTAAGGAGAGAGGTTGTCACTACTACCTCCAGTTCTGCTGCTCCTACTGCCGATCATCTCCGCTGAGCCACAAGATGATCCAGGGTGGGGGTGTCCTCAGTCAATGGCCAAGGACCACCACTTCATCCTCTCAGCATAATGAGGCACCCAGAATCCCCAAGGTGGTGCAAGTCTCCTTCTCCTGGAACACCACTGAGATCTGATGCAAGCAGCTGTCAACTCCAAGCATTAATGGGTGTCTCCTGCAGGGCCGTTCTGCTTCTCAGTTCTCGACCCATATTTCGTACAGCCCGTGATAATGGACGATCGGTTATCCTGCATGGGTTCGGGGCTCGAATCATGCCCCGGCCACCATTGCGCATTCACGCTGGGAGTTCTCATCGCATGACGCCACGTCCAGGAGTCATAGACAAGTCAGAAGGGCAACCAAAGCGACATTCGCCTTCCCTTCACAAATGGGAAAGGGTTACGGGTCCCGCAGGCTCATCAGGGCAGGAGGATAATGTAGGATGAGGGAACTAGGCTGGGAGCTCACGCTCAACACATCTGGTCAGCTTCCTTGCTGGCCATGCCCTTCCCCATTTGTTTTTTAAGTTGGCATGAGTTCTCACAAGTCATCATAAACGGGACCCCTTATTTTTGAATCCATAGCCAATCTTAAACCGCGGACATCCCCAGTCTACCACTTCTACATCACTCTTCCCAGCAAAGTGCAGAGCGTTATCTGGACTTCTGGGTGATAAAAGACTACCGGCAAAGAGCCCCCTTGTAGCAGCCCGCTGGGCATTTCAACACTTTTCCAGCGAGCAGCACAGCCCAATGATGAAGCAGGCCACTTCGGTGGGCGAGGGCTTGTTTAATTGATAAGTGATGCTTCCACTTTAGTGACATGTAAAAACCATAATAAACATGCATAAAGAGCCCAACCTGGTTCTTCTTGAAAAATCTTCACCTTCAGGGATGTTTTTTTGCTAAACAACTTGTTCTCGGAACAGCACACCATTTTGTGGTTTTGGTATGTAGTGAATGAGGGATGTGGGCTGGATAAATCCCTCAACGCACGCCCCCCTCCGTTTTTAGCTGCCTGGTTTGTTCAGAGAGTGTGCCTGTGGCAGTAGAAATATGACAAATGTGCGACATTTTACCCTTTATGTGACTATGTTGCTGAGACAGTAGATGTTTGTGAATGTAGCGAAAACGCTACGATTGGTTACATTGCAATTATAAAGAAAAACAGAAAATGCTGATGGATGTATTTTGCTTTAGGATTTTGGCAACCTTAGTCAATTGGTTGAACTTTGCTACTGTGGTTTAAAATGTCATAGAATCCCGAAGGTGGTATTGGAGGATGAGTTCGCTAATATTATATCTACATAATTTACATAATATAAACATCAAAATGAACGTATTGTCAGAAGACTTCCCTTGACCTTTATTCATCTTTGCAATTCAAGAGCAAACTAGCAAATAAAACCTTACATGAACGACATGAGTAATTACATAGAAATTCTGAATTCCATGTTATAGAAGGACAGTAAGAACGAACAGAAATAGTTTGCTACACAACCTTATTGTAGCAATGCCTCCTTATGAGTGTCACATACCTACATTGTATTTTAATTGTTTTAAAAAGGAACGAGGGAAAGTACTTTCAGCTAAACTAAAAAAGAAGATTGCGATGTTGAAATTATGATTTCTAAATTTTCAAAAACTGCAAATTTAAAATCAAATTGTAATCTAGAAGCTATACTGTGAATTTAAACATGTAGTTATCATTACCTCACAGTTTCATTTGCAAGGGTGTTTTGATCTGTTAATAACTTTGGTGACAATGCATCCATGTTATTTGTAATGCCAGGTTTCGTACATGTCGTTTGGGTGGGGCAGGTTGAAAAGGGAAGTAAATAAAATAATTTACTAGAAACCTTGGCATTGTTTAATAGATCTGTTTGAAATAAGCAAGACAAAATGTACATTTGCTTATAATTGTTACGACATGTTTCGTCCAAATCCAACAAGGGAAAGAAACATTTAAAAAGGCAATGAAAACAAATTGTTTTACATTTTAAGTTCCATATGAATTGTGTTCTCTTCTACAGCAAATATTGTCAAATGGAATGCACTAAATTACATAAAAAGATAGAACTTTACGCAGAACAGACCTTTTTTGTTTGTTATAAATCTCTTCAATAGATATTGCAACATTTGATTAACAAAAAGGTGATAAGTGGGAACAAAATGGTTGACTGTACCAGTAATTCATAGAATATTTGCAGATCTGGACCACAGAAACAAAATTAAACAAATCCTATTGGAGGAGGGGGCTTTTTTTCTTTTGACCATTCGGAAATCCATGAATAATAACTGGATCTAGACAATATGACTGGCTGTGCAAGAAATAAAATCGCATTGGAACGTTGCAGAAATAACATTTGGAAACTACAAGAGCATAGGGGGACTTTCTTTAAACTGGGGATGCTAGGTAGTACCAAAAGGACAAATACTGCCTTCAAAATATCAAAATAATGCGTTCACACTGTGGTATCTGTCCATCCAATCGATGGTCCTGCAGATATCACCCTTGTACATTTTTCAGTGATTGGCAGACACGTATGATTAATATGCAAGGGTCATAAAAATTAGGTCGTGTGCAGTTCATAATCCCGGCGATGATGTGCGGAACGGTGGATTGAGAAACTGAAAAATCATCCCTTAAAAAATAATGCTAGAATGGGATCCCTACTCACACAGCAATGAAGATATCAAGGGCTGCAAGACACCTGACATCGGGAAGAATTGTAGATGCAATGGGATATTCTGCACCATTTTGGATCAACGGATCAAATATAACATTTGAAGATTTAACACAACTGAAAAATTAACAAATAAAAGTGATCCACAGTGGCACTGCACATAAACAAGGACAATGCACAGTTGGTTGGGATTTGGGAGAGATTCTGTCCAAAGAAGCAGTGGCAGGAACATTTCTTCCAGTTTAAAGGAGAAAGAAAAAACAGCAATGTTGTGATGTTACTTACACTTCTACTACAGTAATGGAATACTGCTAAAGTAAGTTTCCTTTCATTTATAGTCCTGGAGAGTCCATACAATATGAGTGAAAGAACATCTGTTCTGGGGACATCTGTGTGCCTTTCAATTAGTCATTTATATTCTCTAATACCTAATTTAAACCTCTTCTGTTACTTGACTTAGAAATTACATATGCTGTTTTGAAATCGCATCTTTGATATAGTCTGATCCAGCTTATCAGAACATCAGTTGTGGAGACGGGAATATCCGCTGCATGGTGTTAAGTTGTGTTACCCTTTCTAAGTGCGTGTCTGCCTGCATGTTTGATCCTGCTTTAAAAAAAAAAAAATGATGGCCTAAGCATCACAATAATCTAGTCTGTGCGCATAGGTCTGTTCCGAGATATAAGCGAGTTCCTGGACCTATCTTGTTACCTGGAGGGGCACCCCAATCAGGCCCTCATTGAATTGACAGTGGACCACTGACCCTGTGAAGGGTTTAGTACATGAACCAGTGGCAGCAGCTTAAATACATTGTTGTGACCAGACCTTTTTTCTGTGTCACTAGAGTGGAGGCCTAGTGAAGCCCTGTAATTTGGGAGATGGCGGGACTGCAGACTTTGTTGTAGAAGGTGAAAGAAACCTCTCAAATGAGGCCCAGCCTTTTGTCTTTTTATGGTAACACTACCTCAGTTGGCTGATGACAGCAAGGTGAAGAAACCTCACACCTCTGTATGCATCTTTAGTGAGTGTTCCAGTTGAGAGAATAACTTGCTGTGAGAAGAATCACTCTACACAAAGAATGTGCATAGGGAGCAGCCTGGAGATGGCACTTGAAAGGATGACTCAAATTGTTTCTGAACGTGCAGACTCAAAGACTTGGGTGAGAAACAGTGACTAAAGCCAGACTGAGCACCATTGTGAGAGTGTTGTCTGTAATCTGCACCTAATCTCATTACATTGGCCAAAGGATGGATCCACCTGGATCAATGGTCGTTCAAGGGACATACTGGGAAGAGGTGCCAACATACTCTGGAGCGAGACCACGAAGATTGTATCATATGCTTTCCTGTGTGTAGTGTTTATTTCTAGTGTGTGTTGAAGCACTTTCCTTCTTGAAGGTCAGGGACAATTATTTATTACTCTGATGTGCGTTTCTTGAGTGCTGAGCTTGAGCACCCTTACACAATCACTCTGAGAAACCTGTTACTGCTCACCATTGCTACTACTGAATCAAGTGCTGAAGGCGTTGTAGTTGGCCCAGTTTGCACAGCAATAGAAGGACAGACCACCGAACATTAGAGGCATACACCGTCATAGTTGAAGCACAATAGCTCCTGTCTGCCCAGGGCCCCCAAACGTTGTCCCACATTCATGGGCTGACCAAATTTGATTATTTCAAATTAAAAGATCTAAATAGTTTGGTCATTGCACATGCTAAAACAATAAATATATAATTATGAATTGGATATAACATTAACACAGACATGTTTCCAAAATCATCTTCCTGCCTGTAACATTGAAAGAGAACCAAAACATAGATTGTTCAGTGGTCATTCAAGACTAATAGCTGCATAAAAGGCACAAGACCTCCAGATTGTCCAGTTGTCATTCAAGACTATGGCCGTCTTTATGACATTGCCTGTCAAGGGTCTGTCACACCAGGGATGGTAGTCGGACCGCCGCCAGGTCTACCCACTGGTCTACCCACTGAAACATAGCCAGTTTGCTGAAAGTATTGCCAGTGCGGTCTGACCGCCGCCGGTTGCTGTCTCCAGCCCGGCGGTAACCACTGCACCACCCACCCTATTACGACACTGCAGACCGCCACAATTTCTGGTGCGGTACGACCACCATGCAAAGCCTGGCAGAAACAGCAAGTATAGAATGGCCCACTCACCCCTAGGGACACAGAGGACTCAGCGGAAGCCATGGAACACCACCTTGAAATCTTTCCAGCGCTCTTCCTTGCCTTCCTCCTCTATGACCACCAACGCGGATGAAGACGCTATCTGTGAGTACACCTGCAGAGCACACAAGGGGGGGGGGGGGGAGGAGAGAGTTACACACCTACACACAACATACACACAATGCACGGAATCCAAAGCGCACACACTCACACATGCTACACAACACCCATACTGAGACATATACACACACATACACAAAACACAGCCATGCCAAACACACGTCACATACACACACCTCGGATCAAAACTACACAACCACACCAATATCACTAGAAAGCAGAGACACACAAACCAATACAAATACACAACAATACATACAATGGCCAAATACAAGAAATAACAGTGAACTTGAATTAAAAAATGCCTAGAAATGTACATTGTAAAGCACACAATAGATTATAGAAACTTACCTGTAAACAAAAAGACTCAACAAATGTATGGTAAGTAAAACAACAGGAATCCTGTTGTTCATATTTATATAAATTTAAAGCCAATGCAAATATGTAACAAAAACACAAAGGCCCTTAGGCCAGTCCAATGTCCAAAAGTCATTAGTGTGCCTGGCAAAGGCCCCAACTTGACTCCTGACAGCCTAATGGCCTCCACAAGGTAGATGCATCAATGGGGCGGGCAGGCACCCCAAGGGTCTGTGGGTGGTGGTGGGGGTTTGGGAGGGGTGTCCTTGGGCTTCGGCTTGGGAGGGGGTCCTTTTGTTTTGGTCTGGGGGGGGTCTCATCTTTGATTTAGACAGAGGGGCAGGGGCTTTGGACCTTAGTTTGGGGGCAGGAGATTTTCTGGGGACATGGGGGTGCTTTTTGGTGGGTAGAGGGGAAGCAGAGGTAGAAGGGTGGTCATGGGAGGACTTGGAGGACGAGGGCCTTGGTCTGGGGAAGGAACCATGACAGCGAGGGGCAACACAGGGTGGGACAGGTGCAGGGAACTGGTCAAGGTGGGCAAGGAAAAGCTTCTTAGGAACACGGGGGACAGATTGGGAAACTGGAAATTGGAGGTAGAGGGGGTGATTGTAGGACATGTAGGTGTGCTGATATAGGTGCAGATGTATGCAGAGTATGTTTGTGTGAGGTGGAGGAATGTTGAGTGTCTGAGTGCTAGCATTAATGTTTTCTGGGAAGAGGGGGGAAGAGAGGCTGGGAGAGGACAGGCAGGTCATGTGGATATATGTTGGGGGGTGTCTGCATGTAAGGTGGGTGTGCTGCATGTGTCAGTGAGCGTGGTTGTGGTGAGTGCGGATGTGGAGCATGGGGTGCATATATGAATGTCTGCTGTTGTGGTGACTGAGGGCAACACAGAAGTGGTGACAGGAACCAGGAGTGAGGATAAAGTGCTGGCAGGTGTGAGTGGTGATGTGACTGTAAGGGAAGAGGTGCTAGGGGACACAGGGGAGGTAGTGGCTGATGTTGTGTCTGCTTTTGTGTGTTGAGTGGGTGCATGCTTGTGATGTGATTTGTGGGGCCTGTGTTTGTCTTTGCATAACTTGTCTGTTGATTTGGGTGAGTCCTTGTCTGTATGTGTGGCTTGATTGGGAGAGGGGAGATGGGTCTGGGATGGGGCACAGGTAGCAGGAGGGAGGACGCTGGCTGGTGTCAATGAAGAGGCCAGAGCCTGAAATGATCTCTGCAGACCAGGCACAGCACAGTGAATGCCCTCCAGTTAGACATTACTCTGCTGCATCTGGGATGCCAGGCCCTGAATGGCATTCACAGTGGTTGCCTGCCCTACAGAGATGGACCTCAGGAGGTCAATAGCCTCGGCATTGAGTGCAGCAGGGAGGACTGGGGCAGGGGCGGAGATGCCTGCGGCAAAGGAGATGCCCACCCTTCTGGATAAGGGGGCACGGGCAACTGGGTGGGGAGCTACTTGGAGGGCGGTGCTGCTAAGGGGGTGGTGGACAAGGATGGTGCTGGCATGGTCCCAGAAGGTTCCACCACCACCAGCAAGCTGCGATCGTGGGAGGAATCCGTATCTGTAGTATCTGCTCCAGTCTCTCCCGTGGTGCTCTCATCGCCGGCGGAATGAGCTCACGGACATCTGTTTCCTACATGCAGGACAGACGGCAGTCATCTTACACTGTTACTGTTATGAAAACATAATTTAATAGCGTCACTAATCATTTTCATCATGGACATGTGATAAGTTACGGTCTAGAACTGTGTACAATACAATCAGGTAGTATAAACTGAGTGTGCACAGAATCAGTAAATTACATTATGACAGATTGGAAAAAACAAACATGATGATGGTGACTGTACGCTAGCAGTGATAGACAGCCATCTTTCTGATGTAATCCTTTGTAAAACCCAGATGTATGTGCTAAACACATAAGTATTATGACAGCTCTGCACTTTGAAGCACTTTTGTATGCAAAAAGTGGTAGCAGATGTGATGTTGCTCCTCCATTTGTGACCATGTAGTACGATGCATGAAGTGCACTCTTGTGTTGTATGCCATGTGTAGATACTGACCACTGTGGAGGGTGAGGGATGAACCTGTGTACCGGCCCCTGGTTGACTTAGCAACGATGGAAAAACACTGCATCATCTCCAACTATCGATTGAACCGTGCTGCAATCAGGGACCTGTGCACCCAGTTGGAGTTTGATCTGCTGCCAGCCATTCGACAACCTACAGCCATTCCCCCAGCTGTGCAGGTGCTCTCCGTCCCCCACATCTTGGCCACTGGCTCATTGCAGGTGATAGTGAAATGGCAACAGGCAGTTTCAACCAGTGTTCAGCAATGTGTTGAGGAATGTCTTGTCTGCCTTAGTTAAACATATGGAAAGCTACATTCAATTCCCCGTACTGTAGATTTGTCCAGTGTGAAGGCTGGATTCTATGCAATGGGACATATCCCTCATGTGGTTGGGGCCATTGATGGCACCCACATTGCAATAATACCACCCAGGGCTGATGAGCAAGTGTACAGAAACCATAAGAGATTTCACTCTGTTAATGTGCAGATAGTCTGCTTAGCAGACCAGTACATTTCCCAGGTGTCTGTGATGTTTCCTGGGTCTGTACATGATTAGTACATGGTCAGGAATAGCAGTGTCCTCACAGTCATGGTGCTTCTACAAAAAGTGACAGCCTAACTGATTGGTGAGTATGAGTGTATGTGAAATTACTGTTACCCCAGCCTTCCTTCTCAGTCTATATGTAACATAGTGGATTGTAAATGTTAGTTTACTCTATCCACAGGTGATTCAGGTTATCCCAATCTGTCCTGGCAACTGACATCAGTTAGGAATCCAAGGATCAGGGCTGAAGAACAGTACAATGAGGCTCGTTGGAGGACAATAAGGGTGATCAAAAGGACATTTGGTCTGTTGAAGGCAAGGTTCAGATTTCTGCACATCTCTGGGGGTTATCTGCAGTACTCACCACAGGTGTGTCAGACTGTGGTGGCCTGCTGCGTGCTCCACAATCTAGCACTAAGGAGGAAGATCCCATCGCTGGAGGAGGGAGGAGTTAGGGACAATCCGGTGGCAGAAGAGGGAGGACATCTGAATGACAAAGATGGGGATGAGGAAGATGTAGGCAAAAGGACACAGCTTATCCAGCAGTACGTCATCTAACATTCTGGTAGGTAGCATCTCTACATTTACCCTGTCTTATGTTGGAGTAAAGGTTGGGTGTACTTTGTTATCCATTTCTGATATGAGTAGATTTTAATCCCATTTGGGTATCAGATGAGTGTATACAAGAAAGGTCTGTCAAGTAGGTCAACAGTCCCACTGTGATATAATCTAGTTAATCTGTCTGTGTTGCATATACTTCAGACATCCTATCCACTTATTTACACATTTGTAACTACTACCTTCTGATATCATATGATCGTATGTACAGGCTGCTGCTTATTGTAACTTCAATTGATGTATATACTTGCATCCAAAGGTGTGAGCTGTGTAGTAAACTACAATGAGTGTGATTTACTCAGTTCATTACTGTTAGATGCATGGATAATCTTGTCTCATACTACCTTAACTGGATTGAGGTCATGCGTTCAATAGCATTGGATTGTCTATCAATGTGGAAACCTACATTGTAATCGGTTTACCCATCATAATTTGCAGGTATATACTGTTGCCAACTGTGCTATTTATATGTGAGGTACCCAGTTCTGCCTTTGAAGTGGGGGCAACTTCAAAGATGGGTCTCTGAAGTGCACAGAGGTTCCTGCCCTGGCTCCAGACTAACTGCAGCAGGTTATGCAGCTCTTTATGTTGAAGCAGGACACTGCCTATACCGGTATATGTGTCGCCCACTCCCTCCTATCCTGCCCAGGATGACCCATCACTCACACCTAAGCTGCCTTTGTGTGTGGCTGTCTAGAGTGAATACACAAGCTTAGCTGTCACCAAGTACAGATGTGTATTAGAGACAGGCTGCAGGCACACAGGGCTAACAGGAAAATGCCAACTTTCTAAAAGTGGCATTTTCAAAATTGTAAAAATAATTCTTATTTTACTCTTAAAGAGGAGTTATTATTACAATTCCATAGGTACTAACCATGACATATCTACTCATGAATTAGGAATTATTAAATGTAATAAGGGATCCCCAATGTTAGCCTGTGAGAGGAGTAGGCCTCACGGTAGTGAAAAATAAATTTGGGAGTTTTTCACTACTAAGACATGTAAAACCTAAGGTATATGTCCTGCCTTTTAATTACGTAGCACACAGCCCTATGGACTACCTAGGGCCTACTTTAGGGGTGATCTATATGGAATAAAAAGGAATTTAAAGCCTGGCAAGAGATTTTAAATACCACGCCGACATGGCAGTGTAACGGCACATACAGGCTCTGCAACAGCAGGCCTGACACATGTTTAAGGGCTACGTCAGGGGGTGGCACAAGCAGTGCTGCTGTCCCACAAGTAAATAATACTTTTGTTTTGCTAAAGTCGCCCTAAGTGGAAAGGGTATGCTGAGACGTGGGTCCCATGCTCACTGTGCCACTGGATTCAAAATAGCTTGGCTGATAAAGGGTGATAACCTGAATCCGGTCCCACAATGTTTGTTTCCAGGCCACGGAGGATCTGGCCTGGCAGTTTGGGCTGGACTGTTCACATGGGGAACATGGTCAAGACTGCTTTGCGTATGTGTGGGTCCAAACTGGGGTGGCATGGTGAGCAAAAGAACGATGGATTAAACACCGATCTGTGAGTGGGGGTGAGCATTTGAAAAGTTTCAGCACTCTGTCCATCATCCTTTTGTGTTGCTACACTCAGAAAATTGCCTTTACACAACTAAATCCTAAGTGGACATTGTTCCAGTCTCAATCGTACACTCATATTCTCTCTTTATATTGGATGGAATATAGCTCTGTTCACTCAGGAAACCTTAAAAAAGAAAATTACTTTAAATGGCTAAACACCCCTGGTATTACTCATAAACTTTAACACAATATATTAGCATTGTATAATATTATCAAAAATCTCATTTTGTTCAAAGAAACACATGCGAGTCATATTGGTATAATAGTTAAAAATTAATTTTAATCATTGGACCTCTCATCATAAAAACACAGATATAAACTGCAATTAGATATACATAGACCCTCAAATCAGTGCTACCGAAATCAAATCATGTATACATGAAAATAATCAATAAAAGCATAGCTGCTGAAGAAAATAATTCCATGAAATAAGTGTTGAATTTACAAAAGGATATAGTTAGCTTATCTTTGTTGAATCACAAATTTTGTTTCAACCGATCACAGTGAAACATTCTATCCTCAAACTTGCTCATAGGTTAATCAGTGTTTTATCTTTCTGCTTACTCTAGTCTACAGTGATAACTGTATTGTTATACTATGGTAGCTGGTTATCCCAAGCCCCACCTCTTGAATATTTTCCTTGCTGAAATTCACGTGAAATACTGAGGCATGGTTCTTTGAATTGAAGGATGGTTTTGAGTTAACCTGTAGTTGGTCTGAAGGCCGCTCAAAGCCTCTCTGCCAGGTGATTCAGACTTTGCCCCTGCTTTTCTGGTGAGTTATTCATATTTGATTATTTCATGCTGCTTCACTGTTTTTTGTTTTCTTTCACTAATTGTTTCCATTTCCTAATTTTTCCGGGAATTGTTCCAGAAAATAGAAAAAAATGTTAGTAATTGATACTCTTGCTTCTGTCAATTTGCTCATCTGGAGGTCATGTGCCTTTTATGCAGCTATTAGGAACTCGTTATGACACTGGCGGTCATTCCCGAAGGCTGCCGTCCTGGTGGCCGCTAAAAGACCGCAGTGAAGGCAGTAATCCACCCACCCTATTACAACACACAAAAGCAAAATCACCAGAATACAGCCATAAATCTGACCCAGCCAGGCTGAACGACGGCGGCAGAGAGGCGGTCCCACCACCCACATCGCCACAGCAGAAAAAGTCTGCGCTCCCTAATACGACCCACAAATCAGCACAGCGCTCTTAGCGCGGCCGTAATCCATTGGCGGTCTGGACTGTGGAGACCGAAATGGAACCTCCACTACAACACAACACAACACTACAGTGGCTAATTTGAATACCCCACACCTGATACACATACACACACCACATACTCCCCACACCACTATAAAACACACACACACACAACCCACAATCCTTTGCTACGGCAAACAACTACCATACATTGCACGACCACTCTGAAGATTGCACTGCACACACACATCACACTCACCATGTCCCGACAAGAGCACCCCCATTTCACCGATGATGAATTAAGGACCATGGTGGATGAAATCATCAAGGTAGGGCCACGGCTGTTCAGGGCACAAGTCCAGAAAACGTCCATACAAAGAAGACAGAGTTATGGCAGAGGATCATCAACAAGGTGAGTTTAGTGGGAAGCCACCCACGCACAAAGAATATAGGGAAGAGGTGGAATGACCCGAGGGGGAGGTCCGGTCCATGGCATCCAGGCAGCAACTCGCCATCATGAAGACTGGCGGTGGGCCCCCAACTCCTCCCCTGGCGATCACATCATGGGAGGAGAAGGTCTTGGCGATCCTGCAGCCTGAGGGTCTCAATGGAATCCCCAGAGGACTGGAAACTGGTAAGTCACCTATAATCCCCTTGTATTAAGAACTGTACCTGTAATGCATGCATTCACATCCCCTGCAAGCCCACCCTACCCCACTAACACCAATCCCAAAGCCTACACACCCAAATGTACCCAATGCATGTACAGCATGAAGCACAACTCCTACAATGCAGCACCCTTTGGCCACCTAACAATGCACATTCCCCTCTTATAACTACACCTGAGTACTGAAGCATGACATATAGCACTCAACTCGCAGCCCCTGTAAAGTACATCAGTTAGATGTGAATTACAATCCCTGTTATCCACAGGTGCCACCTAGAATGTTGTCAGTCAACCAGTGCCACGCAGAGCCAGTACCCCAGCAGATGAAGTGTCACCAGGCCACGTCAATCCATAGTGTGCCCACCTGCACAGGGACCTGAGTCAGCATCCACCACACAAGACGATGACGGCCCTGGTTTAAGTGGGAGTGGGCACACTGTGCCAGAGACACATGTACAGGGGGCTAGGGCCACAGGGTGGGGCAACCCAGAGTGCCACATGCCCATGAGGCAACAGAACAAATCCTGAGAGCATACAACCTATCCCAGAACAAGATGGGCCATATTTTAGACATGTTGGGGAAAACCTGAGGCTGTAGAGGGAGTACCACCAGGAGGCCAGGCAAGAATGGCATGCCCTCAATGCCACCATAGCCTCCATGAAAGGCTTGATACAGGAGCTCATCACGCCCCTGAACCTCTGACTCTATTAGCTCAGTACACTGCTTACCTGCAAAGAACTCTGCCAGGACAGCTGTACTGCTACAAGAATTGCAACTCTAGACTGCTGCTCTGAAAGAACTGCCTCTGCCCTGCTGAGAATGACTCCAAGGGATTGTTGGCTTGCCTCCTACACCTCTGTAGTCTAAGGGACACAAAAGACTTCCAACTCATCATCAACAGCACCTGGACTGTGCATGTTGCAAGTCTTGTCCTGCTAAGTGGTGCCAATCCAGTCCTGGGCCCTTGAAGTGGGTATAAAGTGCTGCAAATTCCAGACCCTGTGCATGGACGGCATTGTTTTAATCAGAACGGATGCATCTCCATCGATGCATCACCACTTCTGTGATCTGTACATCACCTCCATCCTCAACGCATCTCTGACTTTGCCCAGCTGGGAGCCGACGCATCGCTTGGATCTTCGGGATTAATGCCAACGCATCGCCTCCTTTCCATCTTGTTCTCAACATCAATGCATCTCCAAACCAAGGTACTGTTTCAGGTGACCAAGGCTGGTCCGTGTATCAGAACTGCGCTCCACTGACTTTTCAGATTTGACACAGTCTAGCGCGACCAGATGGCCCGGGTTGGCGCTTTACGTTTCTAAGCACTACTACTAAGTTTATTCTTCAAAGCTTCATATCTTGACTTCTACTTATTGGATATTTGTTGTTTTCATCTTGTTTTGCTTATATAAATATACATTTGTTTTTAATGGTAAAGAGTCTTTTTGTGGTGTTTCACTGTATTACTGTTTGAAGTGTTGCACAAACATTTTACACATTGTCTCTTAAAATAAGCCGGACTGCTCAGTGCTAAGCTACCAGAAGATTAGCACAGGTTAATTTAGGGTGCATATCTGACTTACTCTGATTAGGACTGTGGTTCCTGTGTGGACATGGGTGCATACTTCTGCCAACCAGAAGCCCAATTTTTAACATGTGAGAACTAAGGTCCTCATTATGAACATGACGGTGTTAACCATCGTGTTCAGGCCAGCGGTCATTTCATTGACCGCCAGCCTCCCTGGGACCCTGGTGGCAGCATAATGGACATTTTGCTGGGCCGGTGGGCGGAAACATTGTTTCCGCCCGCAGGCCCAGCAGAATGCCTGGCCGGGACATTGCCAGCGGCATCTATGCCTCTGTGCGGCGGGTGCAGCTGCACCTGTCAAGCAGATCACTGCTCGTAAATCGGTAGAGGTAGCTGTGGATGAGCAGCCAAGGCTTATCTAGGAGACATGCAAAGCTCATACAATACCACTGTAGTCACACAGCACGTACACACACATGAAAGAAAACACTTAGTTGTACAAAAATAAAGGTACTTCATTTTTTAGAAACAACTCACCACAAAATACTAGACAGGTAACCCACCCTTAGGAGGTAAGTAATACACTAAATATATACACTAGTAATCAGAAACAGGCATAGGATAGGTTAGAAAACAGTGCAAATAGCAATAAACAATAGTCAGCCTAGGGGTAGCACAAACCATACACTAAAAAAATTGAATGCGAACAAGGTACCCCCACCTTGGTAAGTAAAATGTGTAGAGGGGAGCTGGGAGCACTAGAAAATCACAGAGGTAAGTAACACTGTACCCACCAGCGAAAAGGAATGCAGGAGTAAAACACTGGATTTTCCCCAAACCACCCAAAAGGAGGAAAAGAAGAAAAAGAAGATATTCAGTCAAGACTGCAAGAAGATCTGCAGTGGATTCCTGAAGAAAGAAGACCTGTGGAGAGAGAGGACCAAGTCCAAGAGTTACAGTAGAGTCCAAGAGGAGTAGAGGCTACTACCCTCCCAGCTGTGGATGCAGGAGTAGGTCGACAGTGATGAAGAACAGGTCAGAACTGCAGCCCTGGAGCCGGAGAAGAGTTTCTGATCCATGCAGATGAAGACCCACACTGGAAGGAAGCTTGCAGACAGGAATTCCACCAACAAACCTTGGCAAAGGCAAACTCGCAGTTAGTAGAAAACAGGTGCTGTCAGGGACCAGCAAGGCCCAGGAGGACTCAACTCAGGAGAGGGAGTCACAGGAGACCCTCAGCATTGCAGAGAGTTCACAGAAGCAAGAGGCAGCACCCACTGAAGTCCCACTGAAGGAACACAGGAGTCGCAGAAGAAGCCCACGCAGAACTACAAAAGAGGATCCCACGCCGCAGGAGAACCATGCACGATGCTGTGCTTTACAGGATGGAGTGCTGGAGCTACACGTCGCCTGAAGATCCCTTGGAGGAGATGCATACAAGTCTTGGCAGCTGCAAGAGACGCGGTGAATGGGGGCACTGTTCTGCGGGGAAGGCAAAGGCTTAGCTGCACAAAAGTTGGACTGCTGGCAGAGAGGACCAAGAGGACTACTCCGGACCACTACCTATGATGCAGGATCCATGCAGCTCAAGATGAGGAGATCCACACAGCTGGTTGTCGCTTGTTGTAGGTGCCTGCGGTTGCAGGGAAGTGACTCCTTCACTCCAAGGGAGATTCCTTCTTCTTGTGAAGGCTGAAGTGTTGCAGTCTTCTGAGGATGCACGGCTGGGGAAATGTTGCAAAGCTGGCAGGAGACATGGAAACAAAGTTACAGCAGTGTTGTTGGTTCCTGGAGGGTCCAGTCACGGTTCCAGTGGCCAGAAGTCGAAGCAGAGATTGCAGAGGAGTCCTGCTGGAATCTTGCAAACCGAATCTGAGGACCCACCAAAGATAGAGCCCCTAAATAGCCCTGAAAGTGGGATAGGTCACCTAGCCAGTAAGCACCCATCAGGAGGGGGCTCTGACATCACCTGTCGGGCCTGGCCACTCAGATGCACCCAGAGTTCCCTTCCAACCTTGGAAACAAGATGGCAGAACCCAGGGACTCTCTGGAGGAGCTCTGAGCGCCATCCCTGGGGTGGTGATGGACAGAGGAGTTGTCACTCTCCTTTCCATTTTCCTGTTTCACGCCAGAGGAGGGACTTGGGGTCCCTGAACTGGTGTGGACTGGTTTATTCATGGAGGGCACCAAATGCACCATTCAAAACTTACCAGTGGCTTGGGGAGGCTACCCCTCCCAAGTCAGTCACACTATTTCCAAAGGGAGAGGGGTGTTGCCCCCTCACCCAAAGGAAATCCTTTAGTTTGCCTTCCTGAGCTTGATTAGATCAAGCAGCAGGAGGAGAAAAACCTGTCTGAGGGGTGGCAGTAGCATGGGCTGCCTGGAAAACCCTGTAGGACTGGTGGTAGAAATGCTGGGGGTCCTCTAAGGAGCCACCAGAGTGCATGGAATGATACTTCCAATACTTGTAACAGTATTGGGGTATGATTCCAACATGTTTGATACCAAACATGTCCAGGTTCGGAGTTACCATTATGTAGTTGGACATAGGTAGTGACCTATGTCCAGTACATGAGTAAAATGGCATCCCCACACTCATGAAGTCCAGGAAAATGGAACTGGAATTTGTGGGGGCACCTCTGCAAGTGCAGAGGTGCCCTCACACACAGGTACCTGCATCCTGCCCTCTGGGCTTAGAAGGTCTACCATAGGGGTGACTACCAGTTACATGGTGTAGTGACCTGGAGTGAAAACGGGTGCATGCACTGGTTTCACCCAGGCTGCAATGGCAGGCCTGCAGAACCCTTTGCATGAGCTCCCTATGGATGGCAGAATAACTGCTGCAGCCCATAGGGATCCCCTGGAACCCCAATGCCCTATGTACCATATACCAGGGACTTACATGGCAGGACCAGCATGCCAATTATGGGAAGAAAAAGGTACAGTTTAGAGGAGAGAGCAAAACTACTGGGGTCCTGGTTAGCAGGAACCCAGTAGACACAGTGAAATATACTGACAAAAGGCAGAAAATGGGGGTAACCATGCCAAGAAAAACGGTACTTTCCTACACTAGCCCCACAAACAAAGGATGAGAAGCCTAACCTTGCCAAGATGAGTCTTCATTGTCTAAGTGAAAATATCTGGGGAGTCCATCTGCATAGGAATGGGTACTACAAGAACTATATTCCACTGTATAGTCCATTCCCCGTAGGGATATGGACCAACTCAACAATTTGGAGTTTTCTCCCTTCATCTGTTTGAGCCATAGAAGGGGTTTGTAGTCTGTTTGAACAATGAAGTGAGTGCCAAACAGGTATGGCCTCAGCTTTCTATAGCTGCCTAACGCTTCTCTCTAAGGGTCAACCTTCTGATGATAAATGTAAGTGGTTGATCCTGGCCCTCAGTGTTGAGCTGAGAAAGAACTGACCCACCTCTACACCTGAAGCATCAGTTTGGCAATGAATGTCTTGGAGTAGTCAGGGCTTTTTAACACTGGTACAGAGCACATGCCTTGTTTAAGGTCCTCAAAAGCTTTTTGACAACTAGCTGGCCAAAAAACGTTATTTGGCATCTTTTTAGATGTGAGGTCATTAAGAGGGGCTACAATGGAGACATAATTCTTGATGAACCTCCTGCAGTACCGAGTGAGGCCTAGAAAGGCTCTCATCTGGGTCTGTGTGGTAGGTGGAGTCCACTCTAAAACAGTCTGGATCTTCCCATGCAATGGTTGAATCTGGCCTCCAACTACCAGGTGGCCAGTTATACAACCTCCCCCTGCCCTATCTGACACTTATAGGGCTTTTTGCAGAGCCTCCAAAATATTACAGAGGTGGACTAGGTGGTCATGCCTGGTAGAGCTAAAGACAGCTATGTCATTGAGATAGGCTGCACTCTAGGCTTACAAACCTTGGAGGATTGTATTTGCCAGCCTCTGAAAAGTGACAGGTGCATTCTTCAAACCAAAGGGCATAACAGTAAATTGATAATGCTCTCCAAAGGTTGAAAATTCAGTTTTTCGTTTTGCATCCTGTGACAATTTGATCTGCCAATATCCTGCAATCAAGTCAAAGATGCATAGACACTTGGCAGATGCCAGTGCATCTATTAGCTCATCTGCCCTAGGAATAGGGTGAGCATCAGTCTTGGTGTCTGTGTTGAGCCCTCTATAATCAACACAGAACCTCATCTCTCTTTATCCGTTCTGTGAGTGATGTTTTGGTACCAGCACCACTGGGCTAGCCCAGGGGCTGTCGGGAGAGCTCAATCACTCCTAGGTCTAGCATCTTTTTCACTTCTGCTTTGATGCAATCTCTAACATAATCAGGTTGCCTGTAAATCTTACTTTTAACAGGGAAGCTATCCATTGTGTCAATGGTGTGTTCACACAATGTTGTCTTACCAGGTGTCAGAGAAAACAGTTCAGATGCCTGACCTAGGAGGTTCCTGCAGTCCTCTTTCTGAGACTCAGAAAGGCAGTCTGCTAGAACAACTCCATCCACTGGGCCATCAGGTGCGGTGGTGGTGAAGAGATCAGAGAGAGGGTCACTCTCTTCTTCCTGTCCCACATCAGTTGCCATGAGCAGGGTCAGATTAGCCTTGTCATAGTAAGCTTTAAGGCGGTTCACACAAAGCACCCTGAGGGGGCTTCTCGGAGAGCCAAGGTCCATCAAATAGATGACCTCACCCTTTTTCTCCACTATAGTGTGGGGACCACCCCATTTGTCTTGGAGGGCCCTAGGAGCCACAGGCTCCAGGACCCACACCTTCTGTCCTGGCTGGTACACAGTTAGGACAGCCTTCTGGTCATGCCACTGCTTTCGCAGTTTTTGGCTGGCCTGAAGGATTTTAGTGGCCTTTTTCATGTACTCAGCCATCCTGAATCTGAGGCCAAGTACATAATCTACCATGTCTTGTTTAGGAGGCGTGAGAGGTTGCTCTCATCCTTCCTTTACAGGTGCAAGTGAACCCCTAACAGGGTGTCCAAACAGAAGTTCAAAGGGGCTGTAGACCACTCCCTTCTCAGGAACCTCCCTGTAGGCAAACAGGAGGCATGGCAATAGGACATCCCATCTCCTCTTGAGTTTTTCAGAGAGTCCCATAATCATGCCTTTGAGAGTCCTATTGAACCTCTCAACCAAGCCATCGGTTTGGGGGTAGTGAACTTGTAGGTTACACCACTTTCCTTCCACATGGCATTAAGGTATGCAGACATGAAGTTTGTACCTCTGTCTAATATCACCTCTTTTGGAAAGTCCATCCTGGAGAAGATTCCCAGGAGGGCCTTTGCAACTGTAGTGGTCCTTAGAGGTATAGCCTCTGGATACCTGGTGTCATGGTCCACCACTGCCAGTATGAATCTGTTTCCAGAGTGAGTGGGTGGGTCTAGAGGGCCAACCATATCCACCCTAACCCTCTCAAATGGAACCTCAACCACTGGTAGTGGAATACGGGGGGCCTTTGGGGGTACCATCTGTCTTGCCACTGGCTTGACAGGTGACACAGGAGTGAAAAAACTCCTTTGTATCTTCAGACGCAAGGGGCCAGTGAAAGTGTGGGACAAGTCTGTACTAAGTCTTGCTGTGCAAGGGTCAACAAAAATTCTCTGTGACGTGGCCAAGATGGCGACCGGTGCAGACGCTAGGTGAATAGCTCTGCTCTCTGCCACAAAGTAATCCTGCTGGAACACCCTGCAAGGACATTCCCCCTCACATTCCAGATTTGAGATCCCAATAGTCCTGGGCGTGTGGAGTTGGGCTGAGGGGTCCTGTTTCAACCGCTGGTGATGACCAGTGCACCCAAGGGCTGTGCGGCCTGCGCGGCTGACTGGAAAGAGGAGGCGTGACCCTGATGTGGCCTGTTCTGGTGCCAGGCATACAGAGGGGGTGCGACACGTCTCAGCCCAACATGCCGGAGTGAAGCTGGGGAACGGAGGGGAAAGCAACTGCTGTGACCGACGGTGCAGGACGAGGAGGCGGGGGGATACGCGGTGTGCTGGAGGCGCTGCGCAGCCCAGGAAGACTGAGTGACAGGAGAAACGCTACAGAGTGCAGGCACCCGCACTGAAAGTCAGGCTGAGCTCACTGGGATCCGGACATGAGGTGAGCATGCAGTTAAAGCTGAGGGCTTCTCCTAGAGACCGGGGAGGGGGCCATCCTTTTGACACTTTGAGAAACCCCTGGCAGGGGCCTGGAGGGCCGATAACAAAGCAGTGCAGCCCAATGGGAAGGGAACCATGAATTGACTGGCTCTAGGGAACATTAAAGTAGCGTGCAGGAAGTGGCAGAGAAGGGCTCCTGACCCCTTTGGCCGCGCTGGACGTTGGAGCCACATAGGAACAGGGATGGTAATGCGGAATCGCTCAGTTGCAAGATCGGTACCGAGGGGCCCCGTTGGTAAGCTGTGAAGGCCCAACAGGCTACCAAGGATTTGGAAACTGCGGCTTGGATCCGGGGCACTCAGGAAGACTACTCCTAAACAAACCAATTGAACATTGATAAGAGGAGAGTGACAGGCCATGGAAAGGGAAGGGCATCGACCACCCTGATATAGGTATACTTTTGGAACACTGACATTTTAACTACAGCAACTTGGAGATCAAAGAGACCTTAGCAAGGAACAAGACCACAGGCAAGGTCTTTTCAAATATGATCTTAACCTCAATGGGACAGATAATGATAAAGTAGACACTGGCTTCTTTATAGACTGCTTTGCAGAAATAATATTCATTGAGGATGTTGTTGAGAACAGAGTAGCAAATGAAGTCACAGTAGTGATGCAGTTACTTTCACTTCGACCTGCAGATCACCTTTAATCAAGACATCCCACAAACAAAGAGAAAAAGGGAAATATACCTTTTGCCCTCTGAAAGTAAGTATGAGAGTCCTAAAGACTAATCAAAGGTTCTGGGGGACAGCATCAGAGAATTCTCATACACTTACATAAGAAAATCTAAGCTCTAAAGTCTCCAAGGGGAAAGGCGCTCTGAGATCTATAACTCATTAGGGGAGTTTGGGGCATCAATGAGATGAATAAACCAGATAATGTGCAATTTTAAATTAATGTGTTTATTTATGCTGTTTGTTGTAACCAGATGATGTAAATGACTCAACTTTTTGAATACATGAAAGATTCAAATCTAGAGAACAATATATGCAGTGAAGAGAGTATGTTGCTATATTTTATTAAATAACTTTTCTGCTTGAGCTTTTTCTTTTTGGCAGGAACAGCCAAAAAATGTGTCAGCAAACATTTCCAGGACAAAAACGTTTCGTTAAATCTTGAAAGGGGTTATGTTGCTGATACCAATGAGAATTTATTATTCTGAGTTGTTTGATACCAAACAACCCATGATTCAGAAAAGCCATCATGGAGCTGGGAGACTAGTAATGACCAGTGTCCAGCACATGTACTTGCTATGGCTTCCCTGCACACTTACTATTCATTAAGGTTTTGTAAAGACACAGTAGAGATATAGTTACTCATGCAGACATATGCCCTGACACGTATTGTAGTGCACCCTGCCTTAGGGATGCAAGGCCTGCTAGAGGGTTGACCTACTTATAGTGTATGCAGTGCTAGTGGACAGGGCACTCTTGGTGATTGCCATGAAGATTTTGTAACTTTGGAATACATTAGGTCATGCACTTGCACTGGCAGTCTGCATGGGGCTGATGTGGAGGTCTCTCAGAGTGGCACTATTGGTGCTGCAGCTCTGGGGAACCCTCTTCAGCACCCATGCCCTGGGTACCAGGGGTACCATTTACTAGGGACTTACAAGGGTGGCTGAAGTGCCAAACAAAGTACAGTTTTGGGGAAAGGGATATGGCCCTGGAAACCTGTTTAGCATGGGCCCAGGACACTTACAGTTCAAAACCACATTATTTTCCAGGCAAAAAGTGGGGGCTAACTCTGCAGAAAGAGGCCTCTCTCACACTTTCCAGAGAGCTGCATTCCTACATAGGAAGATTAATTAAAGCGTTGGGTTGCTTTAAGCCTGGGTTACAGGTTGCACTTTTTCAGTCTCACTACCCACTGAACTAAGAAGCATTTTAAACCCCGCTAGCTTTCACCATGAGCTGAAAACCCACTTTTATGTATTTAGTTCATCAACCAGTAAATGTCTGGTCCTTAATTGTCAGCGAAGAGAGAAATAGGAAGGAAAACACTTTATTATTTCAAACATAAAATTAATAATGAACTAATAGGAATGCCATATTTCTGAACGGCTCTTGCTACCACACATTTTCCATTTCATAGCAGTGTAGTCTGCAGACGTCATTATTACTCCTCTCTAAATAGTACTCAATTTCTTGACCTAATACGCTGAAAGACTGAATCCCGCCCTGCTGGAACTTGAACCTGTGACTTGCTGATCCCAGAGTGAGCTCTTAATTGACTCAGCTCTCTTACAGAGCACCAGGCAGTCGCAGCTCGCGGGAGTTACAGGGGGCGACCGGCGGCGGGGAGGGGGCAAAGTGGGTACCTGCTGTGGATCACATATGGAGGTTTTGTACTTTTCCCTTTCGAGGCTGTTTCTAACGAAAAACGACTTCTACGCGGGTTCCTTTCTGGGGACTTTCTGAAAACATAATTTTGTTTTCCTCCCATAGCACACATTTGTCTATTTTGCATGTTCATGTGACAAAACTATCGTGAATGTCTCAGAGGCTGTTATAGAGAAACAATATAGAGATGCTGGAATCCTTTTCAGAGAACCATCTTTTACAATATTGGGAACATAGCGAACAGATCGAGGAACCAATTTGGATTACATAGAAGCGTTACGGTGTAAATATGAGAAGAAAATAAAGATGACAAGAAGAGAGAGTATGAGGAGACGTACGAGGGTCATTAAAGAGTGGGTACAGGGGTAGGAGGAGATTAGAGAGATGTGGATTCTGTGAAGTTTAGTTGAGCTTTACAATGCAAAATCAAAAACAATTGAATTCGTCAATGCTTGATGAACTGTGCCATGCAGCGCGCTATCCATTTCTTTTTAAGGCCACTGAGTCTTAATTGCACATTTGTGCTTAGTGTCTGCCAGAAAGTATAGCACCTATGCTTTCTGAATCATCTTGAAGTCTGCTCGCCAGCTTCGCACTACCGAAAGCATTGCAGTACCATCCACATGGCAGAATGTATGACGCACCGAGGTATATACCAGCATCATTTTCGAATCAACATTGCGTAAGTGCAAGCCATGCTTGCGTAACGTTTTTGAGAATTAAGTCCAGGCCTAGGGACCGTGATCTCCCCTGCCTAGCAAGAGGAATAAACCCTGCTGGTCTTTTCATAGCCCTATCACAAAGGTTGTTTGCCCTTGGAAAACAAAAATAATTCATTTGACAGGCCACAGCATTTGCCTGGGCTGAGGGGGAGGCTGTGTGGTCTCAGTTTTGCTATAATCGTGACCTCCGCTACCCCTCACCACCACAGGAGAGAGCTGCAGGAAAAGC
The DNA here is from genome assembly GCF_031143425.1 of Pleurodeles waltl. Taxonomy (NCBI): domain Eukaryota; kingdom Metazoa; phylum Chordata; class Amphibia; order Caudata; family Salamandridae; genus Pleurodeles; species Pleurodeles waltl. The sequence continues at coordinate 1,558,193,685 of NC_090444.1, forward strand.
AGCTTTCCCAATGTCCGTAGGAGCTACTGATAAGGTTGCTGAGTGGGCACAGGTCTGGGTTTCACAACTTGCAGCCAAGGCAGGGCAACCTGCCTTCTAATGACAAGCTTTGCTTCTCCAGACCTGAGGACATGGACACCTCCCCCCCACAATAAACTGAGGACCAGGGTTGAGGCGTAACGCAAAATGGTGGGGTCCTCCCAGCAGAAGCGGCGAAAGCCCCTGAGACTCCTGTATCTCACAAATATTAATAGGACTTAGGTGGAACAGGGTCCCCGAAGGTTGGGGCCATTTTCGCTGCAGGGCTTCAGTTACACGCCTGGACCAGGGGCTTCTTCTAGAGGTTGTCAAACAGCCTGAAAAAAACACATGCACTGTTTACTTACAGTAATGTATATAGCCACTCCTCCTAAACACTCCTGGAGGTCGAACATACGAGCTACCCTCACATTTCCAGGACTGCGTCTAGCTCCCAGTCCACTCCTGCCTGGAGACACATGCTTTCCCGAACTCTTCCCAGGCCTGCCGATGTCTGGGTGGCTCATCCATTGGCCTGGCTGGCAGCCACCGCATATATCAATGGGGGGGGGGGAACAAACGATGGAGGAATGATTTAATACATTTTTTTAAAGAAACACCTTGCGCAGCCCGTCTCTCATGGCCGCCTCTTGCTGCCTTGCTACTCTTGTGGGACACCAGCACAGTTTCCCTGGTGCTGCTTACATGCTACACTTGGCATGTAAGCAGCACCAGGATTGGTCTGAATGGCAGTGACTGCCGCTCAGACACAAGCCGGGCTGGAAAAACCTAAGTGTGCATGTGTGTTTGGCCAGCCAAACACACATGTGCACTTAGTGCAATCTCCCACCTCTCCATGGCCCAGCCCTCCCCTTTCTGCACCTGCTGGCTGTGCCAGCAGGTGAAAAATAAAAAATAAAGCAATAGCAAGCTATTTTTTATTTTTCATCTGCTGGCTCATTCAGGGGGGCAGCGCCCCTCTGCCACTGCGGAGGAGCCGCCCCTGGCAACAGCATGTGAAAATGACAAAGTTGGTTCACACTGGATGCGCAACGTATGTTTGCTGTTGTTTTATGATAAAAACAAATGTACGACACAAATATTGTGTTCCGTGTATATATATATATATATATATATAGTCACAAAAACGTCCTTTTATTCATATTTGATAACCTTTTACGTTTTCAATGTCATTACAATACAGGGTAAAAATAAGGCAAATGGCCCACGTCTCACGTTAAGTTTAGCAAATGGATGAATGAAATCGACATAAAACAGGTTATAGTAATATATGATATTTGAGTGCTCTTGGTACTCTGTTGATAACAAGTCTTCCATCATAACTTAAAGAGGCAAAGAGCCAAGGATCTGCAGATGACCATTCAACTGCATAGACACTGTCTTCATGCTCTTCATAGGTGGCTATAATACTGTCCTGAAGAGGCTCTTTGGTCCTAGAGTCACAGAAAATATAAATGAAAGATTAATGAAACAGGTCAGTATGGGATACATCGGATTGACAATTTAAATAAACAAGCACACTCCGTAAATAAACTTGTTGCGCCGTTAAAAAACACTTAAGTGTGAGCGTACATTCAGGAAAAACGATTGTTCCATTATCACTACAATGCCTTTGATGACGGTTTTAGGATGCTTACCTGCTGAAAACTAGGTGCAACTAGATTAAAGAGCTAGTCTAATGTAACTTTTTTGATGTGTACAACGTGTACATATTTCAGGGTCAAATATGGATGTGTGGTCGTCCGTAGACATGCTTGGTCATGCACCAGTATCGCACGATTCATTTTCACGTTTATAAATGTGAATGTGACAGATGAAAGCATATTTGCCTCGAGGCCAAAAAGTGCTCTTACCTTTGCAAAAAACGGCCACCGTGCATAATCCCTCCCTTTAAAGCGTCCCTTTGAATACCCCCAAACACTGATCTTCTCCCTTCACTAAAACCCCTAACAGCCAATACCCATCTACCCCATCCTCCGAACAGCTAAATCATTCTCACTAGTGTTTGATGGCTTATTCTTTTATTACTCTGGCACCCAAAATTTTTAGATTTAACATTCCCCACTCTTTTTTTGGACCTGATGCGCCGTTGGCAAAAATGCTCAAAGCAGCCACGCTCCTTTTGTCTCCTCCCGCAATAGCTCTCCTTCTATCTCTCTATTCTTGCTCTCACATTCTCTTCTCCCTCTATCGCTGCTTTATCTCAACCTCCCCCTCTCTTTCTTGAGGTCTTCAGGTGCCTGTTTTACTTAACTTCGGGGAGCTGGGGAAAAGGCAGGGGCACCAGGAGTAGCCCTAGTTAACGGCACATCTGCTGAGTAGTACTAGCACAGATCTATCAGATGTACGGTGGCCATGCTGTGAAGGGTAAGTGCTTCACTATTAAATTATGGCAACCCAGCTGAGGAGTATTGGCATGGCCCTTCCATGGTACAGTAGAACTGGACAGCAGCCGTGCTCAAGAATGATTCTAATGTTCTATGAATGGATACCTTGTTCAGAGGTTTTGGGAATGTTCATGAGACGTATGGCAAACCCTCCAGAGGTTTAGTGGCATAGTTCACGAAAGAAAAGCAGCCCTGCTGCGTAGCACTGGCTCTACTCAGCTGGTGATATGATGGGTTCCAGAAGTATATTTCAACTTGCGCAAAGTATCACTCGTTTTTATTATAATTTGATCTCGGGAAATAACCTTGGATTACTTTGACAACAATGTTAAAGAAGTGCTAATATAGAAAACTGAACTCTTAATTCTTAATTTAAAAATGTAACTATCAAACTCAGATAATCAATTTTCAAAAAAGAGTAAGTTTTTTAAGATCTCTTTTATTGCTTTATAATTGCATGAAAACGCATACAGAACAAAATAACTTCCCATCTTTTTGTAACCCCCGCTCCCCCTCCCTTTCCCCTTTCGCACTTCCCATCAATTATACAGAGGTGTTTGTTCGGTTCACAAATGAGTCACTTATTTGGTCTCTTGTACGATCTTCAACTGGAATACTTGGTCAGCTATACATGATCTGATTCTGATAAATTTGCCTCTGCATCAGAGTTAGAAGTGTCAGGTGTTCTAAAATTGTCCAGTATCGTGTTCCAATGCTGAGCATTGTCTCTAGTTCCTAGGCCCCTGAGTGTTTCCCTTAGTAATACTGTCCCTTCAGTTTCCGCCCACTTGATTAATCCATTTCTCAAACGATTTATCTGTGGGCCCTTCGAATCTTTCCAGTGTGAAGTTATTTCTCTCCTTGCTAGTATCAGAGCCAGGTCTATGAATCGGTTTGTGATTTTATGCTTGCTGAGGCGGGGGAAATCTCCCAAAACCGCCACCATGGCTGATCGGGATAATGTTCTGCCCGTGCAAGTGGAGAGTGCCTCAAATATCCCCGTCCAGTAGTCCCCGATTAGTGGGCAACTCCAGAGCATGTGCAGCAACTCTGCTGCTAGTTCTGCACACCGAAGGCAGCTGGCATTTTCTACACCATAAATCTTTGATATCATATATGGGGTTAAGTAAGCTCTGTGATAAACATATATGTTTATTAATTTAAGCCTGGCATTTCTGGAAACTGTATATATGTGTGTGGTTATTCTGGTCCACTGTGTGTCATCTATTGTATTATCTAGTTCCCCCTGCCATTTGGTCTTAAGTTTATTTAAGGGAAGACATATGCTGGCTAGTAGAGATGTATATATCCCTGATATCAACTTCCCTTGGTCTCCTATAGTGCATATTTGGTCACAGGTATTATGTCTGGGGGGTTCTTCTAGTCCTGTGCCCCATTGTTTATGAAGAGTCCTAGCAATTGCGTTAAAGGTTAGGAACATCCCTGGTGGTATCTGGAACCTTTCCTGCAGTTCTGCATAAGTGCACAGTTTCCCATTATTATATAGAGCTCCTATGGTGTCGATCTGAAGTGCCATGAATTGGGTGATACCCCTTATCACATGATTTCCTGTGACGGTTCCTATACAGATCAGGGCGGCCTCTGGTGAGTACGGTGTTCTGGTATGTGTTCGTTTTAGGTATTGTTCCCAGCAGTGACGCGATGCTTCCCATTCTATGGGAAGTGGTTTATTCTGTTTCTTGGGGATTAGTAGAATGCCCAGAATTCTATCACGGGAGCAGTGGAGAGGGGCTCTCAGTGCTTCCTCCACTTGGGGTGCTCTGATGAATCGTGCCAGCCATTGGAGTTGGCTCTCCCAATAGTATAATTCAAAGTCAGGAACAGCCAAACCACCTTCTGCTGTTGTTCTCTGGAGGGTGCGCAATGCTATCCTTTGTCTGTTGGTTCCCCATATAAATCCTGTAATCAAATTGTTTTAAATACCACCCTCAGTATAATGAGTGGCATGGTTGCGAAGTAATATAACATTCTAGGTAATACTATCATCTTAATCAGTGCAACTCTCCCAGTGACAGCTAGCGGGAGAGTTTGCCAGAATATCATGCGGTTTTTGATACTCCTAATCGTGCTCTGAATGTTCCCTTCTAGTAAATCCTCAACGGAGTGATAGATATTGACCCCTAAATATTTGAATGTGGATGGGGACCACAGGAGACCACGATTGTCCATTGGTTTTTCGATACCCCTAGTAGCTGGAAAAATGGACGACTTCCCCCAATTTATCCAGAGCCCAGATGCAGCCCCAAAGTTGTCTAACATTGTCATTGCCCCTGGTAGATCGGTCTCTGCATTCCGGAGGAAGAGTAACATGTCATCGGCATAGAGAGCAATATGATGCGTCCATGCATTGATTGTAATGCCTTCATAGAACCTCTGGGACCTAGCTGATTGGGCGAGAGGCTCAACTGCCAACGCAAAAAGCAAAGGTGATAGCGGGCAGCCCTGTCTTGTACCCCTACCTATGGCAAAGGAAGGGGATATTGTACGGCCAGTGCGTACTCTCGCTGTGGGGTTTGTGTAGAGAAGCCTCGTCCATTTGACAAACCCTTCTCCTAGTCCTAGCTGCAGCATAGCTCGTTCTAGGTAGTCCCATCGTAAACTATCAAAAGCTTTCTCGACATCTATCGAGATGATTACTGCTCTATTTGCGTCAGATGGCAGGGCATGAAGGAGTGAAATCAATCGACGGATATTTTGGGCAGTGCTTCGCTTTGGGATGAATCCTGATTGGTCCTGATGGATTAATGAGGACATGTATGGTAGAAGTCTGTTAGCTAGTACCCTGCTTAGTATTTTATAATCTAAGTTCAACATTGATAGTGGGCGGTATGATCGAACTTCTGTGGGGGGTTTGGTGGGTTTCAGAAGGGGAATCATTATGGCCTCTGTAGTGGAAGGAGGCAAGCTGTTGTTATTCCATGCCTCTGCATATAAGATGCTGAGCTGGGAGGTTAATGAGTCCTGATACGTAAGATAGAACTCCAAAGGGAGACCATCCATGCTCCTGGTACCTTGCCCCTTGCCATACTCTGAATTGCAGTCTTTATTTCTGTAAGCGATATGGGAGTCGCCAGGGCTATTCTATCTTCCCCTTTCAATGCCGGGAGGTTGAGGTTCCCCAGATCTTGTAATTGAGCATCGCTGAGTACTTCGGTGGGGTGGGGGGGGGGGGGGCATATAGCTCTGAGTAATATTTAAGAAAGGTGGCATTGATCTCCTTCTGTCCATATACTTTAATACCCGGGGTGGTCTCTAACCCCACCACTATGGTTTGATGCTGGGGCGGTTTGGCCAGCCAAGCCAGTAGGGCACCTGCTCTGTCGCCCTCTGTATGTTGCTTCTGCAAGAATTGTTTGTAATCGAAGCAAGACAATCTAGTGTTAGTTTCTATTATTCTAGCCCTTGTCTCTTCTAGTTGTATTGAGAGGTCGGGTTGTGTTGGGTGCTTACGTTCGAGATCCCTAAGGAAGTTCTCGAGATCGGTTAGTTCTATCTCTAGCACCTTCCGTACTCCCACAGTGGTGCTAATACAATATCCCCTGATCACTGTTTTAAAGGAATCCCATTCGACAGACCTGGACGAGGCAGTTCCAGCATTGTTATCGAAGAATTCCGTAATCTGCGTGCCCAGTTGGGCTCTAAAAGCCTCGTCTTCAAGTGACTCTGCTCTCAGACGCCAAGTGGGAATCAAAGGTCTCTCGCCGCACCAGGCCAAAGAAATCAATAAGGGATTATGATCTGAGATGGTGCAGCCAAGATACTCGGCCTTCGCCACCACAGACTGCACCTCTGGAGATGCCAAAAAGGTGTCCAGTCGTACATGCAGGTCGTGAACTGCTGAATAGAAAGAGTATTCTCTATTGGGGGGATTAAGTTTGCGCCAACAATCCGTTAATTGCCAGTGTTTTTGCCACTGCCGGAAGTGCAGTGCTGTTTTATGGGTTACGGATTGTGACAATGGTGGGTGCGATCTATCCATTGCGGTATCCATTACACAATTAAAGTCTCCTCCTATTAACGTAGTATTAGTGAGAAGTGTGCTCATGATCAGTGATAATCTGTCTAGGAATCTTCCCTGTTCGTGATTTGGGGCGTATAGTCCTGCAAGAGTTACCTTTCTCCCGTCCAATCTACCAGAAATCACTACGTATCTCCCCTCAGTGTCGATCAAGGTATGAAGAGCCTGTAATGGGACGCCTGGTCTGATCCATATCAACACTCCCCTTGCAAACGCTGAGTGGGTAGTGGCAAATATTTGTCCCCTCCTGCGCTTTTTCAAGGCCTTGATCTCCTGCTCCAACAAGTGAGTTTCTTGTAAGATAGCTATGTGCACTCCCCTTCGTTTAAGATAGCTGTGAACCTTGTACCTCTTGGACATGTTATTTAGTCCCCTGACATTCAATGTAATTATCTTGTATTCTGTGGTCATAATTTAAGGAGGGGTGTAGAGGCGGTCCGCTAACACTGCTCTATTATTACTACTGAACATACCTATTGAGTTTCGTAATCTAAGGTGTGAACCATTTGGACTGCGAGATAGATGTGCCTGATAAACCCTGAAAACAACACAACCAAAATCAAACCCCCTTTGTAACTCTCTCTCCCCAGGACCGGTACCTACAACTCTCCCCGTCCAAACCATTACAACTATTGTAATCTTAATTATCAACCTATTGGAGGGAGGTGTGCCAGAGAACAAGAGGCAGCGTCCCTGACCCTTCCCCAGGCCCAATCATGTGTAATGTGCCGGTTAAGAAATTACTTCTAGGTTCCTATCGCTCTATATTCACGGTTGGGTTCTATCAATATCCCTAAACAGATAGAGGTTCCCCCATAATTGTCCGCTCACTTGCCAACTTGTTCTTTTAGCGAGGTCAAATAATCTCGTCCGCCGTTCTTGGGGTGATCAAAGGCAAGCCGACGAGAGTGTCCTGGGAGGATATTGAAGAATGTTTGCAGTTTGAGTCAACGTCTGATGCAGCATCTGGGGTCCGGTGTGTATGGAAGTCTCCGCCGCTTAACGCTGCTGCTGTTTCCACCGCATCACGCATCTCCTGTTGTGACTGACGTTTCGATGGAGCCGCTTCTGTGGTCTTCTTCCATGATCTGCTACGTTTCTTCCCGGGGTTTCGGAATGTTCTGTCGCGGGTTGCTCTGCAGTGGATGTTCAGCGATTCAAGCCATTCCATCGCCAGCTGAGGTGTGAGAAAAAAATGGGTTCTGTTATCGTATTCCACTCGGAGTTTTGCCGGAAAGAACATGGCATATTTTATACCATGCTCAGGCATGGCTCGTTTTACTGCTATGTAGGATGCCCTTTGTGCCTGTGTTTCTCTCGTAAAGTCTGGGAAAATCATAACCTTTTGGCCATCCATTTGAATCTCTCCTAGCTGGCGGGATTGCGACAATACGTAGTCTCTATCTTTGTGGTGGAGTAATCTAGCGATTATTGGCCCTGGCCTGACTCCCGGTGGTGGTAGTCCGCCAGGGATCCTGTGGGCTCGTTCCACCGCAAAAAATGGTGAGAAGCCCTCTGATGCTACTGTGTCCCTAAGCCACTGTTCTAGGAATACTTCTGTATTAGCTGCGGAGGCCTCCGCCCCCTCCGGGACCCCCACCAATCTGATGTTGTTCCGCCAGGCTCGGTTTTCTGCATCCTCTGTCCTTGCCTCCAATGTTTTCAGCCGGGTGGTCAGGTCTTTAATTTCTGAGGATGAGTCTTTGTGCGCCGCTAATACCCCTGTCAGCGTAGTCTCATGCAAACCCACCGTTTCCTTCAATTTACGGTGGTTGTCTCGCAAAAGGGAAAGATCTGCGGTGAGGTTATCGATTTTACGCTCAAGCGCTTCCCGGGAGTCTTTAATGGCCAGCAGCACAGTGTCCAGAGTTGTTTCTTGTTGTTTGTGCCCCGTTTGCGATTCTCTGGCGGGCGTTGGGGGTGGATTCTCAGTGTGCGAGGAGTCCCCCGCTGGTGATTTGTCTTTTTTTTTGGTTTTACCATTGTAACAGGTCTCAGATGCTTCTCTTCAATTTTGGAGACCTTCGGTCGTTATTATGGCAGGGTTTAAGCTTTGGGCCTGGATTGTGGCACTACGCTGCATTCGCTGATGTTCCGCTTCGTACTGTTGCTCTCGTCGTTAGTGGCAAATGTGTCCTTTGCGCCCTTCAATGGATGGTGTGGGAGATCTCACCTCCACGGTACCTTCGTATCCTCTCAGCCGAGGTCCGCGGCTGTAGCCGGCTCCCTGCTCTGTCGCGGTCGCCATTTTGTGTTGCGGCAGCCGCAAAATTGTCGGGGGGAGTTTTTCGGGCGATCACTGCCCCAAAGTGGAGCGCCGCGGTTCCTACTTGTGCTGTATATTCTCCTATCGCTTCTCTACAATTTTTAAGACCTCCGGTCGTTATTATGGCAGGATTTAAGCTTCGGGCCTTGATTGTGGTCTGAGGGCGCCGCTCTACGCCGCATTCGCTGATGTTCCGCTTCGTAATGTTGTTATCTCCATTGGTGGCGAAGGTGTCTGAGCCCCTTGTGTCCTTCAATGGATGGTGTGAGGGTTCTCACCTCCACGAGACCTTCTCAGCCGAGGGCCGCAGCGAGCTCACTGTTCTGTCGCGGCTGCCATTTTGGGTTGCGGCAGCCGCAAAGTTTTCGGGGGGAGTTTTCCGGGCGATCTCTGCTCCAGGGTGGAGCGCCGCGATTCCTACTTGTGCTGTATATTCTCCGATCGCTTCTCTTCAATCCCCAAAACCTCCGGTCGTCACTATGTCAGGATTTAAACTTCGGGCTTGGATTGTGACCCGAAGGCGCCACACTATGCCGCATTTGCTGATGTTCCGCAATGTACTGTTGCTCTCGCTGTTTGTGGCAAAGGTGTCTGAGCCCCTCGTGCCCTCCAATGAATGGTGTGGGGGTCCTCACCTCTATGGGACCTTCGTATCCTCTCAGCCGCGGGCCGCGGCTGCAACGGGTTCACTGCTCTGTCGCGGCCGCCATTTTGGGTCACGGCAGCCGCAAAGTTGTCGGGGGGAGTTTTCTGGGTAAACTCTGCCCCAAAGTGGATCGCCGCGGTCTCTACTCGTGCTGTATATTCTCCAATCACTTCTCTTCAGTTTTCAAGACCTCCGGTCGTTATTATGGCAGGATTTAAGCTTTGGGCCTGGATTGTGGTCCGGGAGCGCCGCTCTACGCGTGCAGCTCCATTGGTCCCAGGCCACGCCCCCTCTTGCAAAATGCACACTTCTTGCTGCATTCCTTATTCAGGAACGCAGCGAGATCTGTGTCCGCAGAAAATAAACCCAAATTGTGGACTCAAACATTTTGCAAATACACAGATCTGTTAACTGAATCTGATCATATGCAAAATACTGATTTTCTCATCTGTGCTAGTTTCCCACCTTGCTATGTAAACCCGACTCAATCAATGCCAATTATTTCTTTGAAAGTGAAGCTAACTACATACAAGCATTGGAGATGTACAAACCATTTTTAGGGTCACAAAAATTTGTAGATTCTGTGCTTGCAAACCCACAAATGCATTTTTCAATGTATTAAAGCCGTTAGTATTCATTAACTTTTTTTGTCACTCCTAAAATAGGCCTAGAATTGGATTACAAATTGCTATTTGGAAGGTTTGTAGGTATCCCTTCCCAATAGTGATTCCTATCCGTATATATCAATGCCTTATGGCCGAAACAGTGGGTAAACCAATGAAAAGTTACTGACCACAAAGTTGGGGTGGTAACCCATTCACAAAACAGGAAGGGCCCCCGCTGGGACTCCTTCCACTTTGTTAAAGTAAAAAAAAGAAAAAACATTTGTAGTGGAGGAGGCAGTGCGTGAGGGGACCACAGTCTACACTCAAACTCACTTTTAGGAGTTTCAGACTTTTCTCTTAAGGAAAATGGACTGCAATTAAAAAACAATATTTTAAAGTAATCACAGGCATGATGGTCTGCTGACCCCAGCAGGTCACCATACTTGTGAGGGCATCCAATTTTTAATTTGCTACCTGAGATAGGTCATACTAAGATTCACTACCATTCAACATTTTGTGAATCAACCTATAAGTGCACAGGTCACTTCGCAAATTTCCACCCTGGTCGTGAAATTATAGGTTGGAATTTGTGGCCATTATTTTGCGACCAGTATTGCGTACATTAGGTCCTGTCATCTGCTGTCAAACTACTGTTGAACTGTACTGTTTAGGTCGACCTTCAGATTGCTCCAAGCAAACAACAAATGTTAAAGCCATTGACAAAATCCTATTTAAAAATTACAACAAATAAACATAAACAACAAATGTTAAAGTCATTGACAAAATCTTATTTTAAAAGAGACATCAAATAAACATAACAGCAATGACAGTTTTTTCTTCAAAAGAAAACGTTAAAATGAACTTCTTACTTCTCCTCTGGATGATGATCCTCTTGGTCACTTAGATCTTCTTCATCTACCAGGTGCCCAAAAGGTTCAGATGAAATGGACACCATGTTTGAAAGAATTACTCTACTGTCGCTGCTGCCTGTGAGGACTAACTGGTCATGGGAATGGTTGTACCGGACACTCCAAACCCTACATTACAAAAATAACAACATCTCTCAACATTTATAAGTATATTTATTTACAAGACAAACAAATTATCTATTTTTGGTAACACTCTTTCTGGTGATACCCTAGCTAAGGGCAAATTCTTCACCTTGTGAATATCCCTAGCATCAGACTGAATCTCGAAACTCAAACAACAGCGCTCTTGCATTCTAACAGGCGGCGCTGAATTAGTTCTACCCGAAGTGATGAAAGAATCCACATATGAGAGCCACCCATACAAAATGATATCAGTTTCTTTTGGACGTCAGTGCCCTCATATGCATAGAGCATCAGCAGATTGGAAGAACCAGTGAACAGATTCCTAAATTGAGACTTTTTTTTAGGTAAAAAAGGAAATCATTCCATAGAACAGAAAGGGTGAAAGGCAGTGAGCAATCTGAGGGTAGGTACAGTATCCACCAGAAAGAGTGTTAATGAAGGTAAGTTCTTCTGATGGATACAGCTAAGCGCAGATTCTTCATCTTGTGAATAGATACCAAAGTAGTATCTCCCAAGGAGATGGATCTGAGGAGTAGCTCAGATCAAAAAGTCCTGCAGAACTAATGGGCTAAATGCCCATCATAAGGGACCTGAGTGTCAAGGCAATATTGCTTGGTGAACGTGTGCATTGGTGCTTGTGTAGCAGCCTGACAGATATCCAGGCCAGACACTCCATGTGTCAAAGCAGTGGTAGAAGCCTTGTCTCTGTGGAAAGCGCTCTCCCTTCTGGAGGCTCCTTCTTAGTCAATGCACAGCAGATCTTAATACAGAGGACTTTGCGCTGTGAGATGGTCCACTTCTACCCCACGTTCCCCAACTGGGCCCCACAAAGATCTGATCATCTACCCAATGCTCCTTAGTGCGATTGGTGTAATAGCTCAACACTTGCTTGGGTTTAAATGATTGAGCTCTTCTGTTCTTTCAAGAAATGAGGAGGAGCTAAGAATGTCAGAAGAGTAATGGCTTGTCCAATATGAAAAGGCATCACTATCTTCGACAGAAATGCAGCTTGAGTTCCTGACACCAGTATGTCTGGGGAAAAAGGGGGTGTAAACCAGCTAGACCAAGAGGGCTTTAAGCTCACTCACACAATGTGCTGATGATATCACAGTATGTTGGCAACTGTGCATTGGTTCAAAAGTGATAAACATGAGGAAAAAGAGAACCAAATTTAAGTACCACTGTGGTATCACAAAACAGCTTTGGCGGAAACATATGTTGCAAAGCTTTAAGAAAATGCATCACAACAGGTGATTTGAAGCAGGACGGCTGGTCCGGCAAACATAAAAAGGCAGCGAGAGCCAACAAGTAACATTCACAGTGATTACTGCTAGTGTCTACTGGGTCAAAGACAAAAGAAACAACCAGACATTCAACAATTTAGCCTGCAATGGATCCATCTAGCAGGTGCTGCTCCAAGCCACAAACTTTTCCCAGCACTCTGCGTTCACAGATTTTGTGGAAGGGTGCCTTGCTGCCAGGTTACTTCAATGACCTCAGAACAGTTGCCATTCTAGCTCCACACAGGGAGGTGGAGGTTGTGCAAGCCAGAGTGCAAGACCATGGCCTGCTGCTGCAACAGAAGGTATTCCCGAAACAGCAGCCTGATCAGAGAACATGCTCAGGTCCAGAAGTTCAGGGTGCCACATACTCCATTCTGGAGCCACTAAGATGACTTGGGCTGGTCGTTACTGATCTTCTGAACTGTGGGCAGGAGCGGTAGCAGTGGAAAGGCATACAGGAGTTCCATGCGCCCCTTTATACAGAATACATCTTTGAGAGAGAGCCTTCTTGGGAACTTCAGTGAGCAATAGTGTTGAGATTGCTTGATCTTGCAGGTGGAGATAATATCAAGTCAGAGTTCTCCCCATTGCTTAAAGACATCCTACACCACCTATGGGTGCAACTGGCATTTTTGATCTGCTAGGTATAATTAGATACCATCAGCTGAGTTTGTCCACCCTGCCATAAAAGATCCTGCCGTGTGGTGTACAATCAGGGAAATTCCTAGACAATTCAGTCAGTTCCAGAAGTGCATTTCCTCCTGGCACAGGGCCCAAGATCTCAGTCCACCTTGCTTGTTGTAGTACCACATGGTGGTTGTACTGTCGGTGAGAACCTGCACCAGCCTCTCCTGATAGTTGGCAGAAAGGTTTTCAACATCAAGCGGATCACCTGCAAATCCAGCCAACTGATGTGAAAGGAGATCTTGGCCAAAGTTCTGAGCCCTCTGACCTCCACTTCTCCCAGATGGCCTCCTCGAGCCAACAGTGACGCATTTTCATACATTTGGACGCTCTGTCAGGGGGAGAAGTCAGAGAGGTGTTTGGGTTCACACAGCTGGTGGATGCCTGAACCATCACACTCTCAGGAAGTGGATGCTGTGTTAAAAAAAATATGAGCCACCTGGGGCTGATTTTTGGAGGTGTGTAACCTGTCAGATGACCAGAGAGCCAGAACATGAGAGACTGGGAGGCACACTGACACACTTGTGCCTTCTCTAGAGAACAAGAGAGGCTGAACGGGACCCAGTACCACTTGAACTTCTTGTGTTTCTTTTTGGTTTTACCCAAAGACTTCAACTGCAAATTAGACCTACAGCAGAAAGGACTTCGGGAGCAGGAGCGAGACAAGAGGTTGGACCTGCATGGAGCCATGTAAAGTTTCACTTCACATTCTCAGATGTTTTTTGGATTTATCTGGTACAACTGTTGCAGGCCTTGGAGGTGAGCGCCAAACCCAAAAACAAGAGGCATTTCAAATGGGGATCTGTCATGGAGATCTGTTTGCAACAGTCTAAACCCGGTAGTCTTAGGGATGATATGTTCCCTTGCACACTGGAAGAATTTAAGAGAGAAAATTGGTAAGAAAAAATTTCTTGAGTGAAGAAAAGGAGTAAAGTTAAAGATTTGTTCTGAAGGCCTGGAGAGAAAGCAAATGACATCAGTGTTCATGGGTGGTTCTTATATGCAGCTCCGCTCGTCACTTCCCGAGTGGCACAAAGCTGGTGAACAATTGCACGCCACCACTTCTTATTGAATAGGAGCAATGCTTTTTGAATTACCACATCCAGTCAGGCATGTGGAAATATTCACAAGCTGAGGAATATGTAGTTAGAAGCACCTGTCGGAAAAAAAATCATTGATGTAGTATCCACATTGTGAAATTGGTCAGGATATGGAAGACACATGTCCTTTGGTTACCAACAAATAGGTTTTAACTTGAGCAAATCAATAACCAAAGATGGTGATTCACATGTTATAAGCACAGACAAACAAGGTAGGATGGTGAGAAAATTGAGTTGGGATGAATGCAATTAAATGATGAGAACATACAAAAGGAGAACATAAATACACATACTTTTTATTAGGAAATATAAACATTTCCCACAAACTCATTATTCTATAAAGAACAAAAAACACCCAGCACAACTGATACTTCAATAGGGTGTATTACACACCGGCTTGCCTGTTCTGTTATGGCTTGAGGAATGGTTCTTGCTGCTTTCGATGTAGTGAGGAGGGGGCAGGTTTTGCTCATGTCCGTGGTTTTCCCCAGGGATGCAGCGCTATTGGGACGCAGTACTGGGGGAGTTGCGGGAGATAAGAAAATTTGTTACTTACCTGTAACTGTAGTTCCGGTGGTGAGGATAGTGGATCAATTTGCCGCTGATGACACCAGAAACAAAATCGTTTCCATTTGCAAGAGAAAGCCTTATTAGTGCTATCCGCTCTAGCTCTGGACAAAATGTCCCTACATTCCTGTGGGATATTCAGATGTGCAAACTCCCTTTGCCCAGGAGCCATGCTGACAATCGCATCGACTGATGATCCGGGTGCGATATTTGTCCTTTGTTCATTGTTAGTAATTGTGGAGACGGTTTCAGTGGAATGTGTGGCTTCTTTGATAGAAGAAGAAGCTCCACAAACCAGTGTTGGCGAGGCCAGTAAGGAGCTATCAATATCAGAATGCATGGCTCTGTCTTCATCTTCGTGAGGACTCTTGGGATCAATGGAATTGGAGGAAAAGCGTAAGCAAAGATGTCTGACCAAACTATGGAAAACGCATTCCCCCAAGATCCCTTTTGTTGATGCCAGCTTGCGAAGTACTGGCATTTGGCGTTCCACTTGTTGGCAAATAGGTCTATTGTTGGCGTTCCCCACTGGGAAAAGATATAGTCCACTGTGGACTGGTCCAGCTCCCACTTGTGGCAGCTCGATCTTTGCCTGCTGGGTGAGTCCGCTATCTTGTTCTCTATCCCCGGCAAATGCACAGCTGTGAGTGTGATGCCTTGGTGTGAGGCCCAATTCCAAATTCTTTGGGATTCCTTGGAGAGGGTGAGAGATCTCGTGCCTCCTTGTTTGTTGAGGTAATGCATCGTAGTGGTGTTATCTGTTCTTATTACTACGTCTGATCCTGCTATTTTCGGGAGAAAAGCCTGCAAAGCGAGATAAACTGCTCTGAGCTGTAGCAGTTTGATGTGCATATCTCTCAACTCTTGTGGCCACTTGCCACTTACTTGCAGATCCTGCAACACGGCTCCACAGCCCTCCAGAGATGCGTCCGTAGTGACGGTCCACGGAGCTGGACGATGTAAAAAGGAAAGGCTGACGGGCAGATGATGCTTTTGAGACCACCATGTCAGGGCTTTGGCTATTGCTGGGGTTTTGTTTATTCGATCTTCGAAGCTTCCCGAAACCTGGAGCCATTGACGGTTGAGTTGTTCCTGTAGCGGTCGCATTTTTAGTCTGCAGAGAGGAACCAGAAGTATGCATGATGACATCATTCCCAACAGGGATTTGAACAGGCGAACAGAAACGCAGCTTCTTCCCTGTATTGACTTTGCTAGTGTCAGTAACTTTTGTTGCCTCTCTAGTGTGGGACACGCCATGGTGGATTACGTGTCTAGGTTTGCCCCTAAAAAGGTGATACTGTGTGCTGGCAGAGATTTGGACTTCTCCCAGATGATGGTGAGGCCTAAACTGCTAAGCAAGGAAATGCACCTTCTTGTTGATCTGCGCGCTCCTGTGTAGGTGCTTGCTTTTATCAGCCAATCGTCGAGATATGGAAATATTTGGTGTTTCCACCTCCTGAGGAAGGCTGCAATTGGCGCTAGGCATTTGGAGAATATCCTGGGAGCTGATTTTAGGCCAAAAGGGAGGACACGAAATTGAAAATGACTTCTGGCTAGCATGAATCTCAGGTATTCAAAAAAGAACAAAAAACATCCAGCACAACTGAACTGTGACGCACCAGACTTTAAGCGTTTAGATCATGTCACATAGGCCAACTTATCACCCAAGTAAGACAAGATAGAGCTCAAACCACCTATATATTCAGATATGAACTGTTGTGTAGTACAAAGAAAAGACACTATGCAATTACCCGGGACATACTGTACAATTTAAAACGTAGCCACAATGCTAGTTTCATCTGTAACATGTTGTTGTTCGGTGACGCAGTTAAAGTTTAGATGCTAGTAAGGGGCAAGGGGATACCCTGTCAAACCCGTCAAATATTATCACATTTACTGAATTGTCGGTGGTATTGCAAGTTATTCGTGAAACTGTGATGCAAAATTGCATTGTATAAACAGTTAGAAGAGTTGTTTGCAAAATGTAATAAACTTTGGGTTAAAAAAAGGACTTTCTGTGCTTAGATCACTGAATCACTAGGCAGCACCTTCTTAAGCCCCACAACCCTACTATTTGTATTTCCTGTCTAGGATGTTTCCTGGCATGTTTGGTATGTGTACATTTGGTGAAGGCATTAGTGCCTGTTAGCCCTATGAACAATAAAGACTATGGCCCTCATTCTGACCTTGGCGGGCGGCGGAGGCCGCCCGCCAAAGTCCCGCCGTCAGGTTACCGTTCCGCGGTCGAAAGACCGCGGCGGTAATTCTGACTTTCCCGCTGGGCTGGCGGGCGGTCGCCTTCAGACCGCCCGCCAGCCCAGCGGGAAAGAGGCTTCCACGATGAAGCCGGCTCGGAATCGAGCCGGTGGAGTGGAAGCTGTGCGACGGGTGCAGTTGCACCCGTCGCGTATTTCACTGTCTGCACAGCAGACAGTGAAATACATGTAGGGGCCCTCTTACGGGGGCCCCTGCAATGCCCATGCCAGTGGCATGGGCACTGCAGGGGCCCCCAGGGGCCCCGCGACCCCCCCTACCGCCATCCGGATCCCGGCGGTCGGACCGCCGGGATCTGGATGGCGGTAGGGGGGGTCGGAATCCCCGCGGCGGTGCAGCAAGCTGCGCCGCCGTGGAGGATTCAATGGGGCGGCGGTACACTGGCGGGAGCCCGCCAGTGGTGCCGGTCCGACCGCGGCTTTACCGCCGCGGTCGGAATCCCCATTGGAGCACCGCCGGCCTGTCGGCGGTGCTCCCGCGGTCCTCCGCCCTGGCGGTCAAAGACCGCCAGGGTCAGAATGACCGCCTATTTTACTCACATCATTTTCATAATGTACTGTACGTGTAAATGGCACGTACTGAGCAAACTAAATGCAAGGCCAGGTGAAAATACAGTTAAACAGCCTTACACATTGTATTATTCGATTTCCAACATTTTAACCATCTACAGACACCATGCTTGAACACAAATCAAACCGGAACTATTATTAAACATAGAATTGTACTGATTTTTTTCTTTACTATACAGGCTTGTTAACTGTTTTAAATATTCAGGTAGTACAGTACTTTGACTAAAAGAATAACATTTACATAGGTATACAATGCTTATATGCTTTTGAGATTACATAATCAGACTGTAGTATTAATTTTGCTAATATTCTATGCAGATAATAGTGTCCCCATTCTAGAATGTATTCATTCCAAATAACAGTGAGCACCAGAAAAAACCCATGACCCTAAGGCGGTGCCAATCAACAGTTGCAAGACCAATTACTGATCTTATTTAAATGGCCTTAGGACGCTGTGCACTTTACCACTGCATGTACCCAGGGCCTGTAAATTAAACGCTACAAGTGTGCTTGCAGTACCTATTGTGCCACCCACTTAAGTAGCCCTGCAAACATGGCATACTCCTGGAAGAAGCTTGCTGAGCTGCAAAGTGGGCCACTCCTGGATTCACTAAAGTTTTCACTTTAGTGGTGCGTGTGGTTTCCCCAGGAACAGGAGAGGGGGCATGTGCATTACAGGGGGTAGGCCGGCAATTCATGGGCAACTTCTTTCAGGATGGCGTGGTGCACAGTTGGAAGCACGCACATGTGCAGGGTGATGCATACTGTCCTAGCTCAGTTTCATTACTATAGACCGCAGCACACAATGGGCAAACTACTTGGGGATGGCTAGATGGAACCTCCAGAGCTGCCAGTTTTGACGTATCTACTGCAGACGGCAATGCCTCAACGCATCATAGCAAAACTGTATGCATGCTCTCAAGAAGCACGGCGGCCGGGAATCATGAAAGATAGGCTGGACTGGCAAAAGGAACTAGGAATAACCATCAGTGATAAATAGTAGGACTATTGTTTTTCAGTCATCAAACCCATTTCCCTGAATAGCCGGCACAGGCTATTACATTTTAAATACTTCAATAGGGTGTATTACACACCGGCTTGCCTGTTCTGTTATGGCTTGAGGAATGGTTCTGGCTGCTTTCGATGTAGTGAGGAGGGGGCAGGTTTTGCTCATGTCCGTGGTTTTCCCCAGGGATGCAGCGCTATTGGGACGCAGTACTGGTGGAGTTGCGGGAGATAAGAAAATTAGTTACTTACCTGTAACTGTAGTTCTCCAGTATTGGAATCTTTCATAGATTCACATGCTTGAATCATTCCCCGTCGTTGAGATGGGAGCCCCCGGTACAAATTACACAAGTAGTGTTGAAATATATTACCAAGGGGCCTTAGGCCTCGTCAATTTAACAGTCTATCAGAGTCATTTTTAGGAAAAGGGCCAAACTTGAGCATCCACCAATCAGACAACGCTACCCTCTAGAATCCTCCTGAGAGAAGCTCCAGCACCTCAGATTTTCCAAGCACAAGTGCGTTAAAGAGAGGACAAAGAGAGAGGAAGGTGAAAGTGAGCTTCTCCGGGGAGGTGAGTGGGTCGCATGTGAATCTATGAAAGATTCCAATACTGGAGAACTACAGTTACAGGTAAGTAACTAATTTTCTTACTCCAGTATTGGAACTTTTATAGATTCACATGCTTGAATCAGAGTAGTGAGCAGTACTTATGCACATTGTACCGTTGTAACCATGTATGTCACAAAACATCTGCATATATAAAACATATATATATATATATCAAGGAATACTTCAAACAAAATACAGTATGTCAGTACCATCTTTACTTCTGTTCACTTTTCTCTATTTCCTTTTTTGTTTGTTTTTAAAACATGAAAAGCCTTGAATCTGTAGCCGAACATAGGAGACATAAACAATGTGCATACCTGATCTAGGATGGAGGGATGAAAGAGATGGCTCACCTTCACCTGCAGAGGTTCCTGAGGACTGCTTGGCCCACTGCTACCTCTCATTGAGATAGTGATTCCAAGCAGTAATGTCTTGTAAATGTATGACAGCTCTTCCATGTTGCTGCTCTGCAAATGTCTTGCATGGAAACCCCAGCAAACAGCACTGCTGAGGAAGAAACTGCCCTCATAGAATGAGCGCATACAGATGAATGCAGAGGTTTACCCGCTGCTTGATGGCAGAATCGAATGGCTGAGGCGATCCATCTGGATATAATCTGCTTGGAGAGTGGTTGGCCTCGTCTGAGTGCACTTTAGGCTACGAACAATTGATTAGAGCGGTGAAAGGACTTAGTTCTGTCCAAGTAGAATTGCACACATCTCTTAACGTCTAAGGAGTGTAATGCTCTTTCCGCAGGAGTAGAATGATGTGGAAAAAAGGTTTTGAAAACTAAGGGCTCGTTGATGTGGAAGTCCGAAGGGACCTTTGGGATGAAATGCAGGTTTGTGCGCAGCACTAGTCTGTCCTGTTTAATCTGTAAGAACGGCTCTTGTATGGAGAGGGCCTGTACCTCACTGACACGTCTGGCTGATGTGAGAACGACCAGTAAAGCAACCTTCCAAGACAGGAATTTCAGAGAGGCTCAATAAATCGGCTCAAACGGATGCTTCATCAACTGTGCTAAAACAATATTCAGATTCCACGAGGGAGGAGGAGGTGTGAATGGGGGAAAGACCCTGAAAAGTCCTTTAAAAAAACGTTTGATTAAACGAGAGGAATACAGCGAGGGTGAAGAGTCTGAGTGCCTGTATGATGCTATTGCCACCAGATGTACCTTTAAGGAGGAATGTGCCAGGCCTGCTTGCGCTAAGTGCAATAAATTCGGCAATATTTGTTCCGGTGGTGAGGATAGTGGATCAATTTGCCGCTGATGACACCAGAAACAAAATCGTTTCCATTTGCAAGAGAAAGCCTTATTAGTGCTATCCGCTCTAGCTCTGGACAAAATGTCCCTACATTCCTGTGGGATATTCAGATGTGCAAACTCCCTGATGATCCGGGTGCGATATTTGTCCTTTGTTCATTGTTAGTAATTGTGGAGACGGTTTCAGTGGAATGTGTGGCTTCTTTGATAGAAGAAGAAGCTCCTCAAACCAGTGTTGGCGAGGCCAGTAAGGAGCTATCAATATCAGAATGCATGGCTCTGTCTTCATCTTCGTGAGGACTCTTGGGATCAATGGAATTGGAGGAAAAGCGTAAGCAAAGATGTCTGACCAAACTATGGAAAACGCATTCCCCCAAGATCCCTTTGGTGATGCCAGCTTGCGAAGTACTGGCATTTGGCGTTCCACTTGTTGGCAAACAGGTCTATTGTTGGCGTTCCCCACTGGGAAAAGATATAGTCCACTGTGGACTGGTCCAGCTCCCACTTGTGGCAGCTCGATCTTTGCCTGCTGGGTGAGTCCGCTATCTTGTTCTCTATCCCCGGCAAATGCACAGCTGTGAGTGTGATGCCTTGGTGTGAGGCCCAATTCCAAATTCTTTGGGATTCCTTGGAGAGGGTGAGAGATTGCGTGCCTCCTTGTTTGTTGAGGTAATGCATCGTAGTGGTGTTATCTGTTCTTATTACTACGTCTGATCCTGCTATTTTCGGGAGAAAAGCCTGCAAAGCGAGATAAACTGCTCTGAGCTGTAGCAGTTTGATGTGCATATCTCTCAACTCTTGTGGCCACTTGCCACTTACTTGCAGATCCTGCAACACGGCTCCACAGCCCTCCAGAGATGTGTCTGTAGTGACGGTCCACGGAGCTGGATGATGTAAAAAGGAAAGGCTGACGGGCAGATGATGCTTTTGAGACCACCATGTCAGGGCTTTGGCTATTGCTGGGGTTTTGTTTATTCGATCTTCGAAGCTTCCCGAAACCTGGAGCCATTGACGGTTGAGTTGTTCCTGTAGCGGTCGCATTTTTAGTCGGCAGAGAGGAACCAGAGGTATGCATGATGACATCATTCCCAACAGGGATTTGAACAGGCGAACAGAAACGCAGCTTCTTCCCTGTATTGACTTTGCTAGTGTCAGTAACTTTTGTTGCCTCTCTAGTGTGGGACACGCCATGGTGGATTACGTGTCTAGGTTTGCCCCTAAAAAGGTGATACTGTGTGCTGGCAGAGTTTGGATTTCTCCCAGATGATGGTGAGGCCTAAACTGCTAAGCAAGGAAATGCACCTTCTTGTTGATCTGCGCGCTCCTGTGTAGGTGCTTGCTTTTATCAGCCTATCGTCGAGATATGGAAATATTTGGTGTTTCCACCTCCTGAGGAAGGCTGCGATTGGCGGTAGGCATTTGGAGAATATCCTGGGAGCTGATTTTAGGCCAAAAGGGAGGACACGAAATTGAAAATGCCTTCTGGCTAGCATGAATCTCAGGTATTGTCTGTGGGTAGGGTGGATGGGAATGTGGAAATATGCGTCTTTTAGGTCTAGTGTAGACATGAAATCTCCCTGGTTCAAACGCAGGAGGACATCCTGCAGGCTTATCATGCGGAATGACTGCTTTTTTAAGTAGATGTTTAGTTCCCGTAGGTCGAGGATCGGCCTCCAATCTTTCCACTTCTTGCGAACGAGAAAGAACCTGGAATAAAATCCTCTTCCTCGCTGTGAACGAGGTACCATCTCTATAGCTCCTTTGAGGAGCATCTTGTTGATCTCCCTATTGAGTTGTTCTGGGTACCTTGAAGGAGTCCTGCGAGGAGGATTGGAGGGAGGCAGTTGGATAAAGTCCAGAGTGTGGCCCTGTTTTACTAATTGGAGGACCCACTTGTCTGATGTGATGACTTGCCATTGCTTGAGGAACCGGGATATCCTTCCGCCTAGAACCAGAGGAGGAGAGTTGGGTGTAGCCAGCGCTTCGGATGTATCAGGCTCTACGAGCCGAGTCTTTAGCAGGGTGAGTTGAGCGTCCCCTATTGCCAGATCTACCAAAAGCTGCTTGCGATGGCTGCCTTTGTGGGTAATATTGCCAGAACTGGTGAGATGAGGAAGGATAGGTTGAATATCTATACTGCTGATATCCTCCTCTATATGAAGGTTGTCCACGTCCTCTAGCTCGTATGGAAGGCTTACGAAACTGGAGAGTCCCCAATGATCTTGCGGTATCAGTGTCAGATTTGATAGATTGTAAAGCCTCGTCAATATGTTTACCAAATAATGCCCGGCCATCGAAAGGTAGCTCTTAAATGTTATTCTGTACCTCAGGCCGGAATGATGTAGCCTTTAGCCAACCTTGTCTCCTGAGTACAGCCGTACCTGCGAGCTGTTGAAATGCTGTTGTGGCTATGTCCATTGCACAGTCTATGAGTTCCACTGACGTGCGCTGACCTTCTTGCAATGTCTTCTTTGCCTCTGATCTTCCTTCCTCCAGCAACTGGTCAATATGCGGAGCGATGTCTGCCCATAGCTGTCTGTCAAACCTGGCTAACACTGCCAGTGAGTTAGCGGCTCTTATCACTAGGCTAGCCATCGAGGAGAACCTCTTTCCAATGTTGTCTAGCCTTCAACCTTCTTTCTCTGGAGGTGCAGAAATGGGAGCAGGTGGATTCTTGGACTTCCTCTGTGCCGACTGAGCCACCACTGAGTCCAGATGAGGATGACCAATTAGACATGCTGGGGGATCGTCTGGTGCCTTGTATTTTTTGTCCAAACTAGGTAGCACTGCTTTGACAGTAGCAGGATTGTGTATCACTGTTAGACCTTCTTCCCATAAATAGCTGATCAGCGGAATAGAGCATACAGATTTTTGAAACGGCTCTTTAAAATCATAAAGAAAACAATCTGTCTGTTTTGATGGCATTGGCAAAGCGAAACGCTTAGCTGCTCTTTCCAGGAGATTATGAAGTCCTCCGATGTCGTCTGGAGGGGACTCCACCTTTGATTGGGAAGGAGAAGGAGGAGCAGGAATAATGTATTCATCCCATTCGGAATGAGTGTCAAGGAGCTCCCCTTCTTCGTGATCAGCTTCTGACATGTCAGTGTCCTGAGGTAATGTCATATCCGGCGTAGCCACATTTGTTAGAGGTAAAGAAGCTGGTCTCTGACATGGAGTGGTAACCCCGGAGATGAGCGATGGAGGAGGTTGTTACCCTTGAGGAGGAAAACGCCTGCTGTAATCAGCCAGCATTGCTCGGAGGTCAGATAGTAAAGAGGTTGGAATGTACGCCCCTTCTTTATATAGTTGGTCTCCTCCATAGAATTGAGGGTCATAGGTTTCATCAAATTCATCTTCATCCTGATATTTGACATCTAATTGAGATGGGCTATGGGCTGCCCCAAATGGTCCCTCGTCGTCTG
This sequence comes from Pleurodeles waltl, assembly GCF_031143425.1. Classification (NCBI taxonomy): domain Eukaryota; kingdom Metazoa; phylum Chordata; class Amphibia; order Caudata; family Salamandridae; genus Pleurodeles; species Pleurodeles waltl. Next base: position 1,558,217,499 of record NC_090444.1, read on the forward strand.
AGTCTTCATCTCCCTCTAACAAGTGCACTGGTCTGAGAGAGGTCACCTTACTAGGTGAGGTGTGCTTTGGGGTAAGTCTTTCATGTGTTTTCTGATGTTTTTCCCTCGTCGACATAGTCTTCGTGGACGGTGGAGTCGTCGATGACGAAAGCATGGAGATTTTGATCGATGACAGCCTTACTGAAGAGTCTACCGTCAACGATGGTAAAGCCTATACCGTCATAAGCGCTACCGACAATTATGAGGTGATGAGGTCATCGATGCCGCTTTCGTCGATGGTGGGGCACTCGTCGTCGACAGAACTGTCATCGACGGAGGAAGGGTGTAGGTCGTCGTTGGCGGTGAAAAAGCACTCACCGACGGTATCGTTGACGATGAGTCCGTCGTTGACGGTACTTTTTTTGTAGAAGTAGATGAAGGCCTTTTGAAAGGCACAGATGGAGGTACAGAGGATGAGTTTTTATGCCTCTCAGAACTTCTGGCATGACCTCTCTCCCCTTTCCTGGAAGATTTTTGAGGTGAAGTAGATGGGCTGCGGCCCTTGTAAGACCCTGAGGCAGTCTTTTTGTGGGCTTTTCTCGATTGTTGGGAGGGAGATCTTGTGTCTGATCTCACCCTTTTTGATGACTTTTTAGATATTGAAGAGTCATCACTATCAGAGTCAGAGACTAGATTCTCTCTGTATTTAAGTTTTTGCAGCCAAATCAATAATCTGCCTTCTCTATCCTTAAGAGTCTTAGAGGAAAAGGTACGACAAACCTTACAGTCCTTGGCTGAGTGGTCTGGATAGAGGCAGTATATACAATCCTGATGAGGGTCTTCAGAATATAGTCTCTTCTTACCACAAGTTTCGCAATTTCTGAATAAACCCTTCTTCTCTTTATCAGACATGTTGAAGGTGTTATTCCAATGTGTGAGGCGGGGGAGGGGTCAGTGGTACAGAGGACTGGGACTCGGATTTTCAGGGCCCTATACGGGCGTAAGTACTCTTTATTTATTGTAGTAAGCTGATTGAGATAATGATAATGGCTGTACGTCTTCTCAATTCCTCCTTGGAGAATTTCTGTCGGAAACTTGGTTGGCTTTTATGAGTCTTTAATGGTCTTTCTTTTTCTCCCTGTTCTTTAGGTGGTGTTCTCCAGACAGCGTCTTCTTGATTCCCGTAGACACTCGGAAAAACAAGAGGATACGTCTAGGTAAGTAGGAAGGTAGTTTGCTATCTCTTTGATCTGTTAGTAAAAAGGGGCTGTGAGGGAAGAAACTACAGAAGGTGGTGTGTTATCCGAAGTTCTGCCACCAAGGAGGGAGCTACAGTGGCTATTTAGATAATAGGGTGGGAAGGGTGTCTCTAACTCCCCGGTTCCCAACACCCAACACACCCTGTCTTGTCCCCTCTGTGTCCTCCCCGCCCCCTTATCCCTCTAATGTCGGTGCCCCTTTAATATGGCCCGTACCTTGTTCAGCCACGACCCTCCTGGGTCGTGGCAGGACTTCTCTCCTCCTCGTGGTTCTTCCCCTGCTCCTCCACTCGGACTGGGCTCCTGCTTCCCGTCGTTCGCGTCGGTCATCTTCTCTCTCTCTCCGGTTGTTTTCGCCGTCTCTCCCTCTTCACAGGTCCGCGTCTCCTAGCGTTCGGCGTCTTCTTTGCTTTCGGCGTCCTCTTTGTTTTCGGCGTCCTCCTCTTTCTCAGGTGCGGCAACCCGGAAATCCGGTGTCGCTCGGGTGCTCCGCCCCCACGCGTCCCCTTGGTAACGCGGGACAGGGACGGAGGAGGTGCGCAGTCGGCGCCATGTTGGAGCGTCGATAGGCGAGGTGGACGACACCCGCCTACATCCAATCAGTTCAAAGAAGTTTTTTGCAGAGAAAAATATGTTGAAGCTAATCCAAAAAGGTGTGAATAAAGAGCAGAGCTTTGAGGAGACTCCCTAGCCCGACGTGCAGTAGAAAATCTGAGGTGCTGAACTTCTCTCAGGAGGATTCTAGAGCCTGGTGTCGTCTGATTGGTGGATGCTCAAGTTTGGTCCTTTTCCTAAAAATGACTCTAATAGACTGTTAAATTGAAGAGGCCTAAGGCCCTTTTGTTAATATATTTCAACACTACTTGTGTAATTTGTCCAGGGGACTCCCATCTCAACGACGGGGAATGATTCAAGCATGTGAATCTATGAAAGTTCCAATACTGGAGTAACGGGTGAACACGTCAAGCTGTCCCCTTCGTTCGTGTTGCTGGGTTATGACTGTGACATCCCGAAGTCCATACTGCAATACTCAGTCTGAGGCATACCATGACCTGATGCCGTAACTGCCCGAAAGATTTTTGGTGACCCTATCAGGCCTTTCTGGCCCAGTCAGGAAATGCTATGATTGACAGTCTGGGTTAAGGCGTAGTTGCAGTGGTGCAAAAGATGAAAAGAAGGGTACCCCAAATCTATAATAAGGAGCGGGATGGGGACAAACAGCAATAATAAAGAGAAAAGCAAAACCCACTTCCTATTTACTTTTCACAAAGAATCCAAACCAAATGATAAAACTAAGACGTTGAGCTACAAAACATAAATAGTACAAGTAATGTTTATTTATAATGATAACACATAAATATATAACATATACATATATAAATTTGCAGACGGACACTCTAAAAAAACAACTGGAAATCTCTCACTCCTCACCATTCATACTCATATATACCTCACATATTCATACAAAAATAAAGCCTAAATGACATAGGCAAATAACTGAAACAGTACATAGGTGTATCAATATTCAAAATAATATCAACACTATACATCAAATATTATTTATACATAAAGTCCTTCATTTGTTATCTCATGTCTTATGATAGCCTAAAAGCTTCTCTCAATTATCCAGTTCTTCTAAAGGCTCTTATATTGTTTTCTCCTTCAGTAAACTTTGATTGTGTGCATTGTAGACATCTGGTGCTTCAAATGCACTGTCCAGCTCTTTTTAAACTCTACGTAGTTACCTACATTGACGACATACGTTTCGGTGTGATGTGACCAAAAGGTCACCCACCTTCTTCAGGGCACCGATAAAATGTCCACAACCGGTTAAAATATTTCCAGAGAGAGGTGTTCCGTCCAGAAAATCAACTCTAAACAAATTAAAAAATATAATAAAAAGCTCAATCGAAAGTCCTGTACGTATCACTAGTCCACACACCCAGTGGTAAGATAAAGCAGATTAAAAATAAAAGTAAAACAATAAAAATACTGCAGTGCTACCAAATCAGCAAGCTCCCGTGTAAACAAAATATTCACCAAGTGAGTGCACAATCAAGAACCCACAATGTCAGTCTTAGTGGGATAGACTAAGCAGAATAAGTTGAAGCTCAAGAAGAAATAGTCCCTCAGGTGAAAGTTCACCAGAAAATACTATCTAATAGAAAGACCATAAATGCAAAAAGAAAAGCACTATTAGAAAAGATAATAAATAGAAAAGGCCATAAGGGCTCACCCATACATGTCATAACATTAGACATTCTATTGAACCAAACCACATGTCCTCTAGTCTGTGTCCATAGCACTGATTCCAAATTTATCTAACAGATACTAACAGACAAAGCAAAACAAAATAAAAAAGTTTTCAGAAAAAACAACTAGGATATAGTTATATCTTGTACATAAGCCAAATATATTATGTACAAAAAACGAATATTAAGGCTAATGTCCAAACTCTGGAGTGGAAGCAAAAGCAGTTACACTAAATCTGGTTATAAAAATATCACAAAAGGGAGAACCTCCTTATCTGTGCCCTCCTATCTAAAGGCAAAATGCAGTACTAGGATTCAAAAAACTGTACTCACCAGTCTCAAACACGATAAAGATATAGGGGGAAGCGTTGACTTAGATGTAATAAATTGAGTAGATCCTATATGTGGACCCCCAATCTGCTGTATCTTATGTCCACCATATTCACCATTCAGCACCAATCGCTCTATCCAGAGACGCTGAATACATGTACTCCAGTTAGCAACATCAAAAAAGAACTGGTGTATTCAAACCACTGGATGTAGCTTAATGAGGTCGCCATCTTGAAGGAAGGTTTTCCGACTGATACGTATATTGGAATCAATATATGAAGAAACAGTGCAAACAAGTGATGCCCAGAGAACTATAAATTCATCGCCCATAGGAACAAGAAGATGTTTTATCCAAAAACGCAAAATACGTATATTCCAAAGGCAAACAATAGAAGATGGGCTAATCGTTATAACCGGAAGTAATGTTTCTTGCAGATGCCATCTTGAGTGAAGCCTCATTGCCAAAAACATATAGTAAAGAACCTAATATGGTAAGTAACCCTAGAGGCTCAAAGAGGTTAGCCACAAAAACTTAAGAAAAACAGACCATCAATATGTAAACAGTAAAGGAAACAGATTGTAATAAAGATAATGCCAACTATCAATACAAAATATGTATCAACTATACAGCACACACAAGTTTACTCAAAATCAATATAGAAAATAGAAATCAACCATAAAAACTATAAATGGAGAATTGATATCCATCTGACTCCAACATGTTTCTAGATAGAGAACAACTGTCAAAGTCATCTTCTTTGTATATATGAACGGAACTATATGTCAAAACCAAAATTAAATAGATAACTAACCTAACACTCATAAGAATGATGAGAATGGCCTCTCTACATAGAGAAATAAGTCAATAATTCAAAAGAAACAATACATAGGGGGTCATTCTGACCCTGGCGGTCATGGACCGCCAGGGCCAACGACCGCGGAAGCACCGCCAACAGGCTGGCGGTGCTTCCGGGGGCATTCTGACCGCGGCGGTAAAGCCGCGGTCAGAAAAGGGAAGCCGGCTGTTTCCCACCGGCTTCCCGCTGCCCCAGGGAATCCTCCACGGCGGCGCTGCAAGCAGCGCTGCCATGGGGATTCCGACCCCCTTCCCGCCAGCCTGGTTCTGGCGGTTTTCACCGCCAGAACCTGGCTGGTGGGAACGGGTGTCGTGGGGCCCCTGGGGGCCACTGGCATGGGCAGTGCAGGGGCCCCCTAACAGGGCCCCACATAGATTTTCAGTGTCTGCGTGGGAGACACTGAAAATCGCGACGGGTGCAACTGCACCCGTCGCACCCCTTCCACTCCGCCGGCTCCATTCGGAGCCGGCATCCTCGTGGAAGGGGGTTTCCCGCTGGGCGGGCGGGCGGCCTTCTGGCGGTCGCCCGCCAGCCCAGCGGGAAACTCAGAATGACCGCCGCGGTCTTTTGACGCGGTACGGTCTTCTGGCGGTTCCCGCCAGGCCGGCGGCATCTGCCGCCGGCGGGGGTCAGAATGACCCCCATAGTCTCTGTCAATAGACAAAGAGGCAAAAGCTTCCCCAAAAAGAACCGCTAGAAAGACATCACAGCTTTGCGGCTCCTATGACACATACTTGACGAGGACTGCACATGGCCCTGCAACCAGGATTTAATGTACTCTTGTTCAGCTAGCCTAATTGGGTCCCTGTAGTTAGCCCATCCTTCATCGTCTTTGGCCTGAACTTGTGACTTCGCCCCAGTCCGGCAAGACCAGAAAGCCACAGTTGGTGCTTTGTGGTTTTTGGCACTAGTTTCACTTAAATCGTTAAAATGGCATATCTCCGGTTCTACTGATTGGATTTTTGTAGTTCCGGTCTTGAATTATTTATAACATTTTACTCTAGTTTTCTAAATTGATGTGGGATATTTGTTGTACTGTGCTTCACTTTGTTACTGTTTGAGGTGTTGCATAAATACGTTACACATTGCCTTTAAGTTAAGCCTGACTGTTTTTGTGCTGAGCGACCACAGGTTAAGCACAGCTTAATTTGGGGCTGCATGTGACTTCACCCTGACAAGGATTATGGTTGCTGCTTGAATATAATTTTACTGGGGGGGGGATGCGTTTGGAGGTGGGGAGCAGGAGAGGGCGTTGCTAACCACCAACAAAGATGGTCGCACAATAAGATGGCTCACTAACTGCTGATGCAAATCCCCAATACCCAACCATAAACCGGACTGTGTTTGCCATCCAAACTGCACAAAGGTTGAGCTTAACCCCTGCTACCCTCAAAATTGTCCATAGCTCAAATCTGTGATGGGACAGCATGGGAAGACATGCGCCTCATGTCCGCAAGGGATGCCCTGACACTATGGATAAAGGAGTAGCAGCTCGGATGCATCCCTGAGCAGCCCTGTGAACTAAGCCCTTCCCCTCGGACCACAATTGAGGAGAGGGCACGGAAGGAAGTGGTGGAGCGCTCATATTCTCTGGCTCCTTCGCAAGGCCTGAGGCAGATGAGCCACGGTCGGGCCTAAATGTCAGAAACAGGCACCTCGAACTTCTGAAATGGGCCTAATTAAAGGTCGCATCTGGAGGCCGTAGGAGCACACTCACAGGGTAGAGAGGCGGCACATGACTACCCCCCCTCAGGCAGGTAGTGCACAGCAAGGGAGTGGGGAAGACTGGGAATCCTAGATGCCCTGGCCCCCATCCAGAAGACACACAGCGGGCAGGGTTTTTGGGTGAGCACCAGGTAGAAGGCTGAGGCAACCTCTTACTCCCCTGGGCAATCGGGGAAAGGAGCGACCAGTTCTGGGGCCAATAAGGCAATGTGAGGAGGCCTAAGGTGGAGGTAGCTAGGCAGGGCTGTGGGGTGAACACTGGCCCAGGTGGAGGGCCCACAGAGCTCGGAGTACAGGCAGTGGAGAGGACCTCAGGAGGCTAGATCCAACAGGGGAGACATCTCCTGACACAATCCACATGTGTAGGGTGCCGGAGGCTACACGCAGATGACCAGCAAGGTCAGTGATGTTGCCCAACTTTCTTCCCCACCTGGGGGTCACTGCTGTGGTGTGATACCTAGGGCAAGAGGCACCTAAATCTTACACTGGCAGCTGGAAGTAGACTTTTAGCAACTTTGGTGGCTACCAGGCTCACTAATTCGCCCCTCTAGTGGTGAATGTCCAGCGCAGAGAGCTGCTTGCCTGCATTCTGAATTGCCTGCGCCCAGCTCAAACAGAATGCAGTGAGAATTAAAACGCCCATCATTGTTCTTGGGAGAACCTGGCTGGCCCTCCAACGGGGGAGAACTGTTGGGGGACCAGCCCCACAAATGGAGGGTGCAGGGCCAGGGTTCGAAATCAAGGCCCCAAACCCATACAGGTAAACAATCTGGATAACTAGGCAATACCAATGGCTATCTCCAGCGGGGTGAACAGACAGAGGAAGGCCGAGAATGTGGCTGGGAGGTCTGACCCGAGGGAGATACCTTGTTGAGGGAAATTATGGCAGTCTTACAGGAGCTCAAAGGTACGATTGAGCCAAAACTGGACCCTGTCCCGGTGGATGTTAATCTGTTGCTAGCAGACTTTAGAAGATTACTGAGAAAGTCACAGTGGTGGAAAACAAATTAAATGGACTGAATGCAAGTATGAAATGGCTGGAAGAGCAGGTGTGCACCTTGATGACCGAATGTAATTGTGCCTGCAGGCTGGAGAATCTGAGGGGAGAGATTGGCGAAACAACCTTCGAATGAGGGTCCCGTAGGGAGCAGAGGGGGGGTCCAGTGTGGCTCTCTTCCTGTACATGCTTTGCCCCAAATGACTGTCCAACTTCTTTTCCATTGAGTGGGCCCATAGAATGCCGGACCTACTGCCTTGTCCGGTGCACCACCGAGAACAATCATTTCAAGTATATTTACCTCTAGAGACTGGGATGCGATCCTCCAAGCAACCCGCACCCACGGAGATCTCCGCTACAAAAATGCCTTCACCTTAGGTTTTCCAGACTCCACCCTCCAGGTGCAGAGACAATGGCGCAACTTTCAGGAGGTCAAGAAAGCTGTCAAAGCTAAAGAGATTTAAGTACATGATGTTGGACCCGGCCTGGCTGCAAGTGGTGCGGGAGGGCAAGACATGGTACTTCACCTCTTCAGAGGAGTCGTGGGACAGGGTCGAAGGATGGCGTGTAGCTGGCCCGAAAAACCATAAGGACCAGAGAGCCCAACGCCCCAGAAATACTATAAGTGCTGTGCAACCTCCCCTGAAAGGCAGATGACCCAAGACTCGCCCATGGACATGTGAGGGACTGACCCGAATGTGCTGTGTGGTATGACTAAAATGTGAAATGTGCTGCGGGTCTAAGTAAATAGACTACAACTGAGGGACCCGGGCCGTGACTGAGAGCGGGTAGTGGGGGAGGGCTAGAGGTGACCTGTCTATGTGAAGCACCAAGTTACCATTGTTGTTTTATAGTTCGGCAATTGGGGATAAAAAATGCTGTACCCAACTATCCCAATTGTTAGTGGTACAGCAGCTGCAGCCTACCCGTGTTACTCAACTGTTAGTACTGGGGCAACAGACATTCTGCAAGTTGGGGAGGTGGGTAGTTACAGTACAGGGAAGCAGGGAGGAGGGAGATTGTACCAACTGTGGTTATATGTTCTGTTCACTCATATCAGGCATCAAGCATTGTAGAGGGGATAAAATACCGGGGTTCACAGTACAGGAGATACTGGGGGCACCTACATCCAGAGATGGGGTAGGGTAACACTGCACCCTGGCTAACACACTGACACTACAAGCACCAATGGGGGTGAATTTTTGGTCATGGTTTGTCAACGGTCTGGGTGGAAATTTAAAAGCGCGCTAGAGCTCCAGCACTTGCATTGGCAAGCCCCCGATCTGGTTTTAGTCCAGAAAGCACATCTCCAGGGGCACAACTACAAGGCCCTTAATAGATTTGGTTCTACTTGCCTGGCCCATGCAGGCTATACTACAGACTCAAGAAGGGCCGGCATTCTCATTAAGAAATGTGTACCATTTATACCACTTTGCACATGGCATGACCCACCAGGTTGCTTTGTGGCCAAATCGGGCACATGGGAGGGGTGCACGCTCAACGTATGCTCACTATACATACCGACCAAATTGCAAGCCACGACTCCTTCAGATATTAGTGCCTTACTCCTGGAACTCTTGATCGGGACCCATACTGGGAGGAGACATGAATGCAGGGTTAGATCCATAGATGGGTAGGAAAAGTGCAAAACCCTATCAAGCACCAGAGTCCATTACGGACCTTCCTGGATGCACTAGGATAGACATTTGGAGGAAGCATAATCCAACCCAGGGACAATATACATACTTTTCGTCCACACATGGTAGCTTTTCCTGACTCAATTATGTATTCATGCAGCACACAAGCATGAACAGCTTCTGAGCTGGGACTCACTATGCGGGGCCATTTCGGATCACTCACAGGTGTGGGTCCTGCTCACCAGGCTGCCAGGGTATTAGGGAAAAGTTTAGGCAAGGGACTGATTACTATTACAACGAAAATAAGGGGACGGTAGACTCAGCTTGTACTCTATGGAAGGCATTTAAAACGGTTGTGAGAGGGCAGGCCAGGCCTTGATAGGAGGTAAGAAAAATGATAATACGTTGGAATGCAAAGCCACAGAACGAGACAAGGCGACACTGGAAGCCAGGGTGTATGGTGACACTATGGCACATAACTGCCACCAACAGCAGGACCTGTGAACGTTAGCAGAAAACAGGGCAAGGAGTCATCCACTGGTGACACAACACAGATTCTACGCAGACTCTGCGATATAGGAGACAAGGCCAGCAAATTGTTGGCCTAGCCAGAGCAGAGAGATAAGAACTGCTCGTGGGTATTAGCCATACAAAATGCAGCTAGGGTCCTATAGACCAGTGCTGACATAACAGATACCTTTGCTGCCTACTATAAGAAGCTGTATACTCCAGTGACAAATACGATGGATGATGACTGGGCAGAGTTTCTAAAAGATATTGTCCTACAAAAACTCTTGATAGAGGAATGGGACACTCTGGACTTGACGGAAGAGGAGGTTGCAACAGCTATCTGTGAAATACAATCAGGGAAGGTGTCAGGTCCCAATGGTTTGCCCATTGAGCTACACCAGGTGTTGGCAGACAAAGTAGCCAAGCCTAATGCTAGATATCTTTCGGACGGCGCAAGCCGATGGCTGCGTGCCAAAAGGTCAGCGGATTGCCACTATTGATGTTATCAACAAAAAGGGCAAGCTCTAATGAACTGTGGGACATACAGGCCCATTTCACTATGAAGGGTCGAAGCTAAGATTTTAGTTAAGGTCTTGGCGACCAGCCTATGTAAAGTTGTTACCTTAATCATACACCTCGACCAGTCTGGCTGCATTACGCACAAAAGCACTCACCTCAACCTATGACGACTGTACGGTGTACTGCATATGAAGCACCCACCCCAAATGTAACAAGCAGTGGTGATGGCCGTGGATGCCAAAATGGTGTTCAACAGTATTGAATGTAACTCTTTTAGCCACGCTTGCGCATCATGGCTTTGGGCCAAAGTTTTGTAGCTGGGTCAGACTCCTATATCAAGACCCTTTGGCTCGGGTGAGGGTTAATGAAGAGGTTTCTCACATATCTGGCCTGCAGAAAGGAACCCGACAGGGATGCTCCCTCTTTCCCAAGATTTTTGCACTACCACTGGAGCCACTAGCGGCCTGGATTCACCAGGACCCACTGATTCAGGGAGTGAAAGCGGAAGGGGACGGGAAGAGCACATCTACGCTGATGATGTCTTGCTTTATATCACTCAGCCCTCCCTCTCAATAAACAGGATACTCCATTTCTTTGATATTTTTGGGAGCTACTCAGGCTACCAAATTAATTGGACCAAATCACTAATCTTTCCTCTGTCTGGGGTTTCCCAAACCTCCCAACCGACTGCACAGCACCACTGGTTCCAGAGGGCTTTTAATACCCGGGGAGCTATGTTACCAGGCATCCACAGTAATTTTTGCGTAGGAATTTGCTCCTGCAACTAGCCAGGTTTAAATGAGACACGCACACTGGAGAACACTTTCTCTCTCCCTAATGGGCAAAGCGGCACTCTATAAGATGATGACCCTCCAGTGTCTCTTTTATGTCCTCCAAAATATGCCCTTCCCAATCTCTGCTGAGTTCCTTAGGAAAATTCACCATAAAATTTGCCTCTTGGTCTGGAACGTAGGAGTCCAGCGCATTGTGCAGACTAAGTTACAGAGGGAGGTGTATGACGGAAGCCTGGAAGTACCTCATCTCCTAAAGTACTACTACTCAGCAACGCAGCTATTAGTAGTTAACAACTGGGTATTTTCAGGCCGTCAGGAACCGGGCTATCGATGGACTGGAACATCATTGGTCGCAGAGGACATTAAATGATTCTATACTGTAGGAAGCTAGAACAAGACTTGCAGATACACACTCAGACAGTGCCTAAGGCATGGTGGGAGGCTATGGATTACTTAGGATAGAAAGGTAAACTCTCCACTACGACTTGACTGTGTGAAAGTGACCTACTCTCCAAGGTGGGAGGCCTGACTGGTTTCTCGAACTGGAAGGTAATTGGAATAGAACATCTGGGGGATGTCTGGTAGGGACAAGCCTTTGTACAATTTGAGATCCTTTGCCAAGAGTTTGAACTGGCTGAGATAGATAAATATAGATACCTGCAGCTAAGGACATGCACTTTGGTGCTGTATAGTGGAGGGAAAGCAACTTCCTGAGGTGTCCCCCCCAGATGACCACCTCCTCAGAGATCTCATTCCCGAAAATGTGATTTCGACAATCTATAGAAAACTGGTGAATAACTCCCTAGATCCATTGGTGGCCCTGAGAGGGGCCTGGAGCAAGGATCTTGGAGACAACTAGGATGATGACTGGGCAAAAGCCATTCAAATTCCAAGGGAAATACAATCCGGACAAGGATCCAGCTACTTCAGATGAGGATATTGCACAGGTCCTACTACTCCAGAACTATCCTCTACAAAATAGGTAGAGCATACTCACCATTATGACTCAGGAGGTGCGGCCAGGCGGGTGCCTACTTCAATATCCTGTGGGAATGCCCAGTGATATCCCTATACTGGTGGGAGGTTACAGAGATAATGTCCCAGGTTCTGTCTCAGGAGGTTCCCTTGGATCCTAAATGGCTCCTTTTGATGATATCGGCAGAGAAATACTGGCCGAAGTACCAGGGAATCCGGCTAGGGATGGCAGCAGGGGTGGCCAAGTGCAATACTGCAAGGGCTTTGGGGATGGTGATCCCCCCTATAATTAAGGATTGGGAGTTCAACCTGGGAGTACAGAGAGCAGAACAGGTGATTTAACCAAGTCGTGTCTGCCCCATAAAATGGGAGAAGATGTAGGGGGCCTGGCAAACCTAGCAAGGATATTAATAGAGGTAATAATCATAAGGGGATAGGGTGGGGTAGTTGTTGTTCAGACAAGTTTGGCAGATGTTACATGTAGCAGACTGGGCCGTAAAAGTGCCATAACCGATTTCTATATTTGTTCAACGTTTTGGAAACGGACCCTCATTGCTTTGTATGACATTAGACACTTTGCAACACTTCCTTGCATGGCCTGTATGATGAGCAATGTTTCAATAAAAAAGATTTGTTGCAAAAAAAGAGTATTGGGTTTTACCCCTCTCAACAAGTAATGCAATTTCTTACAACAGTTTACCATAAAAAGAGACTGACCAATTAACAATGGTAAAAGTCATAATTATTTTTTGATTAAGTTGGCTTGAATTTCCATTTTATTCAAAATATCAAATTTTTATTTCAGGGAAATAATCATTCTAAATGCATGGCTTTTCTGAATGTTTGCTTCAGTGATTAATTTTCGAGTTGAACAAATATTTTTGCTGACGTTATCTGATGTGTTTTTTCTTAAACTAAATGTGTTTTAAAAGTATGACATTGTCACAGAGATTAAAAGCTGTACTAATAGGGTTATTTCATCTTTTTAATCATTTGAATGCTGGTGACCCTAATGCATCCATTTGAGCTATTTACTTGAAATATGAATCGTAAGTGACTACACATCAAATCACCTATAAGTAGCGTATATTATTAAACAAACCCAACCTAATTAAGGTACAAATAAATGATTGTGTGGTATATTTTTTCTAAAACTGCTTTGTGTGCTTAAGCGGAAGATAGATGCATATTCAGAGCAGCCTGCTTCACCCACAGACCAACGTACAACACAATCCTGAAATATCTACTGGAAGAACTCCTGTTCACAGGAGGCTCTCTTGCCCTGAGGAGTTCTGAATCCCTCTGACTCAAATCTGCAAATTTAAGAAAACATAAATGCTAGATAACACTCAGAAAAAGGACCAAAGGATGTGAAAATCAGTCCTACTGGAGATCCACACCAACCTATCCTTGAAAACCTTTAAGAGATGCAAACAACTGTTGATCTTGAAACACCTTCCTTCCTAACGTCAAGCCCAGCAGATCCTGCTTCCTTCCAGAAACAGCACACAATATAAGCAACTTGGAGAAGGACGACTGAAACCATTGGACAGCTCAAATGTTAAATTCAGTAGCCACCTTTTATCCACTCGAGCCCTTCTTATGCAGTCTCCCCTCAAAACTCCCCACACACCAGAGACTGTTGCAGAATTCTCCCCTATCACGTCCTTCTTTTTTTCCACCCTTATGGAGCTATGATTCTGTGGAACTTACTATATTCTTGAGTGCAAATAGTATTTGTTCTCTTGTGTCTTAGCATATGTCATTAACTACTATTTTCCTTGTTTTCCTCTTGTGTAAATAGTATTTGGTAGTTTATTATGACCAGTAGGAGCAGGTAGAGTTTTGGCGTATGTCCTGGCTAATTATTGTGCTCTTGTTTACTATTTCACTTTAAACTGCTCTGACATCTTCGGATATAGTAAATTAATACATTTAAAAACCTATATGAGAGCGAGAGAGAGATGTATTTTTATGCCATGGTTGTGAAAATAAAGATGGCCCAATATCACAGATCATTAAGAGCAACTGTACTAATAAAAGTGCATTCACACAATTATTGCTATTGTGCAAAGGTCAAATTCTAGTTTAGTACCACAGAACAATAACATTGAAATTAACAAACACATTTTGTTAAAAGTAACAATTATTTTACACATGGAAACAACTCTCCTAATAGTCACAAAGTCTCTTCCGCGTGAGTCTGTCTTGCTGTACAATTGTAATATCGGTTTTGGTTATACAGCCTTTGTTAAAAACATATAAATCTGAACAAATGTATGGCATAAACCATATATGCAGAGTAAATTATGGTATTTATTACAATGTTGAGGGGAGGGAGGGGCATCATGCCTCACTCAGGTTTCATCTCTCTTGGGTCATAGCCCCATATTACACAGTTAAAAACAGTGATATGGTTCTGGCTCATACACGCGAAGTCACTGACATTCGGCAGTTATCTATGCAGTGCACTAAGCGCACTTTGTCCAAAGGAGACAGTTTTTTTTCTTAATGTACTTCTTAATTCTTTTTGTTACATAAACTGAAAAGCATTTACAACATCAACATGTGGGAAGCACTACACTGTGCATGACAGAACTGATTGGACAATGTGTATTAAAGATAGTGATTAGGTACACAACAATTCACACACGATTTACCACAGCTTTTACAGAAAGTAGGAAGCCCATTCGATATTTTCCTAGGCATCTAGTATTCCCCTATTTCAGGGCGTTGGGTTGAGCTCCTGGAAAAATTCAAGATTAATAAATACTTCTGAAAGTAACTGCATTTCTGAAGGGCTGCTGTCTATTGTTCCCTTCTGCCTCATCTGACAAGCCATAAGAGCTCCACAATTGATAACTGAGGACATAAGAAAGCTGTGTACACAGACCTCCAATGCAAAATCTAGATGTAGCACTTTCTGTAATCATTTATAAATTGACAGCATTCCATGAAGAAGGGTTTGGATGCCACGTGGGACTCAGACAGACTACAACCCAGGCCCAATATGGCTTCATTCGGGTTAAGTATATGAGAATATATCTAGCTGACTAAAATATGATGCAGTATTACAGGCACACTATATCTAGCTTGTTAAAGCAGGTTTATAAAGATTTGTAAAGATCTCGAGCAGTGAAAAAATGTGCAGGAACCAGGGCCTGCAGAGTAGCTAATAAAATGTCTTCCCCACTTATCATACTGTATGTGTTTTAAAATATCTCTATTGGGGCCTTGATAAACATTATGTACAAAAAAGATCATACTTTACTTAAACGCACAAAGTGAAGGACTTACTTTTCTGAACATGGGAGATTTATGGTTACCTTATAAAAATTAAATATCTGCATGTGACACAATTAGCTCCGGTATGTCATCAGTTTAACACCACCAAGGATAAACCATGACCTATAAAGGAAGTGGATAATTCACTCACTCAATGCACTAATTATGTCACAGCTAAAAATACACAATAAGTACTGATTCGATTTTTGTAAAGCGCGGCGTGTGCCTGAAGGCGTCTTGGCGCTAAGTGTCTGCTATATAAACCTCTACACCAGCGATGAACAAACTACAGTGGGATAACAAAGTGCCAGGTTTTCAGCTGTTTTCTAAATGTCAGCAAGATGGATTGGCCTACCAAATGCTTCAGAGTATGATTCCAGAGCTGAGGTGTGGCAAATAAACCATCTGGTGCTCTAAGAGGCTTTGCAGATTCTAGGCACCGGCACTTTTTTGGAGACTGCACATCGTAAATACCTATTTGGTGAGTACTACAAAAATGTTCTCGAGATAGTCAAGGACATTCAGATTAAGAGATCTGCGAGCTGTACAGAGTGCTTTACATGAAACCCTCTTCTTAAGCGGGCGCCAATGTAGTTCCTCCAAAGCTTTCAAAACAGAGTCAAACTTCTTGATATTATTAAGCAGACGAGTTGCTGCGTTCTGTATCCTTTGCAGCTTTCTTATCATCCCTTTTCTGCATGCCCAAATAAAGGGCATTGCAGTTATTCAGTCTCGAAAAAAACAGAGCAATGATGACTGTTTTACTGAGATCACAGGGTATGAAAGGCAGTATTTTCATTAGGACGAAACAAGATGACACAAGCTGATTGATCTAATCGATGAAGGTGAGTTTGGAATCAAACATGATTCCCAAATTTCTCACTTTTGTATCAGGAAAGAGCAGAGGGCCACCAGGTGTTGTCCCAAAAAGAGATTGAATTTCCCAAGATAAGCACCTCTGTCTTCTCAGGATTTAGCTTATATCAGTGGCTGCTCTACCAATTCACTATATCTCTCATACAATTACTAAAGCGATCACCTCCACTATGCTGTTAGTGATAGATACTACTATTTGAGCTTAGGAGATGGTTGAAAAAACAAAAGTTTCTATCAGTTTTCCTAAGGGAGCCACGTATAAATTGAAAAGTGTGGGACTTGGTGTTGACTCTTGTTGGACGCCACATGGCAAGGAGAATGGTTTGGAGGTGAAATCTCCTAAGGCCATTATTTGTTTCCTATCATCAAGAAAGGAACAGAGAAGGTTGAGAACTGAACTCCCTATGCCTATTTCTACTATCTGTTGTTGTTGTTGTGGCTGTCAGTGTCAAAGGCTGTGGATAGGTCTAAAAGGGCCACCAAAGCTTTCCTACCTTTATCCATAATATCCCGACCTCCTCAGTGGCTATTACCATGGCTCATTGTGTACAGTGTGGTCTTCTGAACCCAAACTGGGCTTCATCCGGAGTCTCATTTTGATCTCTAAATTCGGAAATCGAGATGTTTAAGTGTCTCACTACAATTTTTGCTGAAATGGGGAGACGAGAAACCAGACAATAGTTTCTTTCTTTGTTCAGATTAAAATTTTTTTTTTTTTTTTTTTTAAGGTAGCTGGAGAATAGATGCCTCTTGCCACTTCTGAGGAAAACTTCCCAACATAATTATGTTATCAAGCAATGTGGTAAGAGGCGTGACAATACATTAGGGGGACACTGGACAGCTTATTTAGTGATCTCTATTAATTAAACCACTTGCTCGGTTGTTAAAAGTGGAAAATTATGGAGTCCCTGAATGGTTATTATCTAGGGAAATATTCTCTATAGACGAGCAATTAGCCCTTTGACTGGCATTAAGCTCCTCATAAAAGGCCTCTACCTTTTTAAGAAAACAATCGGCCACTCCATCACATAGCTGTTGACTGGGGGTTATCGAGATGGCATTGGGGGCAACGTGAAAGTGACTTTACCATTTGAAGCAGCTCACTGAGGGAACTGGGGGTCAGTCTGATCTTTTCAGTTAAATAATTGGTCATTTCCACCTCGATCCTTGACTTATACTCCTGAATGACCAATTTGTATTCTGTTCTTTCTTCTATGGAGTAATTACTCCTCCAAACTTTTTCTGGTCTCCAGCAGGTCCTTATCAGTTCCTTAAGAATACGCAAGTACCAAGGGGCAGTTGGCTGAGCTATGGCTTTTCACCAACCTAATGGGGGCCAACTGATGTGCTGCCTCAATAATCCAATCAAAATAGCTATCAGTGGCTTTATTAGGATCGCCAGAGTAGAATGGTTTCAATCCCTCTAAGATATCTGATAATTCTTTCTTGTTAATCTTACTCCTGGCCCGAATTCATTTTACCTGACAAGTGTTTTATTCATCTTGGATACAGGTTTAATACCAATACTAAACTGCACATGTGATCGGACCAGGTAACGGGAAGAGTATCCTCCCATTGTAGGTCCATGTGATTTGAAAAAATTCCGTCAAGAGTGCGACCTGCAATATGTGTAGGTGTATTTATCAGCAATTTCAAGTCAAATCCATTTAGGTTGTCAAAAATAATTTTGGAATCTTTGTTAGATATATTTTACAGATAAAAATTGAAATACCCTGTTGTAAAATTTGTTTAATGTATGTTTACATCGAGGAAGTCACCAAGGGCTTCCAAAAATGTCATTTTAGGACCAGGGGGTCTGTAGACCAGTAAGAAGTAAAACCTTGAGTTACAATCCAATTTTCAATTAAAGGAAAGGGCTTTGAAATCTGCTATTCTGACTGGTTCACTAGTAATCTCAAAGCAGTGCCTGTAAATTATTGCTAATCCTCCTCCCCATTTCCCTCTAGATCTAGCCTATTGATAATATAGCTGGCCGGAAGTGCAACAGGCAAGATCAGGGTTGGAAAACTTGTCCACCCAGGTTTCTGTCAGGTAGAAGATATTGGGGACATGTGAGTCTAAGTACTCAGAGCTCATATTAACGTTTAATTGCAAGCATATATTCAGCAATAAGCAGTACAGATTAACATCCTAAGGGGGCCTGAGAGTGGTGCCTACTTGACTGGAGAGCACCTAGTGCTAGTTCTAACTGGCACGCATATTGGCAAACGTCACAGGCATAATTATTCTGCATTAAATTTATTGTAAAAATATTACATAATACATGCTTAGCTACATCTTTCAACTGAAGAAGAGATTCTCTTGAATAAGACAAAAATTTGGCAGGGGTCCTAGCGCAGGGCGCAGTCTGGCTGCGGATGGGTGCAGACGAGCCTGCCTTAGGTGCGCGTCCACTGCGCGAATGCGCTCTGCAGTTGAATTTTACAGCCAGCATGGGACATTTCCGGGAACGTGAACCAATCGCAAAGCTGCAGTGTGCGTCAGAGATTTAAAGGGATTGGGCAAACTAAAACACGAAACCGGAGTCCAGCAACTCCTTGCACATGGTTCAGGCTTCCCTGAGCCAGGAGAACACTGGGAAAGCAAGTTTAACTAAATAAAAAGTGCAAAAGAGCAATCATAGACTCCGAAAAGCTACACATCATATAGTGTTGCCAGTTTAACAAAAAGACTACTTGAGCCCATCACCAAAACCCAAGGAAAACACAAATGGGACAATATAAACATCCACAAATTGTAATGGCATTGATGTACAGCCCATCATGAAAATGTCATGAAAGCTAATGGCTGAAGTGGGCAGATCCAATGCCCACTCCTTTTGATTTTACTAAAATTATATCTTTACACACCGATTTTTAGGGGTTTTCAACGACCCCTCTTCTTCCACTGGTCTGTTGTTGTGTCATTCAGATTTTCCTCCACTGACCACAACATATGTGGGGCAATCGGTCAACAAAACTTTGAAAAGACAAACATTGACAAAATCAAAAGGCTGCACCTAACACGAAGCCTACTGACGTAGCCAATGCTTGTTTAAGTATTGGTAAAAAAAGTCTCCAGGAAACATAATGCTGTCTCTAGACCGAGCTAAAGAAGTGAGGTTTTAGACAGACCACGTGTAATTATGTACTGCTAGGCAACGTGTTTTAAATCATATTTCATCTTGGTTATACAGATTGTTTTCCAGTAAAAAAAAAACATTAAAACGTATCATATACAATAGCACAGGATGCAGATGTTAACAGAGGACTCGTAGATGAATTGGTTGTATCTTTTATTCAAATGCTTTCCTGTGTCCCCACATATATTATCTACAACACTTATCTTTTCAGATTCGACACTGTAACCTCTATTGTGTCACAATAAAGCTTTCTAACGCTTCTCTGTAAAACAGCACAAAAGTAGTACGTCATGTAAATAAATCAATTGTCGAATACTATTCAGCACACGTTGGCCATATCTTTGCAATGTATGCAAATGAGGGAGAAATAAGGGCGACTTCATATTAAGTATGTTAAAAATGGTTTAGCATTGAACAAAATTACCGACAGGGCACTTCTAGATTACGTTGAAGAAGGGGACATGGCACAATGTCCAATATCTGATGGTCTTGCCCTATCACTGCTGAATCCTGGAAACAACTTCAAGAATTGTTTGCTATTAAAAATGAAATAAACAACAGTTTATCTGGTAGGCGGTGTAGATCCCAACATATATGCTTTTTTCAGATGCATTTTCTCCACCGTAGTGCCTTTGCCATGTTGATAATGGTAGTCTAATCTGACACTG